>NW_027273876.1:17655000-18127500 GCF_046630095.1 Trachinotus anak | reverse complement strand
CTTAACTCTGAATGAAGCAGCATGACGCGCTCAACACTACATGTATTTAGCATGAAAATGCAACAGTTGTAATTATTTCACCCCAAAAAAGGCAGCATCAATCAAAGAAAAACTGACACTGACAAAAGTACTATGTGTAAAATTGAACTGTGGAGCAGCTTAAAAAGAGCATGCATGCTTTAAAAATCCTCCCTAGATAAAGGTTTAAAAATACATATTCTGTATTCACCGAGAAACATCGGAAAGGGCTTTGTGAGCCCTGGTCAACATATATGAGCTTTACTGTGTGACTCACTGAAGTGACTCACACTGAGCTGACATGTCCACTGCACTGAATCCAGTTCATCAGCTCTGCTGTCTGAAGCCTCCAGGCCTCTCCTGGGACTTCTCCTCTTTATCTTCTCTCAGTTACACTGCATTGGCCACTTGTGCTTTAATGGACACTGTGTGTGTGGGGGTAGGTGGGAAGTTGTGGTGGTGGTGGTGGTGGTGGTGGGGGCATTCAGTACACTGCCCTTACAGAGGCTTTGGACTCAGCCAGCTGAGAGATGGGCATGAAGACAAAGGAAACAAAGATGATAATGAGGAAGTTGGCCAGAGGGGCAGTCATGTGTTAGGATGAATACTTCTGCAAAGTAGGAACCAGTAAGAATTCATTGTGAATATGCACAGAGAGTAAATATGTCATGATACTAATATTCAGTGTTTGTGTAAAACTTCACGTAAATGTATAGTGCTACAACTAATACTGCTACCCCTATCACAGTACAATGAAATACACTATGAGTATTGTGATTAATGTCACATAAAGTGATGTAATGACTTTTTTCATAAGTAATGTATTACTTGTGAAAAAAGTCATTACATTACTTTTTGATTTACTCTGCAGCAAAAGTAACACATTGTATTATTTTTATGTGTTACAGCTCTGTAAAATGTGCCTTTGAAAATTTAAAAGCTTTCAAATTTAAAACTTTAAAAATATGTGATTCACTGGTGCTGTATGTTGGACATAGGACATCAGGATAGAGTTGGTAGCTAAAACTGCTAATCTAACTGCTACTTTATGAACGAAAGATTCTGCATTTTTTTACCAGCAGCCGAATTATCCATAGAAATGTCCTCCCCTCCATATCAAACAGACCTGGGGGTTAAAACCAGTATAAAACCAAATCAAGTCATGTCACTCTAAAAATCAATGATTCACCGACGCTTCTCAGTTGACACATGTCTTGGAATGGCTGGAAACTGAGACTCCTTACCTTTGTTTCTTTGATAACTTATGAACCAGAGTTAAGGATGTTTTTACAGGCACACCACATAGCCGCTTATCCACCAAGCATGTCATTCCCCTTCTCTCTGTCATTCTTCACACTGTTTTTTACCGGAAGCCAATCAGCAGAGGTGTCTTCCTTTCCATAACAAATGGACCAATGAATAAAGCAGTTTTACTTCAGAAATCGTTGATTCTTCAATGGACACAGGGCATCTCAGAGTTGATGCATGGACATCCGTGAGTGGATGGGATCTGAGCTGCCATTTTGTCCTTTGAGCCTGGCTGTTTTCTCTGAAAACTTAAGATCCAGATGTCTGATGACTAAAATCTTTCATCCAGTTAAAATACATAGTTGAAAATGACCAAGGTGTAAAATGTGTATCTTATAATATGGCTTAAAACAGGATAAAAGTCAATTTTGAGCCTCCGGCAAGCAAACACAAATCTTCCACACATCACACCAATGGAAAGGGAGACACTGGTTTATCAAGTAGCCTACAGTTTGGAAGGATTTACTGGCCATCCAGCTGAGGGAGCAGATGCGACCTTCAAACTCAAAACAAAACTAGGTGATTTTTGAAGTAACAGAGTAAAACAGGGATCAGCAACTGTAATGTAATTACAGAATTTAAAACTGTAGTAGCTTACATTACTTGTCACTGAAAAAGGTAGTCATATTACAACTAAGTAATTACTGCCCAACACTGGTCTACACTGGGGACATAGTCAAAGCAGACCATCAGCAGCTTTACTGTTTCCTCAGGAAGTGATCTTTGGTCAACTGTGTTTGGGCAAACAACAAGTTATGCTGTGTTGAATCCTAAAAAGAGGAAGACAAGTGAAACAAGAGCATTAATGAAGTCTGTGTATACAGCTGTACTGTGTTATCTCATATACCTGTGGGTTGGACTACTGAAACACACCCAGGTGTTAGACTCTCAGACACTCTGTATGTCTAACCATCCTCTATCCTCCTGTTTGATGCCTTCTTCACACACACTGATTCAAAGACAGTGGGATGTGCCTTGCTCCCCCTAGTATGACTTTCAAATGTTGCATGTGTTGTGTATATAATTTATAAAATCTGCATTGAGATTGATTCATAGTGAATGGTATCTTGTCACTTCTCCAGCCTTTGACTCCATACATGTGAACTAAGATGTTTTATGGTGCAAGAACATCATGGTGTTTTTCCCTTAGCATATAAAAAAATCTAATCTAAAAAAAAGAGTTATTACTCACATGGCCACAAAGCAGGATTACGATTGCAACAACACATCATCAGTAGGGTAAAACTAACCTGTCACACGGTGGTCTAAACCCAGCTCATGTTCCCTATTAGTTAGGCTAGTGGGGATAACATAAATGCACAAAAAAAACAAATAACCAGTGATTTTCCAATGAGGAAAGTCTGCCAGTTGATGTTATTTTCATTACAGACATACAACCTGGATTTGGATTAGGGCATACACTGGTTGAGGTGTACTGGTCCTGGTATATATATATATATATATATATATATATATACATACACACACACATATACACATATATACATATATACATATATATACATACATATACACACACACACACACACACACACATTTTTTTATGTTACAGCCTTATTCCAAAATGGATTCAATTCATTTTTTACCTCAAAATTCTACACACAATACCCCATATGACAAAATGAAAAAAGTTTGGTTGAAACTTTTCCAAATTTATTAAAAATAAAAAACAAAAATATAACATGTACATAAGTGTTCACAGCCTTCGCTCAATACTTTGTTGAAGCACCTTTGGCAGCAATTACAGTCTCAAGTCTTTTTGAGTATGATGCTACAAGCTTGGCACACCTATTTCTGGGCAGTTTCTCCCATTCTTCTTTGCAGAACCTCTCAAGCTCCATCAGGTTGGATGGGGAGTGTCGGTGCACAGCCATTTTCAGATCTCTCCAGAGATGTTCAATCGGGTTCATGTCTGGGCTCTGGCTTCTGGCTAGTTTACTTAAGGACATTCAGAGTCGTCCCGAAGCCACTCCTTTGTTATCTTGGCTGTGTGCTTAGGGTGGTTGTCCTGTTAGAAGATGAACCTTCGCCCCAGTCGGAGGTCCAGAGTGCTCTGGAGCAGGTTATCATCAAGGATGTCTCTGTAAATTGCTTCATCTTTCCCTCGACCCTGACTAGTTTCCCAGTTCCTGCTGCCGAAAAACATCCCTACAGCATGATGCTGCCACCACCATGCCTCACTGTAGGGATGGTACTGGCCAGGTGATGAGTGGTGCCTGCTTTTCTCAGGCCAAAGAGTTCAATCTTTGTTTCATCAGACCAGAGAATTTTGTATCTCATGGTCTGAGATTTCTTCAGGCCAGGCTGTCATGTGGCTTTTACTGAGGAGTGGCTTCCATCTGGCCACTCTACCATACAGGCCTGATTGTTGGAGTGCTGCAGAAATGGTTGTCCTTCTGGAAGGTTCTCCTCTCTCCACAGAGATACGCTGGAGCACTGTCAGAGTGACCATCAGTTTCTTGGTCACCTCCCTGACTAAGGCCCTTCTGCCCTGATTGCTCAGATTGGCCAGACAGCCAGCTCTAGGAAGAGTCCTGGTGGTTCCAAACTTCTTCCATCTATGGTTGATGAAGGCCACTGTGCTCATTGGGACCTTCAATGCTGCAGAAGTTTTTCTGTACCCTTCCCCTGATTTTTGCCTCAACACAATCCTGTCTCAGAAGTCTACAGACAATTCCTTGGACTTCATGGCTTGCTTTGTGCTCTGACATGCAATGTCAACTATGGGACCTTATATGGACAGGTGTGTGCCTTTCAATCAATCATGTCCAATCAGCTGAATTTACCACAGGTGGACTCCAATCAAGTTGTAGAAACATCTGAGGGATGATCAGTGGAAACAGGATGCACCTGAGCTCAATTTTGAGTGTCATTTGAGTGTCAAGGCTGTGAATACTTATGTTCATGTGATGTTTTTTGTTTTTTATTTTTAATATATTTGCAAAAATTTCAAGCAAACTTTTTCCACTTTGTCATTATGGGGTATTGTGTGTAGAATTTTGAGGTAAAAAATGAATTTAACCCATTTTGGAATAAGGCTGTAACACAACAAAATGTGGAAAAAGTGAAGCGCTGTAAATACTTTCCGGATGCACTGTATATGTGTGTGTGTGTGTGTGTGTGTGTGTGTGTGTGTGTGTGTTTAGTCTTTGTGCAGCTGTCTGACAGGATGTACCACGTATGAGTACAACTTACACATTCTCTTATGCAGAACTGCCATTAAATTCCACTATAGTGAATCTTTCTGTCTTTCCCAGATATCATGGAATGGCTGGTAGCCAGCAGTAAATACTTGTACTTACTTTTAGTCTATTTTGTATTTATAGCTGTGCTAAAGGCATGGCTCCAGAGATGGCACTATCGCTCATACCACAACTTTGATCTAGACTGAAATATCTTGTCAAATACTTGATGAATCACCATGCAATTTGGTGCAGACATATCTTTCCTTACAACTTTGGTGAACCTCTGACTTTATCTCTAGTACCATCATCAGGTCATCATTTCAATGTGTCCAGCATTTTGATTTTTGACCAAGACATTTCCACAGACTCAGCTGAATGCTATTTACTGCAAATGTTAGAATGCTAACAAGCTAAATTAAAAGGTAAACATTACCTGCTAAACATCAGCATTGTCATTGTTAGCATGTGACATTGACACGATAGCTAAGTCTGATCACAGAGCTGCCAGCATGGCTGTAGACTCTTACTGGGTAAGAGCCACTACACAGACGTGTTCTTGTGTTATGGCATCACTGTCCTTTGAGCCAGTTGCCCTGTCATCAAAGAAGGACAGTAGCCAGAGACACTGTCTTCACCTGGCTGAGTGACATCAGAAATGATAAGCTTCATGATAAGCACTCAGAAAGAAAATTATATTGTTTTTATTTACTGTTTTATTCATTCATATTCATATTCATTGTATTTCTTTAATCCACTACAGTCACCTATGCCCACAGTTAAACTGTAAAGCTTGTTGTAAAATTGGAGTTTATTGTTAATAACCTCAAACAAAAGGACAGGAGCTTGCACTTTACTTAGTCTGTCAGAGAAACCAAACTGAAGTACAGGAGAACATGGGGAGTTGTGTCTCTGGGAAACAGTGTGGATTAAATGGAAGCGTATCTCTTTGAAATCATAACATCATTTTAGGTAGGATGTGAAGTTATTTTAATAGGCTACAATTCATGTTGCAAACAGTTACAAATGTTTGTTAGTGCAAGTCATTTTGACTTATAATAATAAGGCTGCATGGCTTTATAAAATCATCCATTCACTCTACCTCTTACAGGGATTCAGTCTGTCCTACACACATGACCTCATTCAGTCAGAAAGAAAAACAAAAAAGAATGTTGTGGGGATCCACTCAATGGTGTTTCAATGAACTGGTAAGATTTATTTCTGTGTCCTGCCTCAGAGAAACATACACCCAGACATTTGCAGCTTAAACACCATGCAAGACAAAAGTGATTACTGTTCACTTTCATTTTTAAAAATAGCACACACGGCCCAGCCTTACAAAGCTCAGCTGCTATAAATTTCACTGCTGCAGATCTTTCTCTCTAATTACAAGTGGCTGGTTTGACCTCGGTTTTCTTTCTTTATGCACGGAATACTTAAATAGGTGTTTCACATTAGATCCTTTAGAGTAATTTCAGTTGCTTTAAATGAAAGAACAGCAGTATTAGTGGTTAATATTTCACTGCCCTTCCAGGAACTTGAGACTAGTGAAACTGTTCAAATAGTGAGGCATTAACAAGACATGAAGGGCTCTATTTTAACAGTTCAAAGCACATGGTCTTCAGGGCATGTCCATATCCACTTTTGCAATAAACCAATCAGAGCCTGCTTGCATGTTCGTGGATTGCAGTGTTTCACACAGAATTAGATTCTATTTGTGGCAAGTTGATTACATATTGTGACTGGCCCATTCCCAGCATATGCACGCAGCAGCTGCGTGCACCCTGCTTTTATCTTCAGGTCTGACATCATATTTGTGCTACAACTCTGCTGGTTTCATGTGTTACATCATTAGTGTGCTGCAGCAGCACAACTCACAGCAGATGGTACCCATATGTGCAGTGACACACAAACACACACACACACAGTTGTCATATGTTCTGTTTGGAGGACCCTTGGGGAGATGCACTCTGGAGGAAACTCATTATCAGGTCAGGAGCCAGCATATTTAAAGCTCTGATTTAACTGAATGAAGTAAAGCAGAAAACAGGTGAACACACACACACACACACACACACACACACACACACACACACACACACACACACACACACACACACTCTACCCTTCTGGGATGGGCTATGTGTACGGTCGTGTCATGATGCATGCATATTTGAGAAAGACAGGGTTTGTAAGTGTGTTTGTGTGAAGATGTATGTCTGTGTGTGTGTGTGTGTGTGTGTGTGTGTGTGTGTCTCTGTGTGTGTGTGTGTGTGTATGTGTGTGTGTGTGTGTGTGTTTTCTCTCACTATGTAAATAAAATAGTTCCTGCACCTGCTTCCTCTGAGATTATCTTCCCCACTTTCAGCAGAGCAAGTACTCACCCAGTGAAACACATCACTGAACTAAACACTGCTATTTAACAGTCATGTCATTAGCTTCTTCAGTTGCCTCTGTAATTTGTCTTTAATTGTTTATTGCTGTGTTGTTTTTCACTGCACTTCCCACAGATTACATTGTGTAATCTACATTGCATGTATGGTCAGGGGTGTTATATGCAAAAAAACAGAAATTTTGATCAGGCCAGGCACAAATATCCAGATCTAAATTTCACAAGGTAACCTTTTTTAACTCTGACCACACAAATGTCCATGGTCTGGCAATACAAACACTGATGCACAGTAGTATGCATCATGTTACCAGACTTGCAGCAACAGAACTGTAGCAACACATGAACTCTCTCTTTACCGTCTGTGACTGCTCTGCTCAGTATTATACTGTTTTTCCAACTGGCATGTGGTAATAACACTGACTGTCCACTTAGAAAAAATGCAAATTTTGTAACCAAACAAGTTCAACTATCTGTTCAATATCAAAGTATAGTTTCTATACTTGTAACAGCATGCAGCAGACCAATGGATCCTGAGGCACTTCGGAAAATGAATGGGGGAATAGCTCAGGAAGAAATCAGTTCAGGATTGGACACTGAATTGCAACCTATCCATGACTTACTGCAGGTACAGGAAGCATCTTTAAACATGTGCAAATCCAAAGATGAGGATCTGGAAACTGCAGTTACTGACTGTTGAATGCCTAAAAATGCTGGGAGTGAAAGGTGAACCACTGCAGATAATACTTTTTATTTTTATTTTTTTATTTAAGGTTCTTGAAAATCAGAGCGAAATACTGAGAATCACAAGCCCAGGAGTGGAGGCAAGCAAACCAGCAGCCTATGTTAGCAGCTCTATCAGATGTCATGGGCACAGTCACAGAGAATTTGCAGAAATATTCTTTTAATCTACAATTTCAACCTGCTTCAAGAATATATGGAGTCCCATGGGGATAATTGCTGCCCATTTATCCAGTTTACAAACAACTTAGTGAAAATAAAGCAAAAGGGCTCAGTCTCTGCTATATACAGGTTTTTTTTACAAAAAATGATGGCCATTGTGACAGTGTGGAATTTAAGTAAACTGGACAATACAAAACTGAAGTAACAACCCACAATAATATTTTTCTTAGATGTGTATTAGGTTTTTTTTTTAAAAAAAGTTCATATGTTAAGTAACTACAGTACATGTAAACAATTATTTCCCACATGAGACATCACATCCTTTGTCTTGGCGGAATATAGGCAACGGCTTTCATGATAATAGATTTTCACTACATGATTATAGTAGCTAGAAGAATTCACAATAACAATATTATCACAATATCTATACAAAATTACAAAATTCAAAAATAACAATAATAATAACACACCCAGTCAAATTTATCTTTAACTGTGTTTATTATGTGTTTTGTCTCGTTTTTAGGCTAATGATTTAGATTCAAATATGAGTATAGGGAGGTGGAAAAAGCCTGTAACCATAACTGTATGAAAGCATAAAAAGAACAATTACACTTAATGGGTAGTGAAAAGGCAACCAGGCGAAATGATGAACATCTACAAGGTCTAACATCACAATGCTGATCATCAATTTTATCAACAAGTGTGATAAAATAACCTTGATGATGTCATAGTGATGTCATCAGGGTTAACTCAGCTTGGAAAATAAAGCCTTTGTTAAAAACTGGAGGTGAGGAGTTTGAAAGGTGTGTGTTTATCAGACAGGAAGTGTCTAAAGAAAAGATGCTATTGGTTGCATTATGGGAAATGTAGGATGCAGTGTTTTGGAGCTTATATGGAAATAAAATTGAGGATGTCTTGGCTGTTGCATTTTAAATCCAGTAAAGGCTATTGTGTAATGGTATGTGGGCCTGTGCTTTGTGAGATTGACATTGGCTTTCTGTGGGTATTAGCCATTTTCCTCCCATGGATGAATGGAACACGCAGGGACTTCACTGCTCATCTCATAGACAGGTGTTACTGCTGGAATCAGGGTTGATAGGAAGACAATTAACTACTTTTTCTATTAAATTCAGTGGAATTACCAAAATATTTGCCAAGGGCATTTATTTTTCTGTGTTCAAGAGCAAGGTTTCATGCTATCAATTTGCCTAATGACTATGCACAACAAAAAGTCACTATTTTCTTCTATTTTGTACTTTTCTGCACTGGAAAATCATTTGGTAGTTTGCAGTTCAATTTTTGAGAGGAACAAAACTTGTGTACATATAAAGAATAAAAGGACAAAACAACATTTGTGTAGCTACAAAGTATTTTGTTACAAAGTATAACATACAAAACTAAAAACAAATAATACGAAAAATTGATTGTAAAAAGCAAGAATGCTAGTTTTAAGGGAATAGTTCAACTTTTGGGAAAATGTGTTTATTTGCATACTTTCCATCTCACATTTATATCGATCTCTTGTCTGTGTGCTAAGTACAGAGCTTGAGTCAAGGCATTGTTAACCTAGGTAGCACAAAGACTGAACGCAGTAACATTTGCCTCTGAGTCTTTCCAGAGTCTTTGTGCTAAGCTAGGTTTAAGTCCTGACTCTTGGTCTGTATTTAATTCACAGACATGACATTGATGTTGATATAATTGTCTTACTGTTGGAAAGTAAGCAAATAAGTGTATTTCCAGAAATGTTGAATATAGTCATGCATATATTCTAAGCATGAGGCAAAAACTAGAAGGTTGAACTTCTTTTGTCATTATCCTCTTTCAAATTTATATAATATCACATTTAGATAACCTAAAACAGTGTGGCCTTGAGAGCTCAATACAATGCAACTTAAGAAAACAAATGCAAACAGACCAAACACAAGCAAATTCAGAAAACACTGTCATCAATTTCACAACACATGTGCTGCAAGTACACAAACCACAAGCAGGAACAATGTGTAAGTATGCTGCAAGTACCACAGACGACAATGGAAGTGTTTCCAAAGGGCATAAAAAAGTGATTAACTTCACTTGCACACTTGTTCAATGTATTTGGTTTCGTTTTGACTTATAGGTGCTTTGGTAATGTTTCAGGTCAGAAAGTCAGAAGAATGTGCTAAAAGATGCTAAAAAGCTTAGTAGAGCTGAGAGGAACTGCAGATTTGATGATAATTCTCTGTGAGTTTGTCACTATAAGGGCCCATCAAACCACATTAATCATGATCCACTTTTAATATACAAATATTGATTAGTGTAGCTTTAATGCAGAAATCTTGTAAAAGGATGTCATTATAAACAGCCCAGCTGTTTGTGTGATGTTTTATGAGCTCACTGCTGTATAGAGGACCATTTGTGTTTCTCTCTGTAATGTGTCACTTTCCATGGCTGAAGATGTGATAGGAGTGCCCTTAAAAGGTGAAAAATTGTCACCTAGTGTAACTTCAGCGAACTTTAGTGAAACTTGTAATTTGCTTCCAACTCCAGAGAGAACATGAAGTCCAGAGATGGAAGTGTGTGGTTGTGCTGTGGCTGCAAGCGAGTGACACTGATGTGATGTGAGCATTGAGTCTTTCTCTGAAGCCACAAAGCTCTTATTCAATCAGCAATTTACATGTGATCGTGCCAGGGCAGTCCATCCATGGAGAATAGTTCAGACACGACTGCAACACTGATGAAGTCAAATACACACACACACACACACACACACTCACGCACACAAAGGGAACTGAGTATGTGCTTGATATGTAAATCAATGATATCATAGCACTGTCTGTTCTTCCAACACTTGTATGCAAACTCTTCCTTATATGTTCAACCCGGTTTATCCCTCTTTGTTATTCAAAACATGTCTTTCCCATCCCTTTCTCATCAGCTTGCCGCCTATTGGCAATCCTGCACCACTGCATGTTCACTGAGGATTAGATGGATTAGATATTTAGTGAAATCTCCCAGTGCTGCTGTAAATAGACAGATGGGTGTGTCCCCCAACCTCCCCCAACATACACACACACACACACACACACACACACACACATACACACACGCTCTCTGACCAGCCATGCAGCCATGCTATGCCATAGCATAACAGAGCACTATGGAATACGGACAGATGTTCACAGATTGAAACTATTTTTCTATCCTATTTTTATGTTCTTTTACTTATAGTGTTTTTCTTAGAGATTTGTTTTAATTTGCTGGCATAACACTGACAAATTTTACAATTTGAATCATCTGTATTTTAAAGTGACCAATACATGCCATTGATAAAAACATTTCCAACAAGCACTAAGAGGGTTTTAGAGGTTAATAACAAAAAACAACCACATACTTACAACACAACAAGAACAGCTTGTACTATATGCCATTATTACTTTTAAGGAAAGTTAATATTAATGGTGAGTTTTCTCCCTTTGTTGCAGAATTACATTAGGTATATAATTAATAAATAAACATCATGTATTGTGGAATTATTATGTAGTTTTTCTTTTCCAAATAACTATGGATCATGGTTTTCAGATTATTGAATTCAATATGAAAGAGGACTTTAGAAATCATATTCTTATGAAAGCAGCCAAATTACTGTAACTGTAACTTTCTGACCAGCTGTAAAGGTTGTTGTGAAGATGAGGATGAGGAGTTCTGGATGAGGAGTTCACGGGGGAACAAGTATATGTGTAGGAACTGAAAAGGTGCTATACCATCCACAACATCCTTGCAGGCCAGAGAAGCATCTATAGCAGCAGCCAGCTGCCAGCTGCAGGACTGAGAGGTTCAGGAAATCCTTTGCTCCCACTGCCATTTGGCTATTTAATGACTTAGACAAAGGCAGTGGATAATAACACAGTTTCAGTCTTGATCTCAATCTTAATTTAGCTAAATGCATGAATGAACTACTAGATAATTGTGAATTTCACTATAGGAATAAATAAAGTATTTCTTATCTTATCCTATATATATAAGGTGACTCAGTATATCTTATGTCAGCCATTTTAAAGTCCAAAGTTCCATCTCAAATGTATAACCTCATAGACCTGAAGAAGACATTTGTTCTGTACTACCATCACTGGTATCCGTCACTGATTCTCTTTGTTGCTGGTCTGCTGCCAAAGTGTATCTCCAGCTATGGTTCATGTTTCTCAATATGAATATCAACTGCAAATTAAATTAACAGGCTACCCTCCATTGCTAACTAAGTTGTAAAGTTTAATGTAAATAAAATCCAGCATTTCCACTGTTTAAACTGATTAAAAAGAGGTTTTAGTATGCAAGGTTTATTGATCTAGTTTAGCTTTGTTAGCAAATAGCTGTGATTAGGTAACACAAAAATTTACTGGTATGAATGTTTCATTTTTCCAATCTCCATTTCTCCTATCGGTTTCCTTACATTTAGATTTATTCATTTGGCAGACACTTTTATCAAAGCAGCTTAGATTTCAGGGACAACATTATAGCTTCAGTGCAGTATGAGACCTAGGTGTAAATACTCAGTACTACATCTAATAAAAACCTCATATCAGTGACCTGTATAACTCTCTTAGTATCAACATTTTCAGGGCTCTTCCTGTAGTTTATGTCACATCGTGAATGCAGGATTGTAACTAATTTCATGATGCTTTTAAACATGATAGAAATGAAACCAGACTTTATTAACTGGCAGTCTTGAAGATCCTGATCTGACATCAGTCAGATGATCTTGGCTGACGAGAGATGGAGCAGCAATTACATAACAGAATTGAACTATGCTCCTCTGGTCCATGATACGTGACTGTATGTCACAAGTGATGAAAGAAGAAAACTCATCTACAATCAGCTGTTGTTTCAGGAATAATGGAATCTTTATCACCATCATCATCATCGCTAAGGGAACATTGGATGGTTTGTCCACATCAGCTCACAGTACACATGTGTTTAATGGGATGATAGACACAAGTTCAAATTTCCTGAAAAGACCCTGGGCAGGAAACAATTTCATTAGGAGTTCCCTGAGAGAACAAGTGGATGATCCGTGTTGGTAGCTGTGACATGTGTGTATCTGCTTTTGAGAGTGTGTGTCTGTGAGAGCAGTGGAAGGCCAGTAGAGGGCGTATGAGTGTGTATTGCTACAGTTTCAGCTTCTCTCTTTCTTCTCTTTCAATCCTATGATTTCATGCCATATTATTACTCTGTGTGAAGTCTGTGTGTACATATATGTCTATGTTTGTGCGTAATCTTTCCTCTGTCCTGAGGGCACTTGTTGGCCAACATTAGCATTGGGCTGTGTCTCGCTTGCTGACCATCAGCACATAGAAACACACACACACACACACACACACACACACACACACACACACACACACACCTTGAGGCATAACAATTCTACAACTAAGTTCCATAACACAGCATAACACAGAAAGACTGACAAAATGTAATAAAATACACCTGGTTGTAAAGTTGTTAAAACATCCAACATATAAGTGCAAAAATCAGCTTTTAGCTTTGCTTCCAAAGTAATTGGATCTAATCAGACATATGTACATAAACAACAGTGAACAACCAGTCAAGGCGGATTGTTTGGCAGTATTTAAAAGTAAAAAACAATCTATAACAGCACATTGGTTTGAAAAGAAATATTATGTTGCCCCAATTTTCAGCATAACATTGAAACATTTTGAATGAATTTAAATGCAAATTCACTGGATAATCATATATCAAAATATCTGTAAAATATAAAATATTGTGTTATAGGCAACTTAAACCTGCAGTTACTGATGTTTTAGCCACTTGGGAGCAGCAGAAACAAGTAGAAGTGAATTTGTTATCCAACAGTTCATCTCCATATCCAGCAGCAATTCCTAATTTCTGATGACTCAAAGTCCAAAACTTGGTTTTTGAGCAGGTAAGCCGGTAAGCTGAGCAGGTAATTGACAGTGGCTTTTTACAGCTGCCTGTTGAGGCCAAAAATGATGCTATGGGAGCAGTTAGAGTGAACTAGAACATTCAAGTTGTATGTTGCACAGATAAACAATAAGCTAAAACTCATTATATAGCTTTATAAAGCAGAGGGAAGCTGCAGGTTCAGATGATAATTCTCTCTAGGTTTATCACTACCACAGACACCTTTCACAATGTTTCCACATTGTCATTTCATATGTTGTTATAAAAAAATATTCTAGATACTTCAAAGAAGTATCCCCCCCACCACCAAATAAAATAAAAGGAATAATAACTATATGACTTTATAGGCTACTTTTGCAGTAATTACCTTGAACTGTGTTGCGTTTCCCCTTATTATGATGATATATATGATGGTTGTTTGAATGTCAGGACATATTTATATATATTGGATATAAAATATGTCAGACACACACATCAACTGAGAAGCACACTGATGGTAAGCATACTGCAGATTTGTGTGTGTGTGTGTGTGTGTGTGTGTGTGTGTGTGTGTGTGTGTGTGTGTGTGTGTGTGTGTGTTGTGTGTTTGTGTGTGGCTCTGTGGGTGTGTGGGTGTGTGAGAGAGACAGAGAGAGAGATAGAGAAAGTGTGTGTTTGTGTATCAATGATTGTCACAAATGGAAGGCCAGAAGGTTGTAGTGCAACAGCCAACAACATGTTCCTGCTGAAGTGTCCTTGTCACTGAATAATGTCAGATATCAAATGTTTAGTTTTAAATATGTCTAGAACACTAAATACTTTAATCCTGTCTCCCATTTACAATTATGTAGAGCTACTTAGTTGTTTTGCCAAATATGTTTTGAGGGAGTCGTAATCAATGCCTGAATTTTATTTAGTGGCAACATATGTAGGTAGTGCTACATTACTATACCACAAAGATGTTGTATTGGTGGAAGGTGGCCCCCACAGAGCACAGGACTTTGTTTAGGAAGGTTTAGGCTACACAGATTTAAGGGATGCAAGGGAAATTGTGGTTCTGGTGAAATTTCAAATGCAATTTCTAGGAGATCAGTTGGCTCCACAATCCTCACAAGTGTTTTCAGTAACCCTGGCTGATTAGATGGAGCAATCCTGGTTAAAACTGGTGGAGTTAATTACATGTCATCAAATTCTATGGTCTCATAAGGAATGATAGCGTGAGTTGTCAAGCTGTCAATCAAACGCAGTTTTGACACACTCCTGAGAAGATGTCTGTTCAGGTCTGTCTATCAATGACAAGCTGACAGAACAAATCGGACACATATATATATATATATATATATATATAGTGTGTGTGTGTGTGTGTGTGTGTGTGTTCGACACTGCTGTTAAAAAAGTAAAGGGTGTTATTAGTCTGTCCATGGAGAAAAGATATTGGTGACAAATGGTATTTGTTCTTCGCCTCATTCAGATTTTCCTTCCAGCCTTGGCAGTCCATCACTCTTTGTAGCCTACAGTGTTTTTGCAGGATCAGATGAATGTATATTATATTTCATATCACACTTACAGAATATCAGCTCTCATGAGCCGTAATTGGTTTGCAAACATTTTTCAGCAGTGTGATGTCATACTAAAGGGACGTCATACTTATTTCTATTCTTTTCATATTAGAAAAATATTTGTGTTAAAACTCATAAGCATTACAGCAAGCACACATAAATAGAGAGAGTAAGGTGAGCAGTGTCATCAAAAGGAGTGGAGAGAGGGAACAAAATATTAATACACTCCAAAATCACTCTTAAAAAAGCAGGCAAGGACAAACAGGGGGTGAAGAGAGCGGGCAGTGGTTGGCAACATGCAGGTAAAATATGGGTAGGCAAAAGGCATCAAACAGACAATAGGTCAAAATAGCCAGACCAAAACAGGTAAGTGAGGCTGGAAAGCTACAGCTAGGATGGCACAATAGATAATCTGGTTTCAAGTGTAGTTGGGCCGCTATACACACTAGGAAGTAACTGGGTAGGGAGTAGTCAGGTGGTAGATAGGTGGAAGGTGGGAAGGGCTGAGATTACTGCAGTACATGTGGAAGTGGCAAGAATGAAGTTAAAAACTGTGACAGAGGAAGTGGAGACCTGAGGGCTTTCCTTGACTGGGTTGACACAAGAGACATGGAATGTGGGATGGCTCCATGGGCTCTATACAGACAGAAACAAGGGTTAATGACCTTGGAGATGGTAATGGGACCAACAGACCAGGGAGCCAGCTTTAGAGATGCCACTCACAATCTTAAGTGCAGTGAGGTGACAAAGAGTTGGCTCAGGCTTTGCTAAACAGCTTCTTGATTTAGTAGAATTCTAGGGGAACATCTGATAGGTCGGGGAATTCCAAAGACTTGGAGATGATACGCATCATATAAAGCATGTTGGTTCCATTTACTATCGGCTGTTACTGTCCAGAACTCAGTGGAGTAGTCCACTACTCTTTTGCCTTCTGGCAGAGGCTCAGCAGCCTCCCTTCCACGTATGTTGCCTTACACCTTCTGCAGTTCAGATGTGAAAAATTTGGCCGATGAGCAGAGAAAAGATTCTGAAATTCCCCAGAGTCTTGCTTGGCCGGTAAGCAGGGAGATTATGTAAGGGTTTGTTCAGTGGGAAATGAGGAGGGTTTAAGCTTGAAGACCAGCGAACACTAGGTCTGTAATGTCTTGAAGGCTCTCTGGAGTAGCATTCAGGTGGCAAAGAGAATGAGCCAGGGTCTAGATTTGAGTGTAAAAGTTCATCCTAACCTTGGAATTAGTGGTTAGCTTTTTGTGTTTAGTTTTTTCAGAGTTTTAAACTATTGAGATGTGGTCGAAAGCTCCACAGGATGATAGTAGGTGGATTCCGAGTTTATTTTGTGAAAAGTCTAGATTTAGTCCCTACATGTAATGATCCACCTGTATCGCCACATGATTTGTGGTTGATGGCCAAAAACATGCTAAAAACAATCACCAGAACACTACAAGACAGAAGAATGATTCAAGATCCATGTAGTGCTTTCAATCACATCTCTTGGCCTTTGTCAGGAGAAGGCCAGCCACATGTTAACATGTACATTTTACTCGTACTAAATCATCTCCATGAAAACCAAGTACACTCCAAAGCACTGTGCTGAAATAGGAGGCAGGGGTAGATTCACTAAATGAACAAGATCTGGACTAAAGAAGATGATCATACAGCCCCGCAAATGATACCTTTGTTAAACTCTGTGTTTTTGATGAGACTGACACAGAGGTGTTTTAACTCTGCAGTAATTATTTTAAACCACTGTCTGTGTTGTTGTTGTGGTAGATTATATTACATAACGTTGTTATACTTACACCTGCCAGCTTCAACCGTCTAAAATACAGGTTTTTCTTAATGCACTGCATCTTGATGCAGCTCCAATGGTGGTAAGTATACACTGCAACTTCCTTATCTGTTCATATGATGTGGCAACCTAACCCCATAAACATTACATGTATATGCTGCTAATTTCTAACAGCAAATACTGTATGTTTTGAACGGAAATGCCTTCCTTACTTAATTTTTAAATTCTTTTCTTTTTTTGGATCTACATAATAACAATGTTTTTACTCTGCAAAGTCTGCAAAGATGCAAAATTCTTCATGCTGAATTTCTCAGCAAAATGTTAACTGCCAGCATATTTAATTTGTTTTCCTATAATTACACTTATGGCAACTGAAGCATGACTAATGCAACAAATAATTTTGGAGAAGATTAAGGAAAGATGATGGTCTCTGTAAAATACCAGGAAAGTCAAACTCCCATCATCTATCCCAACTGTCTGTTTGGTACAAGAACTTAGGCAAAGACTGAGTTAACGTCCAAGTAAAGCAGCCGACTATCTTGAGGCCTCAGAATTCCAGGAGCCATGTAATCTCCAGTCTTAACGTGTGCCATCTAATTCAACTGCAAACATGTCTAGTAATGTGCATCACTAAAGTAAAATATCAACTGAGGTGACAGGGACCTTAAAATGCTGCTTTATTACCTAATCTTGAGTTCCCTTAAAAAATGTCCCAGTGTCAAATTCCACAGTTAACACTCATTACCTCAGTTTTGTGCTTATATGATGAATCCTAATAATTTGTTTTAAATACATGGAGCAAACCTAGGACAGCAGTAGGAGAAATACCTCAGGGAGCAGGGGCAGACTGCGGTATGTCTTTGGACTGTGGGAGGAAGCCAGAGTACCTGGCGGGAACCCACGCAGACACAGGGAGAATATGCAAATAGAAAGACACCAAGTGCAGGGTTCGACCCCAGACGTTTCTTGCTGGGAGACGACAGCGCTTAACCACTGCACCACCATGCCGTCCAAATATTTGCATGCATACATATAATAAAGCAGAATACAGTTGAACCGTCAATGTTAAACAATCAGTGGTAGAAATATAAGTGAATTAGTTCTGTAAACTGTTGTATATTTTTTGTTGTGACAGGGCTGTGGTGTTTTCACGATGTAATTGTGTAGATTTAGACAATCTACGGTACTATCTAACACTGACTGAACTCATTCCCATCACAAACATCCTCTCTCTGGCCAACCCCATCCTCGCGTTATTCTTTGTTCTATTTGTACGCGAGCTCGCGGTCGCTCGCGCCCAGCTGATAATGTTGCACCATCAGGACCTTTGTTAAGCGCGTGAAAACAAAAATATCCTTGCCGCCAGTAACTTTCGAAATAAAAGTTTTATTTACAAATAACTACGCTTTTTAGGCCAGAACGTCTGAAAATTGGAGCATTAAATTGTGCAAATCATAAACCTGTGATAAATTAATGTTGAGTTAATCAATGAGTTGTTAGCGTCTCAGCAGTAGTTCTTCAAAACACATTCTTTTGTCAGCTTATTAGCCTGCTTTAGGGCATACATGAAGGCTACTCCAAAATAATGTGCGCCTATAATGAACAGTGTAATAATCTAAATAACTACTTTGATGGTTTAAGTGTGTTTTTCAAACGTTTTAACATTTTAATTTCAAGAAAATGTCAGTTTAGGTATGTACCTCAGTTCTTTTAATCCAACGGCGAACTGTTGTACGCCTTTACTTTGAAGTCCAACCTGCTATATTTCCGGTAGCATTGTGTCTAAAAATGGACGCAGCTCGTAGCGGGACAGTTGTAAAATGTGGGAGAAGAGAGCCAATCTGTCTCCGGTCTGCAGGGAAGCCGCTACAAACCCCGAGACTTTAGAGTTTAGACAAGTGTCCACGATGCAGACAACAGAGTAGCTTTAAACCATTTTTTCTGTCGGTTCACCCACACAGACGCAGAGAACCCAATGAATGGAGTTGCTTTTTGCCTTGTAGGAATCCCACCTCACTCAGACACTGAAGTAAGTCCAAGGTGAACATGCTGAAATGTTTTTCCTTTTCTCTGTCATGACTCAAAATATATTTTATTGTACCCCACTCCTGCGTTTCCTCTTGTAAACTGCACTTGTTCTCGGTTGTCACTCTTGTCAGAAGCTTAATTTCGAAAGGCAATCTTTGTTTTAGCCTAGATGTATTCTGTGTTAGCCTGTGATAAACGCGCAAGTGTTAGGTGATGTGGCATATGACAGTTTCCATAATGCCTTTTACAAGCTCCCTTACTGTACTTAAGTAGGACAGTAAGTGACTTTGTTGTATTTTTGCTTAAACCCTTATACCTGTGTTTCCATTATAGTCACAGGGGAAGTGTCAGCAGTGTGTCAGAAATGTCTGAAGGGGCAAAAACTCCAGCAACACTTGTAGTATAAAGACTTGTCTGTATCCTATGCAACTCATCCAACTCCTTAGCTTGAAACAAAAGTTCAAGGTGCAGTCTGTTCAGCCATATAATGTTAATCCATCTCAAAGTGATGACTGGGTACAGGTTTGTTTGAAAGCAGAGACAGGCAAGTGCTATATTCAACCACAGAATTAAACAAAGTCATACAAGTCATGTCTTCAACACAGCCCTTTTTTTCACCAGCACATCACATGCTGCATTCTGCAAATAACTGAATAATTTCTCCATGATTTTCTCCATGAGTTGCAGAGATGGGATATGGGTGGGTGAGCAGAGAAACAATAAGAAATTGGGCTGGAATGCATCTATTTCCATATGGCAGCCCACATACGCACAGACAGAAGGTACATTGTAGCCATTAGTCTTCTCTCAGTGTAGAAAAAAATCACAATCACAACCAGCATGGAAATAGAACTTCACATTGCATATCAATAAGCATTGTAACTAATATTAATTCAGGCATTTTTTCTTGTGTCTTTCATCACTTCCATCAAACATCACATGATTATTTATTCCAAGCATTATGAGTTATATTCTCAGATCACAGCTTATTACTCTGGGGTTCCGTCATGGCCCAGTTAGCATCAGAATCATGGGTCAGACACCACTAATGGCTGCCCTCAGTGGTCGAATTTTAAGTCAAGTTATGATCTGATAGATTTCCATTTAGGCGTGAACAGAGTAAATTATTTGATAGGTGTGTTTTTGAAATTTGGACAGTCAGGCTAGCTGTTTGCCTGCTTCCTGTCTATAAACATGTCCTCATTCCACAGAAATGAGATTGACATCTATCTTCTCACCCCTGTTTTAGAAACATGGGCATGAGAAACATAAGCATGAGCAGAAATAGCTAGCATGGCTGAACTGACAAATCAGTAGAGTTGAACTTACATTTATACTAACTCTAAGTTCACTGAAAGAAAATCGAAGATGAAAGACTTCACGCAGTTGAGAGGTGATGTTAGTAAACTGTGAGCTGTTGCCTTTCTATTAACATGGCTGCATTCAGCTTAGCCTGGAGAACAACGCAGCTTACATAACCTAACCCTAAACTTAAGCCCTGATCTTACGCCATGATGAAGGCGGACAACTGTGACTGGTATGAGGATACTATACATAAATATAAATATGAGTACACAGACATGCACACTAGAAAACATGATGGCGACCTCCTGACAGCAAGAAGAAGAGGTCCTTTGTTTGTTCTATTTGGCTGAACAACATGATGAGTGCCAGAACAGGGCCAAGGATGTAGAATATAGTACATACATATGGTGCAAGAAATAAATGTCTACTTTACTTTTCTGGTGCTTGAGCAGTTGGTGTTCTTGTAATGTGAACAATCTGTGTGGTCTCAATTTTGGGCGGTGCAGAGACATTGGCACAGGAGTCTGTGCAGACCCTTATGGACTTGGGCAGATGGTGAAATTTATGTCAGATGGTCATGTAGGAAGAGTTATGAAATGTTCCTAGATCTTATGTTGATAGGTCACTGTGGTGACTTCTGTGAAAATCTGACTCAGGTTCTTTTTTGAAAAAAAAAAGAAAAAGAATCTTTCAGTAATAGTCTTGACAGACATCTGCCATACGTATAGGCATTTGTTTCAGATATCCAGTAATAACACAATAACTGAGCACTGAATCTCTATGTTGCTGTCATTTATTTAAAAAACAAATACTGTTTTATCAGAAACAGAAGATGCATGTTAGTGCTGAGTAACCTTTGTAATATTATGCAGGAAATAATGAAATTGTCAGGTGACACAGATGTTAAGATGAAGCACATTCAGTGGTGGCATGCAAACACGAACAACTTCCTCATCACACTGTTCATGAGTATTAGCTGAACTATTCATGAATTCACATCATTAGCAGTCATCCAACTTGCCACTATAAATATGTGGATTATTTATGCCCGCACCCTCACCCCCATCAGATTCAGTGTGTTCAGTCAAGCAGGCTTCTCTTGCCTTATATGTCTTGTACCAGGCCTTCAAATTTTGCCCTGAGCTCAGGCAGTACAGGGCAATGAGTTTCACTTCATGTGATCATATGAGCTAAAGTGGCATTTTTGTCTTTCTTTGTCAGCTGGTAGTAAGCTTAGGTCAGGAAAGGCCTGTTTGGTCTGGAAAGACTTTTTTAAATAAGGCATCATGGACTGATAGAGCACACTCAGAGGCTTCAGTGCTATTTCTTTGCTTTCATATTCCTTTTCTTAGAGCTTTATCAAATGTTCTCATCATGTAGCAATAATGCCTGTGCAGACATCCCCATGATTGATCCTTGCAGAAAATGCCAGTGACCCCGACAGAGGAGGGCCTTAGTTCATGGTCATCTACCCAACAGCAACCATAGAGAGAGTGAAGATGTTGTGAACATCTGAGCGTCTGCATCAACACTCTTAACGTGCTGAATCTGATTAGCCTATATATACACAGTATTATTTTGTACGTTTGAGATATTATTTGTTATTTCTGTTTCTAGTATTTCTATCTGGACCTATAGTTCAAACATTATGGCTGCCAGGGTCACAAAACTGGACCTCGTTTGCACAAATAGTTGCACAATTCACTGATACAGTATTGTCATGTGTGTGTTGTATATGGCTCTCTAGTCTCTTGTTTTATTTTTTCCTTATTTCATTAATTGATCTTTTATCTATTTTCTTACTCTGTGCTGCTGTAACAGAAATGAAGCCTTATTTCATCTAATCTTACCCTCTATGTCAGCTACACGTTTTTACTGTTATAGTTGTAGTTTTGGGCACATGTGTAACCGTGAACAACTTGTCAGCATCATTAGATGAGCTTCTCCTCCTCTCTCTCCTGCAAATACAGCAGAGTGAAATACAGAGTGAGTTGTTCTGAATACATTTGGTGTAAGTGATGCATAAGCTGGCCTCAGGTGTAGTCTACTGACAAAGTCAGCATTAGGTTACACTTGGTGAAGGTGCTCTGCAGTTTACATACATCGCATCTCATTCTAAATACAGGGTCTAATTTCTAATGTCT
Organism: Trachinotus anak; assembly: GCF_046630095.1. Lineage (NCBI taxonomy): Eukaryota > Metazoa > Chordata > Actinopteri > Carangiformes > Carangidae > Trachinotus > Trachinotus anak. Next base: position 18,104,959 of record NW_027273876.1, on the reverse strand, counting down.
AATGAGCTTAGCAACTAAACGGAAGGTAACAAACACCCTTTTGACTCCAGTGTTAACTAACCCACGGATCTTTGTCATTTTCTGTCTCTTCCAATGAACTAAATTAGCCTGTGACAAATGCAGAAAAACAATGTCAGTCAAACATTGAAATACAGTTGTACATAGAGTTGAAATGATTAATTAGAAAATTAATCAACAACTATTTTAATGGATTTGTTATTTATGTAATCTTTAGCAAAACTACTCAACATTTTCTGGTTCTTCTTGAAGGACAGGATTTTTATCACTGAAAAGTGGATTAATTCGGGTTTTAGACGTTGAGACAGTTGGTCGGACAAAACAAAACATGTTGATAACATCGCCAAGGACTCTGGGAAAATGAGATGGACATTTTTTAATATTTTCTGACAAAGAAAATGATCAATTGTTCAGTTGAAAACGACTTTTCTACAACTTTTCTGTGTTGAGATTGCATGTTCTTCGCACTGTACTTCCACAGTCTAAAGACATAGGAGGGAAGTCATTTGGAAACCATAATGCAAATGTTTTATCTGTGTGTGTTAGTGGATGCTGGGATAAGCTGCAGGCCTGTGCAGTCCTGCCCAGGATGAGCAGGTACAGAGATTGGACAGTTTGGAAGAAGTCAAGTACTGTCGGCAGCAAAGAAATGTGCTTTATCTGCAAAAGCAATATCACAAAGTGACCTCCCTAATTACATTGATGAAGTGTCCCAGTACTAACAAGCACAGACTCCCTCACATTAGGCAGAGGGAGTGTGTTGTGTGTGTGTGCGTGTGTTAGGGGGAAGGGCTGGTCAAGAGTGACAGAGAGTGGATAGCCCACTGCAGATGGCGATACATATTGTGGTTTTTTTTTTTTTTTTTTCAGACCTGGGACAGAGAGGCTTGGCTCTGTACTGTATGGGGTAGGAGGGTGGGTTAAAGGGTGGGTATGTATGTGGTGGTATGGGGGGGCCTGGGGGATAGACAGGCTGAGACTTGCTGTGAAATTTGTGACAATGGAGCTCTGTTAAGCTGTGAGTACCACGTGTGTGTGTGTGTGTGTGTGTGTGTGTGTGTGTGTGTGTGTGTGTGTGAGAGAGAGAGAGAGAAAAAGAGAGGAATGATGTGGGTTGATGCTGTGTAGGTCAAAGTTGAAAATTTGGACATGAAGCCAGTACACCCCTGTTTAATGCTCTGATAGCTCCCATCAGAGCATCAGACCATCAGATACGGTTCCCATCTAAACCTATGGAGGAAGGGTGTGTGTGTGTCAGTGTGTGGGACAGGGTTACTTTGCGGACACTGGATTATTCTTCAACAGGTGGGCTTCTCAGGAATGTGTCAGTGAAAGAGTGTTGGTGATCACACAGCAGCAATAGAATGGGGTGTGTGTGTGTGTGTGTGTTTGTGTACTTGCTACATAGTAAGGACCAAAAAAAGTAGGGTTAGGGTTAGGCACTCAATTGTGATGGTTAAGGTTAGGGTAAGGGGCTAGGGAATGCATTATGTCAATGAGTGTCCTCACAAAGATAGAAGTACGAGAGAGAGAGAGAGAGAGAGAGAGAGAGAGAGAGAGAGAGAGAGAGAGAGAGAGAGAGAGAGAGAGAGAGAGAGAGAGAGAGAGAGAGAGAGAGAGAGAGAGAGAGAGAGAGAGAGAGAGAGAGAGAGAGAGAGAGAGAGAGAGAGAGAGAGAGAAGCAATGGTAGAGTAGAAAAAGAGTAGAAAGAAGACAAAAAGAGGGGAAAGTGCGACAGAGAAAATTCTGTGAGGAAACAGAATTTCCTCCATTTCACAACATAAACAGAAAAGTGAGTAGAGGACTAGCTGTACTTGGACGGCATCAGGTGCGGTATGTATGTATATGATTTGCTGTAAAGATGCCCGCTTTCACCCTCCCAATCCAGAAAGCTCCAGCTGGATCTCCGTGGGGGGGATCTGGCCCCACGTGGGCCCACAGTGAGCCCTGCTACCTGCTCTCAAAGAGATTTACTGTCTCCTGATGCATTAATACTACAGATATAGAGAGGCAGGCAGTTCCATCATTCTCAAGAGCATTAAGTTTGTGGGTGTGTTTATGTTGAGCATGTATTGTCCATCCTCAGCTCTGATTGGGCAGTTATTTTCTCACCTTGGTGCTTGGCTCATTTCCTGAGCAATGTGTGTTGCACAGTTTAATTATTCTTATTATTCGTGTTCTGTGAAAGAGAATAGGGAAGCCGTTGACCTCGATCCTCCTTTTCCTTCTATGCTTTATGATCGGTTGATGCCAGAGGACTTCTCAGCTCAGGCTTGGAGACAACAAATTTGTAACAGGAAGTTTATATTACATGTATGGAATATGAATACACATGAATTATTTTATTGAAAATCTGTTGAACTCTTTTCCTTCCTCTGTGCTTTGTGTGCTCTTAAATCCTTGAATACCTTCTCATGTTAAGTGCATCTCAACACCACAAAATTTGTAAAAAAAAAAAAGTCAAATCATTGCAAAAAAGTTTTAATGCTTGGCTGAGGTGAAAAAACTTGTATCATTAAAAGCAAAACACTGATGTACATCAATCATGTGACCTAAATGTCACTCATCATTTTCAGTAAAGAGAGGGAGGCATCAGATGTATGTGGAACGAGAAGGGGTTTGGGAACCTTCCTCATATTAATAAATCAAACAAACAGAAATCTTGGATTTCCATGTGGTTTTCCATGTGGTTTTCCCCTGTTTGAGCTTTGACTGGAGCTTTTTTAATGACTTCACCTTGCTATGTCCTCTTCCTCTGCAGCAACTTGAGAATCAGCTCCACAGCTGTTTATGACCGTCAACCTGTCAATTTATATTCACACAGCAGGAGTGTAGGGCCCGCGTACACATTTTCTGTAAATTCAGTTGAAATTTGCAGTGCATTTGGATGGAAACTTGACTGTCATCACTCTTTCTGTCTCGACATCCCTGCTCTGTCAGCTTTCAAGTTTACCTGCATGCTCACTCAACTTCATATACCGTTACAGTGTGCCACAATCTCATTGGAGAATTGGAGTGGTAATTTTTGTCTCACATCTAATTGCTAGTAGGATTATTAGCTTCTAGGTTCAGAAATTAGCCAGAAATATGACTCCATAAATTGGCATTTGAAAGACATGGGCATTCAGAATACCAGTCAGTGAGGGTCTAACTGTTGGTTGTATCCATTGTCTTTGGAGAGTGACCCATAGTAGGGAATATAACACAGATTATCTCAGCCTCTGTTGCACTGATTTTGTCTGTCCTTAATTTGTCTCTTGTGAGTCCCCCAGTTTTATGGAAGGTTAAATTGCTGGAGCAGACCCTTTCCCAGGGTTTGGTCTTTGTAAACACCAAATTGGTTAAATGTATTGAGTGCCTTTCTTTCCTCCTAAGAGTAAGAAATTAGTCATTTCAAATAAAGCAAGACTAGGTCAAAACCTAGTCTCTGGCAGGACTGCATATGTTCAGTATGCAGCATTGAGGACGTATTTGAAAACTGTTGTGGAACAACTGATATTATCACGTCATACCGGTATAATTGGTCATACAGGTTTAATTGGTCATACTGGTATTTAAGTATGAAGTCTTGTTTTCGTTTGCTCCCACTTGCCACGTTAAAATTATTACATTATGCATTAATACAAACTTATCACTTCCTGTAATTATTTCTAAATTATTATCTAAAAGCGCTCCAGTGTTACACTGGACAGATACCCTGTATTTCTTAGTAGGCCTTTTCATGCTGTGCTGACATGCTGCAATGAGTGTATTGTCTTTCTTTAGCTTAGCAGTTGTCCATTAATTTCTCTCTCTTCCTCCCACTCTCCTTCTCTTTCTTGTTCTGTGTGTCTTATGTTTCCTCCTTACTTACTCCTCTGCCTCCTTACGTAATGATGATACATGTATTGAAAGTAGTTGGCTCCACAGTCGTGGTCCAACCAAAAATTCCATTAACTGAAAATTAGAACTTGGAGTGAAGGGCAAATAACTTACTAAGGGTGATAGTCTACACCTCTAACATAATAATTCTCTTTCACCAGTGTAAAAGTATGAGAGGATACTGTTAACAACCGAACAAGAGGATATTGGTACTAACTTAATAAGTGTAAAACACTGAGATAAAAGCACGTAAAGAATTGCAGTGCCTCTGTTGAATTCAAACCATGTTAAAGGAATGGGCAACATCAAAGACAAGAGCAATGTTGGCCTCCCACTGATTTCATCATTCCTACATGTTTCTGAGCAAAACACAGATCCTAAAATAGACTGACTGCTTGTCAGTCTTGCCAGGTCAGTGGAAGGCAGAGCAACTAATGCATCTAACCAAATTCAAAACAAGAACAGTGAAGTGAGCTGATCATTCCATCTTTAAGATTTTGCCTGTAACAGACTATTTATTCTGTCTTCATGGCTGTCATACAGCACACACTTAGCCAGTAAACCAGTCAGTGAGTTCACATTTATTTGCCTTTGCAAATGGGTCTGGAACAGCTAGTGCACAGTGCATAGACATGAAAGTGCATTGAATCTCTTGAAGGAACAATGGGATTGTACTTCTCACCAATGACTTTGTCACATCACACTGTAACCAAATAATCTAAGCTCAGAGACACACTTGCTAGCTTTAAGAGGTTTGAGCTGCAAGTATGGAACTCACTATGTTGTATATAGCGGGGGGTGGTAACCCATGTCTGTCTCTGTCAGATGTGAATCTCCTCGATCTCCAGTTGTCCACTGACCCCTGCTTAATGACCTTTGACACTCTCTCAGCAGATGTTGGTCCGGTGTTCACTGACAGCTGGTGTTGTCTGTTTCTTTTTTCTCATTCAGTCTGATGTCCATGCTCCTTGCATGGTTGTAGTGATGTAGATGTTGAATGTGACCACTCCTTGTAATGTTTATTCCACCAGCAGTTAGCTATACAGTTGTTTTAAGCACACATAATAACTTGTGTTGATGCACCATCAGCATATCAAGTAACACTAGACCAGGGGAACTGAACTGTTGTCCCTGTTGTGAACTCCGTAGGCTCTCTACATTGCCGTTTGTTTCAAGGTGTTGGGAGTACTATAGCATATGTGAAAAGAGTTCCAAAGAGGGTCTGATAAGTGTCCTCAGATGATGTCACTTCGGTCAGTGTTGGTTGGTTCTGAAGACCACAGGTTTAAAAAAGTAAAAAAATTAGTCTGTGGATTTAGAAAGAAGTGATCTTACCAGACCTCTGATTGCTTAAGCTCTGGTAACATGGTCAGAATGCTCCAATGCATCTTGACAAAACTTTCAATTTGTCTGTGTAATGCAGGAGCCAAGTTTTGACAATAAGGATGTGTGGTATGAAAAAAGATACTTGATAAAGTAGGCATGATTGTTGGATTGGTAGTTTGAGAAAGTAACAAAAATTGAACAAAATCAGCAAGAGTAACAAAACATGTTCATCATCCACTTGGTCTGAAATATAGGTGTTTGACTTTAGTGATCTTTAATCCAATTGTGTAAGGTTTGGGCTCAAAAAAGAGTAAGTCGTACAAGGGGTTGTTCAAACAAATCAGAAATCAGAAGTGATTCTAGTTCCAAATGACTATTCTTGAAGTTGGAGTGAAATGGTGGCCATTTTGGTCAGACACATTGTACCTTGCAGTATGTGAGACCAATGTATGGTAGAACAGTAATTCTACTGAGCCCTTGTTATTAGTGTGTCTGTCAGTGCGATATTCTCTGCTGTTATTTCCTTCCTTTCCAATGGTACTGTGTTCTATGAAATGCAAACACCCAAACTATTGTCCCAGTGCCTTTTCAGACGCACAGAGCCATTGTCTAATGGGGAACAATGGTCTTATACATCTTCCCTGGCTTGTCTGGGGTCAGTGCTAGTAAACAGTGAAAGATACAGTGTCTGCTGAATGGCCAAGTTGACCTGGCTTAGGATCAGTCATAAAGTTTTTACAAGTGTTGGGGTTCAATAGTATTTTATTGAAGTGTAATATAGTATTGAATATGCTTACTGAATCTAGAACTGACACAGTTAGTTGATTGGTCAATTGACAGCAAATGAATTAATCAATTAATTAAGAGAATTGCCCAAAATTCACACTCCTCCACTGTGAATATTTATTTTTTTCTCTGCTTTTTATCTCTGCAAACTGGGCATTTGTGATGGGTATTTTTGTTGTTTTCTTGTAGACCAAACAACTAATCAATTAATGAAACAGATGATGAAAATAACTGTAAGTTACAGCCCTAATTGGATCCAAACATCAAATCTAATAGGATCTCAGAAAGCCACTGGATCACCTGCAGGCAGTGTTAAGTGAAAAGTTGAACAGATGTTGGACATCTTATTGTATATACTGCATTTATGTATTTGTGGTTGGATGGCAGACCAGCCTAGTGACAGCAGCTATGTATCAAGTGAAAACAATCAAAGAAATGCATAAAAATGAATTTGTAGTTATTTTTAGCCCAGAACAATTTTCACAGTTGACTAAAAATAGGTCAGTCAAGTGAGCTTTTCCAAGCGCATGTGTCCTCCTTTTATACTCATTTGTTCCTCATGTTAACATATTTCGGTCAGAGCCTGTATGTAGTTTTCACTTACAGGTTATGTATTTAGCCAGTGCTCTTATCAGATGTGACAGAGATGACCATCATACTCAAGGATCAAATGTACAGTATACATCGACAGTCTCTTCCCTTTCCTGAATTTATGATAAGAATATTGTTAGGCCTTTACTTCAATGATCTTTGATGCCTTTATTGATGTTGACTTAGTGATCTAGGAAGAGAAAATTACCATAAATTTAAATGTGAAATGAAAGCCTGTTAGAGACTTCTGCAAATAACATGACAGAATACACTTCTATATATTTGCTGTATATTATGTATTATGGGTTTAAATTTAGCTTTAGTCTGTGAGAAAAGGCCAAAGCAATTACGATTTAAAAACAACTGTATAGTATGAGAAATGTGATGTACTCATTCACTGTGTGACAGAAGCTATTTTTTTTTGTGACTCACTCTTTGTAATGCATTGCTGCCCACATGTGGCTGTAAAGTGGAATCAGTGAAATTCATTTATGTCTCCTCTGTGAGAGAGAGGACTCTGTGCCTTAGCTCTGTGTGTGCATGTGTTTTTGTGTGTGTGTTATTCGTCAGATTTTGTTGTTAAGAACCTAAACCTTTGTCCCTTTGCATCCTGTGAAAAATGACATTATAAATCTGATTTCCTGAGTAAAATATGGTAAAACATTGACGGTATGGGTCTAGGGAACATGTAATATTTGAAGAAATTCTGAAAACACTTGAACAACTTTCCTGAATTAGCCTTTTCCATACTTTTACATTTGAGCCATTACCTTCAGAACCATACAAAGCGGAAGAAAATACTGTATGCGCACTGCTGTCTGAATTTGAAAAAATGTTATGAAAACATGAATCCCCTGAAAACAGTTTGGATATTTAAGAAAAGGTCATTTGAAAAGGAATATTATGATTTTAAGACAAAGTGAGAGAGAATATTCAAAAGTGGATAAAGACATGCTTGGATAGCTGATCTACTGATCTGTCTGACAAAACACCTGAAACAACATTTAGACACTTCAATATGTTTTGTTTAAAATTTTATCAATGTGTAATGTGACCCTTTGGGCCCTTAATACAAGTCAATCATAGTTTGAATGCCACAACCTGTCTGAGTATTGTTGCTGAGCAAGCCTCCCCAGTCACCAGATCTGAATCCAGTAGAACACCCTTAGGATACGGTAGAACAGGAGATTGGCGGCATGATGTCATGCAATCATGTCAGCATGGAGTAGAATCTTGAAGGAAAGTTTCCAACATCTTGTGGAATCCATGGCATGAAGAACTGAGGCTGTTTAAGAGCAAAGAGAGGAACTACCCAGTTTTAGTATGGTGTTCCTAAAAGAGCTTGCTGAGTGTAATCAGCTATGTCTACAGCTCTAAACATCTGTAACCACATGTACTGTAGCACTGATCATGCTTTTAGACTTTTGATCTGTAAAATGGCAATTGCTTGTTAACACATCCAGAAGTTAGCATCGCATTACAGGAGTTTTTAAAATGTTTGGCTGATATTAGTTTCTCATAGATTTATGTCTATGTCTTTGTCTGATGATTTTATAATAAGAAGACTCTACCATATGCAAATGGAACTTGTTTCAAAAATAAATTAAAAACAAGATTTGTGCACAGGCCGATGACTACAAACAAAGGGAGAGAATACACTTAGGTGCTGTTTATAAGTTGCCTCGATACCCAGTCCACATGTGAATTTCCTTTTGAAAGTGGAAGTGCTCAAATTTGCAGGTGTGATTCTTCTGGCAGCTCAGTCACTTCATGGCTCTCTCTCTTTTTCTGTCTGTTGACTCTCTCTGGTGTTTAAATCACACACTGTTTACACTTCACTGTGCTTTAGTGACATGATCTAGTGTTGACTCTTTGTCCTACAGGGATTATTTCTTAGTCCGTGTTCCTCTCTCCCTCCCTCTTATCTCACTTGCTGTCTCATGGAGTCTTTGCTCACTCCCTGCCCCCCTCCCTTCCTCTGTCTGGGTACTCTTCTTTTAGACTGAGATTCTGGCCGACAGCTCTTTATTTACCTTACTCTCTGCTTTGTTCTTCTTCTCACTCATTCTCTTGTTCAGTCCTTCGTTCCTCATTCTCCCTACACTTATGTACTCACTTGACCTCAACTGCGGTACATTTTTAGGTTTACAACTTATGTAACTGAAGTAGGTGAGTTTTTATTTAGAAAAGGATAGAGAGTTAAACCTACCTTACCAACCTACCTTGGTGGGTTTAAGACTATCTAGGTCATCAAGATTCTAAATAGCATGTGAGGACCTTTTTTCTCCATAGTAGCAATGTTTGATGAACCAAAATCTCCTCAGTAAAGAGCTGAAACCACAACCACAAGTTCATTCAATTGAATAATAATTTTAAGAATATAAATTGGTGAAAATCCACCCTTGTAACTTAAGCTCAGTGTGTTGTGTAGTTTTGTCTAGACATTGATGTGCATTTCTTTTTAAACCAATACCAGCAGCATTTCCTAAAAGCCCAAGACCTTCTCAGGCCAAAGGGCTAAGATATTTATCAGACAGCACAGCTAAAAGTATTATTATTATTATTATTGTTGTTGTTGTTGTTGTTGTTGTTATTATTGTTATAACCACCAGTCTGACAGAGGTTGAGTAATACAGTTGTTCCTGGTCTCTCTCCGTTCTCTCTCCCCCTCTCTTCCCCCTCTTTCTCCGCCATTTCTTTCCTCTTAACCCAATAGGTCAAGGCACATCCTGGCCACTTGCCATGGTTCTGTTTGAGGTTTCTTCCTGTTAAGGGGAGTTTTTCAATTCCACTGCAGTATTGTGAGGCCTTAACCTAACTCTGTAAAGTTCATTCAGAAAATGTATATTATCATTTGGTGCCCTTATGAATAAAATTAAAAAAAGAGAAAATGTTGGAAAAAATGACATCAGTGGACAATATGAGTAGATATCTTAAGGAAGGAGGAGGGATAAGGAGCACTCACAATGACATAGTGCTGGGAGCTGGGAGATATGCTAACAAATATTTATAAATATATAATTAATTATAGAAATCTTGATTATTTGAGCTAAAGCAGTCTTTTTTTAGCAGAGAAGCTAGTGGAATAGACGCTAGCTTAGAGCTGACGTCAGGACTTTGGCTCTTTATACTGCTAGTGGCAGAGGTAAATGGTGACTTCCAGTTTCATAATCCACTCTTGTCAATTAAGAAAAAATGACAGCTCCTATAAAGTTTAACTAGTGAGCTAACTAACTATGAAGCACTGTCATATAGAGCGGAAGTCGAGGTAACTGCCATTCCACCAACATGTTCTTCTAATGTTTCTTTTTTCCAGACTTTTTAGCTGCAATCTCTGCTGTGTAAAAGCACCGTTCAGTCCTTGTTGTCCTGCTGTTATTTTCTCTGTAGCTGTGGCCACTGGACTTAGCCAGTCATGTCAAAAAGATGACATTTGATCTTTTTTTTTCTTAAAGGTATTTTGATCTTTATTTGATAGAACAGTAGAGAGGAAAGGGGCAGAGAGAGGGGGAATGACATGCAGGAAAGAGTCAGGATGGTTAGGAGTCAAACTAGCGACCCGCCTGCTAAGAGCATTTTGCGCTCATGTGGTATTCACCCTAACCACTCAGCTATTGGGTATGATGTTCAATCTAGTAAAAAAGATGACATTTTATCTTCAAAAGTCTAGGAATGGAAATAATGTCTGTTGAAGGCCATTAAAAGCAGACATATTGGGGCGACCCAGTAGTTGATTGGTTAGGGCGCGTACCATGTGAGTGCAAGACGCTCTTAGCAGGCAGTAACCGGGTCAACTCCCAACTGATCCGACTCTTTCCTGCATGCCATTCCCCTCTCTCTACCCCCTTTCCTGTCAGTCTCCACTGATCTATTATAAAGGCATAAAAGCCACCAAAAAGCAGGCATATTAAAGAAACAGTGAATTTAGAAAACATTTTTGTACGATCATTACCAGACAATTTTTAGTCAAGTGCGTTATTACAAATATCAAAGTGAAAGAGGTGTTTTTGAAAACAAAGACACACAAACGAAAAGAACCCACTAACTTCCAAGTCACTAACTTCAGTTTTCTATAGCGAATGAACTTACCTGCTTACCAGCTAGTGAGCCTGCTAACTAGTGAGTGCTCTTCAACCTAATCACTGCATGACTGTGTCTTTTCACTGGTAGTGTGCGGATCATGATGTCAGTTGAGTACACCACAGTGTTTTTGAGGGAGGGTATCTCACAGTTGGCTCATACAATCAGAGAGCATCTTTTTGTGAGTTTTGAAGCTGTGCCTCCTGGCTGGACTGAAACTAAAGATGACATCAGACGGTCTTTACTTATTTTATTTATTTACGGCTCTTTCTCTGTTCAAGGCACTTGCCATTTTCAGTAGGCCAAGTCTGAATATACACTGCACAATCTGATAACTGCATTTGATTGAATGTGTTTTTGTGCTTTGGTACTAGGTGGTTTCATAGCCCATGTAGCATCCCTCCTGACAGGCATCATGTGGTTTGTTGCCCTCATATTAGAGGCATAAAGAGTGAGGGGAGAACACATGCATATTCTCCTCTGACTCATGCATCACTTTATGTTATTTTTGTTCTGGCTTAAGTCCTCATAGTCAAGAAAACACTGTGGTAGTGCACAAATTGGTCACAGTGCGTTTCCCAAACCAACACAGAGAAATGCCAGAATAATGTTCACAGTAGTTTGGTTTCAGGCTGAATAACTTTGAGTATGTAGATTTTGTTTTACAACTGTGATACAGGGAAAGGAAAGGCAATTCATGCAAAGGAAACAAGTAGAAATGAGAAAAGGGTTAGGAGAGAAGAGAAAAGGAAAGTGAAGATCACAGGAGGACAGGAGAGGAGCGATGCAAAGCCTGCTGGATGATGTTTAAATGGACGTCAGCCCCTTTTAGTGTCTCTACATCCCACTTTCCCCTCTTTATCTTCATTCCCCCTTTCGCTTACTGTCTGTCGTTGTAGCTGCCCCCAGGTGTCAGTGAAAACAGGAATGTGGGACTGACAGCACTGCTAGAGCTGTTGTGGAGAGTGAAAGGAGGATGGTCACGTGTATACACACACACACACATACACACACACACACACACACACACACACTCTCTCTCTCTCTCAGTCCGGCATTCCCCTTTTTTTTTAAAAAAAAAAAGCACAAACATTTATGCTAGTTCACAGTTTGATTATATATTTTTTTACTCAGAATTCTGTAGAACCAGACATACACATAGAGGTACACACACACTGATTTACACTGGTTCATAATTTTGAACTAATACTTACGTTATACACACAGGACTGCTACTAACAATTACTTAGATTATGATTAAAGGAACACTTTGTATTTGTGAAATATGCTGAGTTGCTTTCTTGTTAGGGTGAGATGAGAAGATGGATATCACATCAGTGTCTTTAGTACAGAGAATGGGCTTAGCTTAGCATAAAAACTACTTATGGCTGAAATCACTCTTTCATGCACTCACTGACTCACTGCTTCCACCAGACTCTAACTAGTTGTCTCTATAGTAAGAATAGGAATTTTGCATGACTGTAATTTTTGCCTCTATCAAATGCAATGCAATGTGAGATTGTCAACAAAAAGTAATGTAATTTGGAGGGCACTATATGGTATATGGATTTCACACTGAGAGTTTGGACATTTAAATAAAATGGTGAATAGTAAATGTAAGGCACTAGGTAGCAAAAAGAAATTAGGAAAACAGCTAAAGAATAGGAGCATGGGAAAACTGCTATCCCTGCTTTGTCCAAAGTCACTTCTGCCAACACTTATAAAGACTGCTGCCTAAAAGTCGATGACACAGTGCATCAGTCGAGAAGTCGTCTCACATTTTGCCAGTCAAATCACTGCACTTTTTTATTAGCTGCGTTGTTGTACACAGGAGCAACTGCGTGACAGGCTGGAAACTTTGCAAACCCAGTCAGATCTTAAAATGGCTGGACCACAGAACTAACTGTGATCGAAGTAGAGATGGGAAGTGGAAATGTAGAGCAGAGTGACACTGAACAGCACACAGCAGAACAGCATGACTCATGTCTGATGGCTGCTCCAATGCTCAGTAAAGACAGTTTAAATACCTTTGAACCTTTGATGCTGGAGCAACCTCCTCTACTGTCATCCAGTGTGACTGAGCGTTCCAGTGTTATTGCTGTCACTGATCTTCTAGGATTTTATAGGTGCTACATGACCAGGAAGCACACTGTATGGAAATCTGATGTTTTCATATCGCAAGTGATCATTATAGGCATTAAGACATGGCCTTAAAGGTAAAATATGTGGTTCATGTAGGATTATACAGGAGTTTTGTGTGGGATGGCTGCTCTGTGCTGGAAAAAAAAATCAATGCTTTCTACTGGTATGCTTGCGAAATTGATATAAATTGAGTTTACACTGGTATGTATGTAGGTATGTTTACACTGGCTCCAGGAAACAGCCACAGTTTTGCTCTCCAATTCCAACACTAACAAAACTTTATTGCTGTTTATATGTTACCAAACTTACTGTCAGCCATTTCCTGTAAATGGGAGCATTGCAAACTTAAATAGTGTTACAAATTCACTTAAGTACTGTGTGACAATGTTTAGCTTTCAACAGGAGAGTGTAAGTGGCCTGCCTGTTTTCCCCTCTGGGTTTACTGTAGTTGTATGCACTCACTGCTGAGGCTGTTCAGTACTACAAACTTGCACTAACCTGACTCAACTTCACTCCACTTGACTTGACCGACTGCTGCTGATACCAGCTCTCTCACTCTCTCTCTGTGTTGAATTGAACAGGTAATTTTATATATATATATATATATATATATATATATATATATATAATAAATAACCTGTTCAATTCAATTGAATTTATTATTATTTTTTTTTTCCCACACACAGTATACACAGTATATATGTGTGTGTGTGTGTGTGTGTTTTATCACATTTGTTTTAGCCAAATAATCAGTGATATTTAAAGGAGGCACATTTTTTTAAACTATGGAGAGAGCCGGCTAGCTGTTAAGCCCCTCCCTTCTCTTTTTATTAGACCTATGAATCAGCCAGGCTGATAAATCGCACAACCTTAAAAAAATAAAGAATAAAAAATGGAATCTCTATTAAGATTGTTTATTACTATCTGCAGATAATATAGTTATCAAATTATTTTTAACTCTCAACATCAATTCAAGTGTTGGCCTCAAAAATCTGGTACCAATAGGTCATACACTTTATGCTATGCTACAAACAAATAAAACTAATAAAATTACACCTAAATACAACAGAACCGGATTAAAAATTAAATCTTATTAATAAGGTGTCATCTTGTTGTAAATAAGCAATGAACTGACCTTGCTGACCAGTATAAAAAAAACAGCTTCTGGCTATATTATTTATGAAAGGAACCGTACTAAAACACACAGTGGTCCTGGTTATACAAGCATGTTGAGAGTGGACAGAAAAAAAAGAAAATGCTCATCATAAGTCTCCAGAACCAAAGATATCTTTTCCAACCAAATATTTCACTTGACAGTGATATTAAACAGAAAATCATCAAATGCTCACATTTCAGAAACTGGAACCAGGGAATATTTGCTTGCTTGACATGTTTTTTGTTGATAAATTTTCTGTTGGTCTACTTCTCAGTTAATAATCAAATAGTCATTTTACACACATAGTTTATAGTACATCAGAATCAGCCACCAGGTTGTGAATTTAAATAGAGGAGACAGGGAGACCCAGCACAGGGATGAGAGAGAGTAACATTGCGTTCTTTTCAACCAATGGGCTGGACTGTGTCTCCACAGGGGGGGAGGAGAGAGAGAGAGAGAGAGAGAGAGAGAGAGAGAGAGAGAGAGAGAGAGAGAGAGAGAGAGAGAGAGAGAGAGAGAGAGAGAGAGAGAGAGAGAGAGAGAGAGAGAGAGAGAGAGAGAGAGAGAGAGAGAGAGAGAGAGAGAGAGAGAGAGAGAGAGAGATTCATGGCAGAGTTGAGAAAGCGAAGACTCTGCTTAGACTGAAATTAAGCTAGCCAGCCACAGCCAATGCTGGACTACAGTGGCAGTACGGAGGGGGACACACTGGATCTCTTAGCAGCGGCATGGATTGTTGCCAGTTCCAACAAACTGCCTCCTTAGCTCAACTGGTCTGAGATGGATTTGTTTCTAAAATCCAGAGGCAAACCCTAAATTTAAGCCAAATTGCATGACAGCAGCAAACCACTACTGCAGTCCAATGAGTGTGATTTATTTTTTTTTTTTTACATGGGGACAATTCTGTTTTGAAAGATATGAAGAGAACTAGTTGAAATTAGAGAGAGCTGTCGGCTAATGCTGCCACAGTAAGTACCCTAGGACCACTGCTGTTTCTAAAGCTGTTTCTCATTCAAAACACAAGGATGCTGCCAGAGCTGAAGAACTGTGAATCAGACTAAATGAAAGGGGAGAAAATGCAAGAAGAGGTCAAGATTTGTTCAATGGCTATTTTGATCATGAAGACCAAGTCAAACCCAGATTGGTAGAAAATGAGGATTAGCTTCAGACAACATGGTAGAAAACTGGACAAAGTAATGACAGAATAAATCTAATTCAGTCAGAAATTGGATGCTTTTTTTGGCTTTGGACAGGATCATCATGGCTTGGCTGTCTATCTTTGACACTACAAAACACAATCCATTCAGTTTCCCAGAGGAAGATATACATGAATGATGAAGTTCTGGTTAAATCCTACTCAAGGATTACCACTTCATACAGAAGACTTGGTGTTTTGACTCCATAGTGCTGATTGTGAGATACTTGAGAAGTTGGCACACTGTGTAGAAGTGTGCTTTCCATTTATCTATCCTCAACTGCTACTTCTGGCTATGATGTCTCAAGCAGATGGAGACTGGATATCTTAGTTGTGAGGTCCAAATTCCTGTGACCCCTAGGGTGTTATAGTGCATGTAAACTGCATAGACAGTACATGTGCATACAAAAGTGGATGTGCTATGCTGAGGGAGTCAGGTGTTGCACCAGCTCCATCAGGCCACGAGTGGAGATTTCATTGTTCTGTTGGGGTGGACTGTAGCGATGCCGAACCTCGCTGTATTTGGCTGGCAGTGTTAAGGGGTATTTCACCTCGTGCCTCACCCCGCCATGCATTCATTGCATCACCAAGAAGACGGGGCTCCCGGAGGGTCATACAGCGCCATCGATTGTCCTGGGTAAGAGGGTAGACAGTAGTTTTGTGCTGAACCTGCCAATACAGGATTTCTTTACTAGAGTTAACATTTTGCCAAAGAAATTTTATTGCCAGGCTTAAAAAGAATCTGAAACATGCTTTAGATTATCATTTGGCACTAATTGTTAAACTGTGTTTAAAGCCATACTAATGAGTCTTTCAGAATCATTGATGATATTGAAGTTATTAATATGGCCTTCTAGCATTCTTTTTTGTTAGAAATAGCATGCAAACCCACTTTCTTCAAGAAAACATTTGACAGATGACACATGATATTTTTATACTATTAATACCATACCGTTTTTGTACCACTTTATACCAGTGTAGCAAAATATTGAATGTACAAAATCACCAAACCTGCTTGGAGAGAATGTTCGTGCTGATTCCTCCATTTTAAACTTTACATGGTCACAATGTCAGCCAAGGCAATCACAGAATCAAATCCTTGATGTTACATAGGTGGTTGGGAAGAAAGTGCCAGGGGCTGACTGTTCATCTGGTAGTTTTGCAAAAGAGTGCAGTCCATTTTACCAAATTTCTTATCATCCAAATTTTTTATCATCATAATTTACACACTTTTAGGGATATGGTGAACTTACTAGCAAACACTTTCTTATTTCCTCTTCCAGCATTTACAAAGCAACATGAACATTCATGTGGACTGGTGTCTGTGTGTATCAACGCCCAATACTCCCTCTCTTTTAATTCTATTTTTGCTGCCGAGCAGGTAGTATACA
The DNA here is from genome assembly GCF_046630095.1 of Trachinotus anak. NCBI lineage: Eukaryota > Metazoa > Chordata > Actinopteri > Carangiformes > Carangidae > Trachinotus > Trachinotus anak. The sequence continues at coordinate 18,088,416 of NW_027273876.1, read as the reverse complement.
TAAGGTTTATTTGTTCCCCAGCTTCTTACTGCTGGACATGAGGTTGATAAGAACAAACAGTAAAGTTGTGAGCGAGAATACCAAAGCAATGAGCTGAAAGATGCCAAAACACCCCATAGTGCTGAGGGGAATTGTAGAGTTGGTGATAATAATAAAAGTCATTACGAGTGACTGCTTTCAGATTGCACAGTCATTTGACTCGTTGTTGATATGATATTAATTAGTGCATCTTTAAAGTTCTAAAGTACCTCTGACATTTTAATTGTGGGCAGTGGTTGTGAATACCTTCCAGTGCCTCTAACCAAAGAAAACCTTGATGTTACTCATTTTGGACATTGGCATTGCTCCATCCTTGTACATATTAGATTGACTGCAGATCTAAAAACAGCTGTGGCTGTCATCATCTAAAGGCTCTTCATCTACTGTCTGATCTGATGACTGTGGACAGGTGTATTTCCTCTGGGATTATTCTTCTGCCATCTTGCTTTAACCTTTTCTGTCTGCTCTGATCAGTGCACAGGAAGGACACTATTATTCACTGTTCCTGTCCTTTTCCACAAGTCTGTGTCCTGATTTTATCAGTGGGAGTGATGGTAGATCACTTCAGGGATGTCAGGATAGAGACTGCAGAGTGGAGCTGAACAGAATGGCTATTACTAGCCTGTTGTCATCTACAGTTTGGAGGAAGCTTCAGCACATGGTGTTTGACTCATTCGAGCGTGTGTGTTGTGGCATGTCTATGTGCCTCCTTTAGGTGTTATGTAATGTATCACGGGGGGGGGGGCAATACCCTCACTATGCACAGAGATTCATGAACTTTATATAAAGCCTTGTGTGTGTGCAGTATTCAGTTGTGGGTGTGTGTGGTTGTGCTTTTACATCATCTGTCCAAATGTGCATCAAGGATCATACTGCTTCAACACACACTGAATGTAGAATTTTTGTTTGCAGGTATAGTGTGGGTTTCAGTTATCCAGCTTTAGTCTTTGCTTTGAGTGTGAATGTGTGTTATCAGAGAAACTATCTGTCAGTTTGTATTATCTGATCTGTGTATGCAGGCTGGATGTGTGTCTTTTTGCATCATGTCACTCTTTCTTTCTCAGTTCAGCTCATTCTGCTGTGGTCAGAATGTCAGAAAAGCACAATTACTAAATCATTTCAGTACCCAATAATAAGTGTATAACATTCAAATACTAATTCCAAGTGAGAAAATTTAAATGATTAGTGCAGCAGACAGAAAAATAAGTAAACTGAGTCAGCTGCTGGCCCGTGTTTATGAAGAGCTGTATTGTAGACAGCACAACAAACCCCTGTTTTGAAATGGCATTTGATGTAGAATGTGCAGAACATTTAATCATATTATACTGGCTTCATGTTCCTTTTGTGAAAGAGTTATATTAATAAAGAGATTGTTGGTTAACTACTGCTTGTAACATTAAATAAATTTAATCCTGTGTGACCAATATTCAGTGACATTGACATGGACACCAGTAAAATAAATGAAAACAACTCTATCTAAACCCTTCTCTTATGTAAAGATGCTAAGATTCTAATTCCAAAGGTGATTTACATGTATGTACATTTTACTGAATAATATATTCAATTCAAGTAAATTTTGTTTGTATAGCGCTAAATCATAATATACATTGCCTTAAGGCACTCAAGGTACATCTGCTACATCTGTAGCCTAAGTAAGCCTTTGTTTAAATAAGCAAAGGAAAGTTTCCATTTAAAGGTACAGGGTATATTTTCATTGTATAAATGTTCCTTCAGGGGTTTGTGTTCTGGATAAGAGAGATGAATGTCTGGATTAAGACTCAGGAAGGTTTGGACAAACTGTCTTCATTCCCAGCATGAACAAAACACTGCCATTCAAGTGCAGTTTTTAACCAACAACAGTAACAAATCCAGGGGTCCCTCACAACAGCAACTGGTCACACACTTGTCAGGGTGGTGAATAAGGACTGAGACTAAAGCATTTATAATTTATAATTTAGCCACAGGTTGATAAAAATATTAGCATTTGGATATACTGAGCATACCAAAAAACTGAGAAACTGGATTATTTTGCAGGTGAGAAGTCACTTCTGCTAAAACAGCCATATTAATGAGAATATTTTCTGACAAATTATCTGACATGATGGCAGGGCAGCACGGTGGTGCAGTGGTTAACACTGTTTCCTCACAGCAAGAAGTTTCTGGGTTCAAACCCGAGGCCTGGGGTCTTTCTATTTGCATATTCTCCCCATGTCCGCATGGGTTCCCTCTGGGTACTCTAGCTCCAACACACTCCACTCCATACTCCTACCTACTAAGGACATGCACGTTAGGTGACTCTAAATTGCACGTAGGTGTAAATGTGAGAATGGATGGTTGTTTGTCTCTATATGTCAGCCCTGTGATATATTGGCATACTGTCCAGGGTGTACCCTGCCCTTGCCCAATTTCTGCTGGGATTGGTTGCAGCCTCCTCATGACCCTGTACAGATAAGCAGTATAGATAATGGATGTACGGACAATATGGCATATGAAATGAGCATTGATTTTCAGTGCAGTGAACTAAGTTTGCTGTTATGCATCAGTGTTTCCCACAGAATTAGATTCTGTTTGTTGTGGTAGCCGCTGGTGTGGGGTTCTCAAATTATTTATTAAATAAACATTAAACTATACTGTAACTAAGCTGCCCCAATGCAAATATTTCAATTGCCAGTTACTTTGTGACAAATAAATAAGTGAACAATATAGACAGCTACATTGCTTCACGTTGTGTCAAACAAATAACAACAGGGTCAATTATGTATTGTGTTTGGCCAGTGAGCACACTCCCAGCACAGGCTGCAGCTCTGTGCACCCTGAACAGCCACAGAGAGAGGGCTGGTAAAGAGGCAGACAGGGATGGTAAGAACTTCGATGGATTTTTTTGACAACCCACCAATTTTTCCTGGTCCTCCTAATGGCTAGTCTGACTGTAGCTGATAAGTCTGTTGTCAAAGTTTTTTGTGAGGGGTAAAGTAAATCAATGTTCTGTGCACAGTTCTACAAGACCGATCCAAAAAAGTTGGGACATTGTTTAAAATGTAAATAAAAACAGAATGCGATGATGTGCAAATCATGGTAACCCATATTTAATCATATCAAACAACATATCAAATGTTGAAACTGAGAAATGTTATTGTTTTATGATTTGAATTAATGCAACACTGTGTTACATCAGCTCGTCTTTTAACAACACTGTAAGTCTTTCACTCTGTTTTTTAAAATGTATTTTCATTTTGTTGGCTTGAAATGTTATTTATATTTCCATATGTCTGATTTGTTATCAGTTTTCATTTTTTATTATCGCCTCATATAGCTTTATTTTAGAATTTCTGGTCTTTGCTCTTAATTCAACTGCTCAACAGTTTGGGGTCTCCTTTGTCGTATTTTTGGTTGCATGATGCACCAAATGTTTTCAATGATTTCCGATAAGAATTAGAAATTTCTGAATATTGAATTTCTGAATTTTGAATATGGTGATTAAAATAAAAGTTATGTAATGCTATAAGACTGGCCTCAAAAATATTTAAATATAACAAATAGACTGTTTTTGTTTGTTTTTTTTGCTGATATTGAGTGGCAGTCTGGTTAGGAAGCAAGCCAACAGCACAAACTAACACCACTTTGTGATTTAATAAGAGTTTATGGAGTTATTGTTATTGTTATAATGGAAAATGGATCTAAACTTATTGGCCTCTCTCTGTGGAAAGTGTACTTCTCCTCCCTGCTCTCCTTGGAACTATTCTTAGAGACGAAGGTTTCCCCAAATCATGCCTCCCAAGGGCTTGACCATCCAGTTCCTGTCTCAAGAAACAGGCTTCCTGTTGTTTTTGTAACCGGCTTGGTTGGGCTTGAGTGCTTTTTTTTTTGTGCATAATGATGTGATGCGTATGTCACTGTGGCGATGATGTTTTCACTCTCCCCTATCATAATCCAGCAGTGAGATATAGTACTGTCGACTTTTGTTTTGTCTACTGCTCAATATCCATACAAATGCAATACCAAATATTTGGTCAGCAGGTGTCACCATTTTGATTATACGAGATGCTTTGAAACAGTGGACCATTTTCAACAGTTGCTTCATAGCGATTTAGTGCTTCAGAAAGCTTTGTTACCCCTGTCACTGCTGTTTGATTCAGTCTCACTGCTCAACAACCTTGTTTCCAGCAGCAGCAGCCCCTTTTTCGCAACAGCTTTTGTCATTGTATGAAAAGTATGTGTTACTGGTAACATGAATGATGGTTCTGTTCTGTGTGATAGTGATCCAGCAGGAACAATAACAGGACCCATAAAGTGAAATTGATACTATTTTGGCGTTATATAAAATGTTTAATCCTTTATTCATTCAAGCATAATATCAGTATTAATAGTAATAGAGTAAGCATTAGATAGATGTTCATGTACTCACACACACATACACAAACACTCCTTATGATTTGGGGCTTCGCCCCACAGATTTCCCTTTTTAATTAGTGAACCAAAATGGCATGTAGCCATTATCACTGTCATTATTTACCTGTGGTGGTATCTGCTGGGAAAAAGCCTATTGATCTTTTTCAAGCTTTCAGTGTTTTATGCCTTTAAGCCAGTGTATAATTACTGAGAACGAACATGCTCTGTAATTATGATCATGTCCATTTACTGTGTTGGCCTAGTCTTTTCACTTAATGGGGCTTTTTTGGTTCAGTCAAATTGCTCCAAGCTCATGATCAGAATCTGTGTTGTTATGCTGATAAAAATGTAGTTTCCAGACAGGCTTGTGCTACAGTATATCCCATCATAAGGTTAAATATCATGGGGGTCAACAGGTTAGTTGGAAGGTCTGCTCACTGTGTTTCTTTGTTGGACCTCCTTTACCAAATATAGATATTTGTAGATCTGTGTTTATGAGCCCTAATACGTTCCTGTTGTTCCATGACTTTTATTTATAGATGGTACATATTTTTAACTCTACCACTGTAGGCTGCAGTTAAGAGATGTGATTATAGTTAAGGTTGTTAGTGAAAAAATTGCTTCCTTTTTGGAGAGAGGAAGTCTCTGAGAAATTCCTGGCATTGGTGGAATTCTGCTCTGGTCGGATCTGGGCAGAGTCCTGAGTGAATGGAACACATACACCTATATCCACCCCCTCACACTTCCTTTAAATCTATTCAACTATGACTAAATACACAGTCACATACACAAGTTCAGTGGAAACACCTGGAAATGATACTTAGATGTATTTTATGATTCATATGGTAAAGCTTAGTACATGTTCCAAAAGGGAAAGGAAAGCTAAGCGTCGTTGATTAAAACATTTTCTCCATCTTCTTTTCTAAATAGGCTAAAGGGTGGAGAGATGGCATGGTGTCGTCCAATGAGAACAGGCGGCGGCCGCTGTCATTGGGTGATGTGGAGGGCGTGTCATGGAAGGGCCCGCGGACCATTGTCCTCCAAAAGAACTCACAAGGATTCGGCTTCACTCTGCGCCACTTTATCGTCTACCCACCAGAGTCCTCCCTCCACAGCCTCAAAGTAAGTGGGCTGCTCTCTGCTTTGGGACTTTGACCTTGAGCCAGTCTGTCATGTCTTGATAATTTCTGGGAAGGTTTTCCACAGAGAATCATGAAACTGGTACAAATTATTCTGAGAATAATTGCCTTGATAGGAAGCTGCATTTGAACACAAGCAAATATTAATTTATTATTTATGTATAATTCACTTGAATTGTCTGGTGGCCTGGACACACATTTTTGAATGTTCATCTGACCTGCTGGGCATTGATTACAAGACTCTCTGGGTCATGCTGGCAATTAATCAGAATTAACTGATTGTGTCCCAACTGGACACTGTCTCTATTTCCCCTGAAATTAGCACAAAATTGCATAGTTCTTTCCATGGTAGTTCTTGGAAATCATTTGTAAATTATTCTGAAAATTCTGAAAAAATTGCACAAGCATGTAATTTGTATTTAAAGATGCGTCTCAATTCAGTCAAAGATAGAAGCAATGTTCCCTGTAAGCAATTGGTTTGCTAAATTGTGTTAAACATATATTTGAGTTTCCGTATTATATATCAGCATGTTGTTAGTTGCAGGGATTTCTTGAAGCTTTACTTAATTCATGTCCCTGTTTTTTAAGGAAAACTATAGTTTATGGTGCTCTGGCCATCATTTCTAGTTCAATTGTACCAAAGTAATGACTTAGGTCTCAGAATGCAAAAAAACAGGTCCAGTGCTGCAACAAATGTGAGCAAAATGATGATCAGACAGGATGTAAACAAGCCAAGCCAAGCCAAATATAGTTGTGTGAACTAGAAGATTTGCTGTAGAACAAGGAGTCATTACATACATTTAAGGTGTGTCTGTCACTTGCAGTTTGACCTCTGAAGTAGTTTAGACAATCTGGGGAACTGTTGGCTTCTTTACAATCTTGTCATCTAACCAATTGTGTTGTGGCCTTGTTGGACCTATTTGTATCTGAGAGATGCATTCTGAGGTCCCAAATATTGATGGTGCCTTGGATACATGTTAGTTGTCAATTGAAATACAACAACAAATGACCTTCAGGATCAAATAAAATACAACTGAAACCTAAGAGGGACAACTGGAAGAGCTTTAGTGCAACATTGACTCCTGTGTCCTCAGCATTAGAGCTTCACTTGACAAGCCTTGTCCCTGTGGTCTGCCTCCCTCGTAATTCGTCTTTGCCGCCTGCACATGGCGTTGGGGGGGTTGGGGTTCCTCCCATCAGTTACACATGCTGGCACACAAACTGATCCTCTGGGGCAGCGAGTGCCTCCATTCCCTGAGAGTAGCACACGCTCTGGGATTCCTGAACAAAGGTGTGGACTTGTTGTACAGGGGCAGGCTGGTATAAGGGGAATGAACCCTGCACCCAGAGATCATGGAACACACTTCAACCATGCCTCTGTGGAGCTCTTTGCATCAAGAGAAAATCCCTGCTAAGTCCAAATGCTCTCCTGGGTATAGGCACACTAGCTCATGTCTGGCCACACAAGCTGCTTCAGGCAATCCCTCCCCAGGCCCTGATTCCTCCCACTCTCTCCAGAGTGAGAGAACATGGCCACACATTGATTCTGATACACATTGGCCTGTGATAAACTGGTTTGTGGAGATTTATCAGATGCTACATGCTCATACTTGGGAGGTTCTGCCATACAGAGAATTGCAATGAATGACCGCAATATAATGCTGGTCAATCACATTCAGTCCACATTCAGAATGGCCATCAGGACTACTGGGACAAATCCATAAAGTTTTTACAATCTCTGTCAGTCTCTTTACCGGCTCTCTCTGTGAGCCTGTCATTTAGGGTGCCGTGTGTGTGTTCCAGCAGATAAGTCTAAGGTGTCACACCACCACTGGTAGACCATGCACTGGTTGTTTTGTCACTTGTCTCTCATCTGCAGTCTCAATCAATCCAATACAAAACTCCACATGGTCTTGTGGCAAAGGAAGGGTAGACTTCTCCTTCTTTTTCTCCTGATAATCCTTAAATCGGCACTATCCAAGCACCACACAGGGTTGAATTTCTTTCCCACTCTCACCATCACATCACGGTGGTGTAAGATTTTGGCTACTACATTTACACCGATACATAACTGGATGCAATATAGACGATTGAGAGGATGAGAAGAACAGCCAGGCAACAAATGGTGCTGTGGACAAGGCAGTGAGTTCAACTGGTTCTGTAACAGGTTTGACTTAGCCTCACCTGTTCTCCCTCCCACTGCTTCAGCTGCAGCTAACCCTGATACTGCAGATACAAGTCCCTCCCCACTGGGGTCAACTCTCCTGTTCTTTACAGCGGATGAAATGAGGGTGGAGCTAAGAGGCTACATCCTGGAAAATCAGCTGGCCTGGATGGTGTGTGCTCGAGGCTGCTTGAGGACTGTGCAGCCCAGCTGGCTGAGGATAAATTACTACAGACCAGTGTCCCTACATCACACACCATGAAGACCCTAGAGCAGCTGCTTCTGAGGCCACAGGTTGAACATGAACTAGACCCCCCACAGATGGCTTACAAGGAACATTTTAGATCTCCTGAATCTCTCAGTCTCAGTACAGTAAGATTAGATTTTGTTGCTGCTATAGCTGCTTCTGTGGACTGCCAGAATGTTGTAGTTGGTATTGTCCATCTTACAGTCCTGAGTGAGTCCAACCTCCTGCTAAGCAGCCCAAGCTTTTTTAAGGAAAAAGAGTCAGCTCTGCTCCTTTCGGTAAATGTCACATCAGTGTCCTTCCCTTGAATGTTGACTGGCTGAAGGGTGTACCTAGACCTGTAAAAGTCAATGACCATCTCCTTGGTCCTCAAAGTATTCAGAAGGAGGCAGTTCTTGTCGCTCCATTCACTGAAGGGCATTGTCAGATCCCTGTACCCCCCTTCCTGCTCATTCCTGATACACACAACAATAGCTGTGTCATCTGAGTATTTCTGGACATGGCACGACTCAAGAGTTGTATTTAAAGTCCAACGTATACAGGGTGAACAGGAATGGAGCCAGAACAGTCCCCTGTGGAGCCCTGGTACTGCTCACCAATTTCATCCAAGTATGAATGGACCTGGTAGAGCATGTCAAGGATGGCATTAACCACTCCAATGTGTTCCTTGTAAGCAAATTGTAAGTATTTTGTAAGCAAAAACTTTATTTCTTCTAAACCTTCTAAAAGAAGATCAATATTGATCTCATGTCTGTGTGTTCAAAGTACAAAGCTGGGGTCACTTATTTCTTATTTGTTAAATCCGTACAAAAACCAAAATGTAGATATGAGAATGTCTTGTTTTAGGGGGAGTTATGTGCTGGAACAACTTCTTGACAAACAACAGCTAATGTCCTCCCGGTTCTAGTGCCATACTTAACATGCTGATATGAAATTGATTTCAATCACCTTAAATCATCTCAATCACCTTAAATTGAGCCATTTATTAAAATTAATTCTGTGCCATAATGACAGTATGTGCATATGTGTTTTATTTGTCTTTCTGCGTTCTGTGTGTGTACCACATATGGAAAAATTATTCTGTGCTGCTATGTCAAAAAACTGATCAGAATAATCAGAGTCTAGTCACAGCGTATAAGCTTAAGTGTTGCATTTAGCCTGTAAGGTGTCTGCTCCACGCAATTATGGATCCTGTAGACATGATAGCAGCATCTGTGGCCTGGACAGAGGTTAGTGTCTAGTAGCAGAGTTCAGTGTGTGTCCAGAGAGCCTTTTCTGTGTCCAGGTCAAGAATGATCTGACTCAGCCAGACAGGCAGACAGACAGCAGGCAGGATGGTAGACAGACAGTTAAGCAGACAGACAGACAGGCAGGCAGACAGGGAGGCAGAGAGAAAGACAGGAAGGCAGACGGACAGACAGGCTGGCAGGCAGACAGTTTAAGAGACATTTTGTGACACAGTCAGTGAGACCGTTTTATGAGACAGTCATACTGTAAATCAGTCAGACAAGAGTCAGTTAGTGTCGCATATGAGCTGAGGAGCACCCCCCTGTGGTCCTCTTCTCCATTTCACACACAAAAAAAATGTAATATCTGCTTGTGTCCCTCCCACAGGATGATGAGAATGGAAATGCCACGGGAACAGGTGAGTGATAAATGTTCATGCTGACTTAATCGACTGCACATTGTTTGCAGATGTTTAGACATTGGATTTGTAGAATAAATCGTTTTAATATTATTTACTTGCCATTGGGACTAATTCAAATCTATTTTATCAATTGTATTCTGTTTAATTAAGCACAAATGCTGTGTGTAAGTGGAACTTTTGTTTATATTTGTAGGTGAAGCTGATTCAACTTTGTGGGTTTGGCTGAAAGTCTCAGTCTATGAAAGGCGTTTGGATTGTATATGAGACTCTGCCTTTGTGTATGTTTTAAGCAGGTTGTCAACGGTCTCATTTGGAGCCAATGGACACTATCTTTGTGAAGAGTGTCAAAGAAAAAGGTCCTGCCCAACAAGCTGGACTGTGTACAGGTAGAAGACACACTCACACATCATATGGGTCATCACACTTTGATATTCTCATCTGAGTCATCCTCTGATGAGTGCCAACAGAAATAAACTCAGACAGCAGCAGCAAGTACTTTGCGGAATTTTTTGTCTCACTTCATGCAGGCACCCTAGTTTATTACTTAAAGCAGCAATGGGTAACTCTGATGATTGAGAGGGCCACAAAAATGTAGTCCTTATCCTGAGAGGATAAGCAAATAATTCCATTGTAGTGTCATGCAAAGACCCCAATTTAATGACTCTACGTGAACTACAAATGAACTGTCAATGGCTCGTGTGTAGATGAGAAGCTGGCTAACATCCATCACATCTGTACTCTCATCCAACGGCAGGTCTTGCATCACTTATATTAGTTTTTGCTCGACATGCTTGTGAATGTCAAAAACTCATCATCACTTTGATCTGATGAGGTCTTCATTGCTTTAACAAGCTCAAGGGAAACAGCATAAGATGCCTTGAGAAAAGACTCCTGTGTAGTGTAATAAATAGCTGCAGTCACCATCCCAGGTTTTGGAATCTGTATGCGTGTGTTAGAGTGCGAGTATATGGCTATTATCTTATATGTAAATTTGATTTGTATGAAAATCTCAAAAGTATCAGTGGAACTACTTTCTAAGAAAGATGAACAACTCTAAAAACCTCAACATGAGTTTACAACAGAGTGGAGAAATCTTTTCATCACTGATGCCCTCATAACTCTAAAATTAGTTAGTTAGTTACTTTACTGAAAACCAAAGTGGAAATGTATTTCATTATAATGCATTCGTTATACTGAGCAAGTTTCAAACCTTGATTTTGATAATGAAATAAAATGACCTAGAACCAAGAAGGTGAATTAGGAAGTTGTCAGAAATGTAAGTTGTAAGCAGATAAGATTTTCTGGGGAGCAAAATTGCATATAATGTTCTTCCTCAACTTAAAAGGTTGATAGTCTTTCCTGTGTGTGTGTGTGTGTGTGTGTGTGTGTGTGTGTGTGTGTGTACTCCCAGGGGACAGGCTGGTGAAGGTGAATGGGGAAAGCATTCTTGGGAAAACCTACTCTCAAGTGATCGCACTTATCCAAAACAGGTGGGCAACTCGTGTTTATTAATCCCATTTTATGGTCACATTTGACCTCTCATATATTTTGTTCATATATTTCTATCTTTTTTTCAGTGAAAACATTCTGGAGCTCTCTATTATGCCAAAAGATGAGGATGTGTTGCAGCTGGTAAGTGTGAGTATGAGCTTTCTTCTATTTTCTCTTCTTTCCTTCTTTTCACCTTAATACCTTATAAAGCAATTATCTAGGCTTTTTAAGTAATAGCAAGGGCTGTGTATCTCTGTTATAATTCATCTATCCATTTACTGAAGTTTATCTCAGAAAAATTTAAATGTGCATTGAAAAATAAGAACTGTACAATCATCAGTGGGAAAAATTAAAATTAGTTTGTAAAGATGGTTTCAAGGAATACATAAATGGACGCTCAATAAAACAGAGCTCAATAAAACTAAAAGCACTGGATTATTAATTAATTTTTTTATTTAGCCAATAATTATTATATGCAATTGTTGGTTGACAGTTTTCTGGTCACCTTAAATAGTCGACTATATATTCGACTTTTTAAAGGATAAGGCTGGGGACGTGTTTTCCTTCTTGTCAACAAATCTCATGTGAGCCAAATCAACACTGACTGACCCCTACTAACAACTATTGTGTGTATATCAAAGCCTGATATACCTTATTTATGTTGTTGTCCAGAAACTATTACAAATATTAATAAATGCATGGTTCTCTGTGCCTCCAGCAAAATATAGCTGAAACAGGCGTTTTTTAAGCTTGAGGACAGCAAACTTCCATAGGACAAAATGCACAGAGTAATCTTAAATTGTGCAAACCGTGTCTTCATCAGAGTCAAAGCGGACAAAGACATAAGGCTAACAATTGTAGTCAACCCAGACCAGGTGGATAATTGGTTGAATAGGGCTTCAAACCTACTGAATAATGAATCCAAGGGTGTGAGTTGCCATAGTTGCTGTCCCAGTGGCACAAGTGTCCAAGTGCCCCTGCACACCAAGAACACAGACCTCACCTAAAGTTACAAAGAGAAATGTACAAAAAGTAGAAGTACAAACATCTGTCACGTGTGACAGCTTAGAGAAAGTGTGTGAAATTAAGTAATTAATTTAAACCAGAAGGCTCATCATGTCAGAAACAAAACAGAAGACAAAGACCTGTCTTAAAGTTAGAAGGATAAAAGTACAAAGACTACAAATGCACACATTAATCGAGTGTGACAAATTACAGGAAACCTAGACACAAATTAAGTTTTCCGTTCATGGCAAAGGGTTCAGCTGTGTTCAGAGTGGGAATCCAATAAGCCTCTTAGAGAGAGCAGTGAGTTAAGGATATCCTTACCTCTAGCAGAGGATGAGATCTTTAATGATGCTGCAGAGCTGTGGTAAGCCTGTGCATAATGTCAGCCAACAGCATATAAAGCTCTTTTTGTTTGTCCAACATAAACCACGGTCATAGACAACATGTGTGCTGCTGCAGTTGGAGGATTTAATAGTACATTAATATGTATTTGGTAAAGAAAAACAGACAATAAAATAATACACAAGTGTTACACTTGCAATGCAGTAATAACTGAATTAGGTTTATTAAAGGAAATAGTTAGTTCAAGTGTTGGTTGTACAATAAGGATTAAACTTTTATAGGACAAAAAGAAAGAAATATTGCTGCATGGTGCATGTTGGATCTGCCCTAGCTGTTCCTGCCACCTTTGTTCTTTTATCCTTTTATCATTTTAACATTGTGCCCTAACCTCTCCTGTCCTCAGGCATACTCCCAGGATGCCTACCTGAAAGGCAATGAGCCATATTCAGGTGAGGCCCAGAACCTCCCTGAGCCGCCGCCTCGCTCTTACCCCTTCACAAAGCCCAGCTCCACGCCCTCCCAGCCCAGCCACAACCTCCACAGTGTCCTGGACAACTGTCAGTGCCGATCTGGCCCCACCACCTCACCACTGGATAACCACCCATATGCTGCTTCTACCCTCACCTCCGGCTGGCCCGAGAGTCCTGAGGATTCCAGTGGCCACTTTACCCCGTCGGGGCAGCACCGTGGCCGCTCCTCTTCAGCCATCAATGTGCTGGACTTTCACTTTGCTAACCACAATGCTGCCATTGCCTCTGCAACACTGCCTGCACCAAGGAAAAGCAGCCTACCGGCCCCTGCCCGCGCCCATGCGGACACCCTCTGCCACCAGGCTCTGTCAGAGTGGTACTACAGCCAGGCTGAAGCTGCAGAGTGCATGTCCCCACGCCGCCGCAGTATTTCTCAGGATCGTTTAGTGGAGCTGGGACTGGGGTTAGCTCTTGGCCCTGGACCTACGTGCGCCCCGACAGCACTGTCAGAGCAACGCCGAAGAGAAACCCTCCTGTACCACCACCAGGCAGCTGCTGCTTCCCATGATTCCCACTGGCTAGGTGGCTGGGGTGGTTTGTCAGGACCAGGAAGCAGGTCATGCTCAGAGAGCCTGCTGGCAGCCTACGCCGAATACGAGCACAACTATGGGCGTTCTGTGGAAACACTGGCACAAGCCTCTGCACTGGTCTTACCACGCTATGAACACACTTCACAAAGCTCCCAAACGACGAAACTCAACAAGCAGATAGACCAGAAAGCCTCAGGAGGGCATCACCACCAAACACCAATCAAATCCCCCCTCACATCCACCTCCACAGTGCCTCCCAGTGGCAGGCAGTCAGGTCAGCAAGTAGCTGAACCCCAAACAAGACGAGTAAAAGAGAAAGAGTTAGTGGGTTACAAAAGCTACAGTCCTTCTTTCTCCCACAAAACTGGTCACCTCCTCCAGCAGGCACACTCCTTCAGAGAGCCTAGCTACAGTGGCCCCCACCTCAACTGGAGCCCCAGCAGCAGGAGCAACCTCGCAGACACTGAGGGGAGTGGGGTAAGCAGGCCCCAGTCCACACCTGCTCTATCTGTGTCAGTGGAGGAGAGAGCCCAGTTGGGTGAGGACAGGGAGGTCATCTCTCCTATCTCCCTAAATCAAGAGGTGGTCCTTAGGCAGAAGCCTCCTTCAGGCTGCCGGATTGCTATTCAGACTCTTCGACATCCCCACTACACAACACATGTGGAGTCCCCCAAGCCCCCTGGTTTGACACCTTCACCAAGGACCCCCTCTCCTGTCTCTGTGGGACCTGGCCCAAACCGCAGGACCAATGGTAGCCTGGCACAGTATGCCTATGAGTCTTTGTCTTCTATTCCCTTCATAGGTTAGTGAGCTTTCCTCTGCAGCAACTGACTTTGTACAGCTAAGAAATGGCCTGTTAATGCAGTACATCATAATATAGTTCTACATTCATTGGTTTATTATTCTACAAGTAGTGTAAAAGTCAAAAATGTCAGTCTGCAAATGAGATTCCACTGTCTCTTAAAAATTACACAAAACACATTTGTGGCATTTGCAGTCATTAACAGGCACATTTAGTGTAGTTTTATTTTGTATAAAGTATTATGTTGTCTGTTGCTTAAGAGCTCTTCTACATTTCACTTAATTTAGGTGAACTTTTGGAAATGTTTTCTTTCTGTGTCTCTATCCTGTACACCATTTTCGTGTTTATTCCTGTCAGCTTATGTCCTATACATGTCAAACATAATAAATGTACCCTCAGTACATTTAGTTTTGTTGTGTTGATGAGCACTTCCTGATCTAGTCCATCTTTGGACCTGTACCTGTCCATTATTTTTGTACTTTTTTAGTTTGCAAACTTCCTAGAAACAGAGCTGCTCTGGAGGCAGAAATTACCTCATAGGCTCAGCCAACAGGCAAAATAATGCCAGTTTGCAGGCTAACATCATTATAGAGGAGAACTGTTGAAGTTTACCATTATTGCTACAAACAGAAAATATGCAGGCAAGTTCAAACTGAGCTAGCTTGTAACTGTCTGGATGCAAAACTTTGTAATTTCTACAAATAACATATACATTACTTCCTCTTAGAAATGAAAAATTAATTATTTCAGTACATACACCTCATATGTGATGCAATTATGAGCATATAACTATTATAATAACTATTATGAGCAAACCTTATTGCTATGGAACTGACATTAGTGAGACAGTAAACTGAGCAGAGAAGCACTGAGGTTCACAAACCAAACACTCTCCTCCTCCTCCCATCGATCATTGATCTTTGGCCAAAGGTGTTCTTGTACCAAGAATCATTTGTTATGGCCAAACCATGGCTAGCACAGAGGTCCAATAACAAAACATTTGGGTTCAGACCAGGCAGGCCATTCCCCCCAGTCAGCCTCCGACAGAATCCCTTTATTGTTGCCCATCTAAGCACTGAGGTCCCCCAACAGAGCTAGTCCCTAGCTGGTAGACTGTCCGGGACCACCACTTAGAGAGGCTGGATACTCTTAACTGCTGTTTGGTGCATAGGCAGAAAGACCAGTCAGAGCCTTACTCTCAGTGCCTCAAGTTTACATAGAGGCAACCCTCCAGTTCTTAAACACAGCAGCGCTCAGCCAGTGGCTTTTGACACTGCCCAGTGCCTGTAAACTCTGGAAGTCCAGCCCCTCTCCAGAAGTTTGGTTCAAGAACTAGTGCTGTGTGGAGGTGAGACCAACTATAAGTAGTTGTACTCTCTGATGCTCACCTCCTGCATCAACTTCCTTCCCAACAGAGAAGTGATATTCCATGTCCCTAGACTCAGCCTACAATGCCAGGAATTGATAAGCCTAGGTCCCTGACTATGCTTGCTGCCCAACTAGCAATACACCTGATCCTAGTGTCCATCCCTGCACTCACATGGTTTCAATTTGCGGTAAACATTTTCTCCCCTTTTTCTATAGTTCTTCTGACCAAGTGAGATATATCATAGCTGTCAGAAATATCTGGTATCTGTGGGTGGGTACAACAAGCTGACAGATGTGAACAGTTTTTCACATTCAGATGCTCTCAATCATGGTCTTAAGATAATGATGTGATAGATAGATAGATAGATAGATAGATAGATAGATAGATAGATAGATAGATAGATAGATAGATAGATGGACAGAAAAAATGTTCCTGTGAAAAACTGGAATTCTGCTTCATTAGAGATATATCTGCCTCCAGAGTAGCTCTGCTTCAGACAGATCTTTTAACAAACAAAGCCCTACCTCAGGAAACTCTGTTTTGTCCTGTCAGTATTTAATCCCTTATCTCTTACCCCTTGTTGCTCACCTGTGATGATGGCCTTGCAGATGAGCCTATAAGTCCTAGTATTGACCTACAGGCCTGCTATGTACCAGCCTGCTCTGTGGTGTCCAGTTCACAGGCCTCCACTATGGCCACCCTCACTTCCACCTCTTTCTCCCCCACCCTCTCCTCCATCTCCTCGTTTGTCCAACTTCATTCTCAAGACTGCAGTGGGTCTCACTCACCCATTCTAAATTCTGAAAGTCTTTAGAGAGGGGTAGACCAATATACAGTATGTTCTTCTGTTCATTTGAATAGGTACTGCAAAACCTCACTGCCAGTGTTTTGGGGTCAACATCACAAGCACTTGTGCCTTTGGCACACTGATGTATTTGTCTAGCCTTAGCCAAGTAGTCATCTTAAATTGGTGCAATGCCATTTACAATTAAGGAATTCTTGCCATTGTTTGGAAAAAAAAAGTCCTCAGTTGGGTGTAGCAGATGGCTTTAAATACTAATATAACTATGAGCCTTAGCTGCTGTTGCTGAAGCCAACAGCAGCTAAGCAGTAATGCAAATAAGAGCTGGAACAAATTCATGTCAAGTCAATTTTATCTTAGTGCACTTTTCCAGTAGAGCAGGTCTAGACCAGACTCATTGTGATAGATCTACAATGCTTGGTTATTGCAGTTGGGAACAAAGTCATCATAGCTGTCTAAAAGTGACATGATTTCATATGAATCAGCAAATCATATTCCTTATCTTATGTATGCTGGTTGTTGTGCAACCAACAACATTTTAAACTCTATGATTGGTTGTTTCTCTCATAGATTACTTCTCTCATTGTATGTCATCAAAATGATATGTTAGAGTTCAGGATATTTTCTTCACCTTATACTTGCTACTTTGGAGGAAAATTATCTTTTTCATTTCAAACACTTGACAGCAAAGTGTCATTGCATGCTGTTACCATGTAAAATGTCAAGGTATTCCTGTAATATGTAGTATGTATTCTTAATGCTTTCCTCCATCCAAATGGCTAATGTTATATTAATCACTCACAGTTTGAAACAGAAAACCAGTAACTCATCTTCTTGTATGTTTATCTCAATACCATACATTGCATGTTTTTAACCCTCTGTGTTGATCTCCTTCCCTCTTTTCGTCTCTGGCTTGTCTTTTGTCTCCTCAGGTAGTATTAAAAGTCGTCGCTCCTCTTACCTGCTGGCAATCACCACTGAGAGATCCAAGTCCTGTGATGAGGGGCTCAACGCCTTCAGGGAAGAAGGTCGTGTCTTCTCGTAAGTCGTGTCTTGTCGTAAGTCACCCAGGCTTGACTTACGAGACAAGCTACATTTTTTTAAAATGCCAGGGATTAGTATGCCTAGGTCCCTGACTTTGCTTGCTGTCCAGCTAGCTACACAACTATTGTCACCCACCATCTCCTTGTTCTTGTTCACATTGATGATCAGATGCTTCCCACTTTTCCACTTCACAAAGTTAGCCACCAGTTCCCTTTAGTCCAACTCATGCCCATCTTTAATATACCTCACTATTGCAGAGTCCACAGAGAACTTGTGGCACAAGTCTGAGTTGTACTGGAAATCAGATGTGAACCAAGTGAATAGAAATAGGAAGTCACAAGCCCCTGTGACACTCCTGCGTTACTAACCACCACATCAGACAGGGAACCCAGCTGGACAAACTGGGGCCTATCTGACAGATAAGATAAAGATTAAGGAGACACTGACACCCACCCTGATATAGTCTCAGAAATATAAAGGTATACATATCCCAACATTACAATGACAAACATCATTTAGAAGTGGATTTACTTTACAGTAGGTACACTCTAGACATGCTATTGTTGTAACTTGTGTGCTTTCTATTCCACAGCAAACTGCCAAAAAGGGTCAAGAGTTTCTTCACTGATGGGGTGAGTTGTTGTAATCATTAGACTGGACCACATGTACACTTACGTACGTACACCCATATTTAAGACAACATATTAAATGTTGAAACAGAGAAATGTTATTCTTTTATGAAAAATATGTGCTCAATTTGAATTTGATGCCAGCAACCATTTAAAAAAAGTTGGGACAGGGGCATGTTTACCACTGTGTTGTATCATCTCTTCTTTTAACAACATTCTGTAAACGTTTGGGAACTGAGGAGATCAGTTGCTGGAGTTTTGAAAGTGAAATGTTGTCCCATTCTTGCCTGATAAAGGATTTCAACTGCTCAACAGTTCAGTGTCTCCTTTGTCGTATTTTTCATTTCATGATGTGCCAAAAGTTTTTAATGAGTCACAGGTCTGGACTGCAGGCAGGCCAATTTAGCATCCGGACTCTTCTACTATGGAGCCATGCTGTTGTAATATGCACAGAATGCAGTTTGAAATTGTCTTGCTGAAATATGCAAGGCCGTCTTTTAAAAAAGATGTCTGCATGGCAGCAAAACCTGTATATATTGTTCAGCATTAATGGTGCCTTCCCAGATGTGCAAGCTACCGAAGCCATGGGCAGTAATGCACGCCCACACACTTCTGGATCATGTTTTGATATGGTTTCTTCTTTGCATGGCAGAGTTTCAACCTGCATTTGTGGATGCAGCAATGAACTGTATTCACAGACAATGGTTTTCAGAAGTGTTCCTGAGCCCATGCAGTGATTTCCACTGTAGAATCATGTCTGTTTTTAATGCAGAGCTGTCTGAGGACCCAAAGATCATGGCCATCCAATATGGGTTTTCGGCCTTGTCCCTTGCCTACAGAGATTTCTCCGGATTCTCTGAATCTTTTAATGATATTATGAACTGTAGATGCTGAAATTCCTGAATTCTTTGCTATTTTACATTGAATAACATTATTCTTCAATTGTTGCGCTATTTGCCCATGCAGTCTTTCACAGAGTGGTGAGCCTCTCCCCATCTATGCTGCACAGAGACTCTGCCTCTCTGGAGGGACTTTTTACACCCAATCATCTACTGACCTGTTGCCAGTTAACCTAATTAATTGTGAGATATTCAACCAGTTGGTTTTTTTTTTTTTGTTTGTTAGCATTACACAACTTTTCCAGTCTTTTGTTGCCCCTGTCCCAACTTTTTGAAATGTGTTGCTGGAATCAAATTCAAATTGAGGATATTCATAAAACAATAAAATTTCAGCATTTCAACATTTGATATGTTGTCTATGTTCTATTTCCAATTAAATATGGGTTTAAATGATTTGCACATCAACGCATTCTGTTTTTATTAACATTTTATACAGTGTCCCAACTTTTTTGGAAACAGGATTGTATATAAAAAGATCTATACTGAAAAACAGTTCTCCACAGAGGATTCTTTTCAGCTGCTTTCTTGTTGCTCTCTGTTTTCTATTAGATTTAACTCAGTACGGACGTGGAGTAGTTTTTGCTGAATTCTTCTTTGCAAACTCCTGTGATTTTCGGTGTGATTGGGATGTTGAAAGTTTCTAAAGACTGGGAGTTGTCTTTTCTTTCAGTATTAGGCCACAAACCTGCATTCAGAGTGCCATCTATAAATGTCATCTAACCTACACCTTTTGCACTCATGCAGCCCCATATCAGCACGCTCCAACTTCCATGTTTCACAGTCAGGACTGTGCAGTCACTGGTCCACATCAAACATGCTTGGCCACATCTGATCCAAACTAATTGATTTTGGTTTCATTTGACCAATATGTGCTGCAAACATTCATCAGCTTTTTTTCATGTTCTTGGGCAAAGTTTAATCTGCAGTTGTGTGCCATTTTGTCAGCAATGATTTTCTTCCTAGATGCTGTTTGTAGAGGTCAACTTTATGCAGTATCCTTCACATTGTCTGAGCAGTCACTGATAGATAGATAGATAGATAGATAGATAGATAGATAGATAGATAGATAGATAATCCTTGTGCCGTCTTTATTTGTTTTATTTGTTTCTTATTGTTCAGACAGTTGTTTCATGTGGAACCATGTTTAGACACGACCCAAACCAAAAACTAAAGAAGCTGAGTTGATGAGTTGATTTTTTTTATGACCTTGTTCATGAAATTAGCCTTGATTGGTAATCTCAAGTGTCATCAATTTTGTTGCAGTGATCACAGGTAAACTGACTTATGTTGCATTGATGTTGTACTTTGGGATCTGTATTTTTTAATGTGTACAAACTGTTTGTTTTTAATCAAACACAAGATCATATACCATGCATTTTAAAATAACAACTTAAAAATATTACCAGTATAGTAAGATGGAACAATTTAGAATCACTGAACATTTAAGTGATATTGTAAAGAAGTGTACGCAGTTTTGTTGTATACTGTACTTCTATTCTATTTTGTTGATTTTCCAGCAACCAAGTAAACTGTCCACTTTGAATGCCTTAATACCCATACATTGTATTTCAGTCCCTGGAGAGCCTGCGAGTTCAGGAGGAGGCCCAGTCCAAGCGCCACTCCACCTCTGACCTAGGAACTATCACTTTCAGTGATGTTCGCAAGGAGGGCTGGCTATACTACAAACAGATCCTCACAGAGAAGGGAAAGGTACAACACTCTGCAAGCTCATCGACCCTTCACTAAGCAACACTATGCTCTGCTCATTGCTGAGCATGTGTCCACTCAGTGCTGCCACACTGCTTACCTGACAGCTGAATGCTGTGCTGTGCTGTTCATGCAGCATTTAAAAAGCCCCACCTCCATCCCAGCATCCACCAAAAGGCACTGAGCCTATGTTCCTATGAAGGGGACTAACTCAAAGTTGTAGTGAGGTCAGAACCTGTATATATACCCAGAATATTTACATCTCTTCATATTTTACATTCACATAATATTCTATTCCAGGTATGTTGGCTGACTAAAATAATATCTTACTAATATTATTAACTGCGATTAACATGTCAGCATTAACATGTTAATCGCTATTATTTTTGACCATTACTTGTTGTCAAGCTGCCTCAGAAACTTCCTACAAAGATTTTACATGGCGGAGCAAGTTACTTCATGGCAAGTCATGACTTTGGAAGCAAAAGGGGGACCGTTCCGTTCTGCATAAAGGGGCTTGTCGGGAGACCTGAAGTGTTTAAATCCAATGCCTGAATTGTCGTTGGTGAGGATCGAATGAGTAGGAAAATAAAAATGTTACTTACCCAGAGCTCGTCTATTGATAAATAAAGACAGACATCTTCATAATTACACGTCAGATATGCTAACGTTAGCTTGTAGTTCAGACAGACTGACTTATGTGTTGTCAAGCAAAAGAAAACAGTTTTGAAATGTAAAATGACAGAATTTTAATCGCATGATAAAACATGCGATTAAGAAAAAAAATGAATCGTTTGACAGCCCTACCTACTAACTCAGTGCTATGTAATGTTGCAAAATGCGGCAAGTAGTAGTTAGTTAACCCAGGTTATTATAGTGCAGTGCTATAGAATAAAATCTAATATCAGTTATTTTTTTCTAACGTAAAGTTTGTAAGGAAGAAAAGAAATTTAGACCTACTGATGTTGTTCAAATCCAGTGACCAGTGATTTGCCATGTGGAAAAATCCAAACCTTGACAGTCCTGCTCTGTCACATTTTCTAACATTGTTATGATAGGACAGTTGTTGTTGTTGTTGTTGTTGTTTGAGTGAGAGATTTAGGGAAGAGTTAATAACGGTAGAGAGCTACCATATATAACCATTTAATCCAGCAAATTACACTTAAATTTGTGTTAAAGGTTATGTTCCTGTTTCTGTCTCTTCTTGTTGTAGAAAATTGGTAGTGGCATGCGGCCATGGAAACGCGTCTTCTCTGTGCTCCGTTCCAATTTGCTCTTCCTCTACAAGGACAAACGAGAGGCAGTCCTTCATGGGGCAGGGGCGGGGCCTAGTCAGGATGAGCACCCCCCAATCAGCATCCGTGGCTGCCTGATCGACATTGCCTACAGTGAAACCAAGCGTAAGCACACCCTGAGGCTCACAACACAAGACTTCTGTGAGTACTTGCTGCAGGCCGAGGACAGGGACGATATGCTGGCCTGGATCAGGGTTATCAGGGAGAACAGCAAGACTGACAATGAGGTTAGATCTTCATACCTAGTTAGTCTTAACAGTTTATACAAACACACACATTCTGAACTAATTCATATTGTTCATTTGTTCTAGGAGATTGGTTTCTCAAGACAAGCTCTCATCAATAAGAAGCTGAATGATTACAGAAAACACAGGTCAGAATGGTGGATTTTATTTAAAGTCTGTCCCTTACCCTTTGTGTAATCAGGCGTTTCTCTAGCCCTGGGCTATAAGCTTGTCTGATACAATAAATTGAACTGCATTTTCCAAAAAGAAAGAATAACAAGGCAGCCATGTTTCTTTTTTTTCAAATAAAACTTAGGTCATTATACAGAGACAATTGCATTCCTGAATTCCTTTAACACCTGATTTCTTTGTTTCTCTCGGTGCAGTCTGACAGGTAACAAGCCGGATTCCTCTCCCAGAGTCCACCGTATGATGCCTCCCTTCCTCCTGGCTAAGACTGACAACACCTCAGTAAACCGTGCCTCCAGAACTGGTGGGTAAAAACATGGCTCACCAACATACAACAAACTGGCAACTGCTGGTTAAAGGCAGCAAAGTTAATGCACTTAAATGTATGTTGCTTTGTAATGATGCTAGCAACATGGTTTTTGGTAAGTTCATCACTTTGGTCCACACTGAAATATTTGAACAACTATGGGATGGATAGTCATGAAAGTTTGTCATACATTCATGGTTCCTTAGATCCTTTGCATTTTCATCTAGCATCACCAATAGGTGAGAATTTCAACTTGTCCCATACTTAATGACCAAATGCCTGCAAAACTAGTGACTTTCCCATCAGCCTCAGCTGTGTTTACTGCAACTTCACATCTTTGTGAATATTAAAATGTTAAATTAAAATACTGAATTTACTGATAAATAATCTATGTAATCTATGTAATTCTCGTGTATACAACAACTCACAAGGACTATATTTTTAGGTTGTCTTATTCAATGGTGGTAGACTATGACTATATAGCGTTCTGTGTTCTGCAAAACAATTTTCATTATTTGTGTATTATTTGTATGTGACCTTTTTGTATGTATAATAAATTGGTTTAGTAGGAGCAAAATAAGCATTAGGAAATGATCTACACACAGTAGGTTTTAGTTTTGTGTATTGTATACATTGTGAACATTAAATGGAGGATGAATGACTATCCTGTGGTACCACCCTGCGGTAAAAATTTATTTTTTGCTTTATCATTAAATTTGTGAAGCAAAACCAATATTCAATTGTGTCGATTGCACTCAGATGAAAACAAGGCCCTGTGGGGAATCAACATCATGAAGAAAGCCAAGAAGACAGGCAGTCCAAAGGCTTTTGGTGTGCGACTGGAGGACTGTCAGCCTGCTGTCAACCATAAAGTAAACAACATGATTCATAGCACATTGATAACATTAATATCATAACATGATTTCTACTTTGTCTGAATAAAATGATAAGACGAACAACATAGTTGATAGGGGTCAAGGTTTCCTTTTAGTTTTCTATATTCGATCTTTCAAGTTATACTGTTTTATACCAAGAAACACTTGGAATAAACGAGGCCATTTGTATTTTCTCTTTTTTTAAATACAAATTCAATGAATGAATGTGAGTTTTCTCATCAGTTTCAGTATTTTTTTTACATAAAACAGTCTTCCTGTTTGATTTAGAACATGGCCTTTTATACTACTGTAACCATAGTAAGAGAGAAGTACCACATTCCAACCCCAGCAAAAATACACACGCAAGATTGGTATCACTGCTGTCATTCCACTCAGAAAAAAGCATAAGATTGTTTCACAAAATGTTGAACTTTTCCTTTTTTAATCACTGATATCTTAAATTAATCTTAACCTTCCAGTATATCGTTATTTGATGAAGATAGATTAAGAATTCTTAACATGATTTTGTAAAGAAATTCAACCAAGTTTGATAAAAGGCAATTTGAAATGATTGCTGCTGTTAAGTGTTACTATCTAAATATGATATGACATATCCCAATGTTCAGATTACACACCTTAGTCAATTAGATTTATCAGACTGATGTTTTTGTCGGCTGACTTAAATGAAAAAAAGGAACAAAACAGTCTAAGCTCTGACCTCTGATCTTTATTCTCTTCTTCATCCCTCTCCCCTTACTTCTCTCTGCCTCCATCTACTCCCCTCTCTTCCTTCTTATTGACCATACCTCTGGCCTCGTTTTACCCTCTCTCTGCAGTTTGTTCCTCTGATAGTGGAGATGTGCTGTGGTGTGGTGGAGGCAACTGGTCTGGAGTACACCGGCATCTACCGGGTGCCTGGGAATAATGCCATGGTGTCCAACCTTCAGGAGCATCTCAACAAAGGCATGGACATCAACACTGCTGAAGAGGTGCAGAGGACATGTTATTTAAATGAACGGAAATGGGTTTGACTTAATTACCCAGTTTATAATGAACTGTCTTGTATGTCTTGGTTTGAATTATAACTGACAAAGGCTGTGATTTTACTTAAACACCAGGAATCAATTTGTTAGATTAGGGATGTCATTTTTACAATTTAACACCAGAAATACTAAACCCTCCCTCCGTCTGTCTCCACAGAGATGGCAGGACCTGAATGTAATCAGCAGCCTACTTAAATCATTCTTCCGAAAACTGCCTGAGCCTCTGTTTACTGATGGTGAGGCCAGTTATTTCTTTGTCATGAAGTGTAGCACGATCATAATGAATGTGTATAGTGTTTCTTTCTTTCTCTTCAAAAATCCGATGTCAGCTGAAGTCACTCTGTGTTGTTTTCATGTGAAAATTGTACTTAACGCTGAAATAGTCATAGACACATTCTCTGCCAACAGACAAATACAATGATTTCATTGATGCCAACCGGATAGAAGATGCAAAGGACAGACTGAAAACCATGAAGAAACTGGTATATGTCAAATGGCAGCAGAGTACAGATCGATGAATGTTTGTTATAAATTCTGTTTCATTTTGAAAACTTCTTTTACTTCACCAATTTCTTGCTTCTCTCTCTTCGTTATCCAGATCCATGACCTCCCTGATCACTATTACCACACCCTCAAGTTCCTGGTGGGCCATCTCAAGAGGGTGGCAGATCACTCTGAAAAGAATAAGGCAATCTAACCATCTCTAATTAGCAGTTTGGTTTTTGAGTTTGTACAAACTGTGGGCACACATGACATCATTTTGATATTGTGTACTGTATTTTCAGATGGAGCCAAGAAACTTGGCTTTGGTGTTTGGTCCCACTCTGGTGAGGACATCAGAGGACAACATGACTGACATGGTCACTCACATGCCTGACCGCTACAAAATAGTGGAGACACTTATCCTACATGTAAGAACCAGCACTAATACTGTACTATTTTAACTAGCCGGTCGTATATTTTGTGTTGACAGTATGTAGTGACACTGTGTTTTGTTTCTGCAACAGCATGACTGGTTCTTCAGTGATGGAGAGCTTGATAAGGAAGAGGTATGTCATGGTATATCATGAATACAATTTTTACAATTGTTTGAACTCAGTTCAGGGCTGTGCTTATTCTGGGGGGGCAGGTGCTCAAGGAAAAGAAAAGGGCATCCCTCTCATTATTTATAGAAAAATAAAGTTACATTACATAAATAGAGTTTTTTATTATTCAATACCCATACACTTATGCAGATGTTGCAGATGCAGATAATACAGATTTCAAAAAAATGAATGAGAAAATACCCTTTAACATTGTCTATTTCTACATTTCTTAAAAGAACAGGCAACAACAAAGAAAACAATGCCACACTGTGCATGCTTTAGAATGTTTTCACACATATGGTATGTTTGCTTGTGGTTTGAAAAAATATCAACAAATCTTTACACACAATTGAAAAAGCTGTTTGTAAATAAATATAATGATAAACCAATCAATCTACCCTCCAAACAACAATGTAGGCCTGTGTTCATTTGCAACAAGTAGGCTATATGCGTTCTCTGTACAGAGGTGAAGGAAGCATTATGCTGCAATTGCTAAATGAGAAAAATCAATTTCATGCATGATAATATGTATATGAATATGTTTATTTGGCATCTTACAGATGCATTACAACTGTAAGACTCACCAGACTATAAATGTCAGTGGCCCAACAAATTTTAATGGGCAATTTGTCATTTGGCAACAATTTAATAATATTAAAGGTAAATAGTAGCTCTTGCAGTTAACTAAGCCCTGAGCCTTGCCTCCATTACAATAAATAAACTACTTTAATTATGTGTACTATTATTATTAAAGGAGTCTGCCTCCTTTAATACCCCAAATAAGAGAGAGCATGACAGTGGGAGGGAGAAAGAGAAGGCTTCTGTAACTGCTAAGCTAAAGATCTAAAGAACAGATCTGAATAGTGTGTAAACCAGTGTAAATAACAGAAACACCAGCAAATGGAAAAAAGAGAAATATATTCTGTTGCTTCTAGCTTTCTATCTGAGCAACCACTTTATAAGAATGTTTTTGGTGATTTTGTCAGATGATGTTGTGGGTATAAAATCAGGATTTGACCTCATCTTGTTGTTAAGATAAATGGAGGGCTTTTTGCCTAAGTTAGTCTGCCTGTATTAAGATGTTGTAGTAGTAATTAAATTTCACAATTCTTTAAATAATGCCAAGGCTTAGGGCAAACACTTTTCTTACCTGATTGTTCACAATGATGACAGTTCAGCTAGCCCTGCTTTGAGGGCTCAGTTTGCGTACATTAACTGGTGGCTGTGACGAGGGAAGCCGAAGAAGCCAGCAGGGGCTCATGCGTCTCGCAGAATTAGAACTCAGATGTAGTTGTTGGCCATTACAGCACGCTTTTAATTGGGAATTGATGCCATAACTTAAAAACTAAAATATAAAATTAGAAAAAGAAATAGAAAAAGAATGTCTTGCAAAAAGGGCACTTATCTAGTCAGAGGCCAAAAGCACAGGACACCCCACCTGAGGTCCATCTGACTCAGATATCCTCATCTTTTCTTTTATTTTGGGTTCTTCTGGGTGTGTGTGTGTGTGTGTGTGTGTGTGTGTGTGTGTGTGTGTGTGTGTGTGTGTGTGTGTGTGTGTGTGTGTGTGTGTGTGTGTGTGTGTGTGTGTGTGTGTGTGTGTGTGTGTGTGTGTGTGTGTGTGTAGGCTCTGGAGGATAAGCGGGACATGCAGCCTGCACCCAACATCGACCATCTGCTGTCCAACATCGGCAGATCGGGCATGCCAGGAGAGGCATCAGGTGAGTCGTAATCCACCAATGGAGTCATTCATGTTCACTACGACGGATTCTGTTTATCTATCTGATTAACTCATTACTAGCTCAGGAACAAGACTAGATCAAAACTTAAAATAAAACTACCAGGTGGATTCAACCAGCCATATACTGTCTGTGGCCAGCCCTCCTGGATTGCTGTTTCTCTTGTTCTGCTATGCTGTTTCTGCACAATTTCTGGTGGCTGGTTGTGGTGCATATCTCCTTTTTAAGCACTGTCTCTGACTGCCTCCCAGTGATGGAGCTCCCAGTCACTTTCCAGTGGTCTCCTAGTTACAGCGACTGAGACTCCCTGTAGTGACATATTGCTTATGGCTTGCAGCTCACTAGAGCTTATGTGCTCGATGGGGCCTATGCATAGAAATTGAAAGTCAACTAACAACAGATGACACAGCTCAAATCCCCAGTTTGGCATGTCGACTGGTGCTCTGTGAGCTGCCTTCTCTCTGCCTTCAGTCGATGTCTCTCTCTCTGTCATTAAAGTCGTGCAGCTCACAGCACCAGTCGACATGCCAAATAAATTTAATAAAGAAACTTATTAAACTTGTCAACTCCTCATTCCATGTGCATTTAAGGTAGAATCACACAAAGGAGGAGATGTGAACTTAAGTTAATTTTGTGCTCTGCTTGGTTTTTGCAGAGAAAATTCTCCACTGCTGCCATCAGTTTGCAGTGGCTTAAAAAACAGATTTTGGGGGGATGACTTCCGTCAACAGTGGCATCAGTTTTTGCAGCTAGATAGGCACCACCCTTAAACAGCACTCTGAAAGAATATTTGCTAACATAGATTATTTCAACTGTCCCAACAAGAAATTGTTAAAAGATACAGATTGACCAGTCACACAATAATTACCCTCCTGGACAAACTGAGGGACTACTTGGAATTTCCCATGCAACATTCCCATTCCATCCCAGTGTCTTACATATCACATCTTAATCTAATAATAGGCTAAATCACATTAAGTTTTTTAGTAAGACAAAAGTCTTTCAACAAAGGAATTCAAAATATAAGGAACTCAAAACAACATCGACATCAACAGCACAGAGATTATTTTAAGCACATGTATTTTATATTTCAAGTTTAGAGCAAATAAACATAAGCAGATAGCCTTGCGCCTCTTATGGAAACCCAATAAATCTTCCTATCTGGGTCTTATGGGAAAGCTTTGTCGTATGACCTGACTTGGAAGCATTTCTTTGCTAGTGCATATTTATCTCAAAGGAACACAAGAAACAGTCTATAGTACAGCTCAAGGAAAAGAGCTTGGCATGAGGATTACTAATACGAATTAAAACCCCTAATACTGAACTTACTAACTAACTAACTAACTAACTAACTAACCTAGCTTCATGTTCTGTATTCCTAATGCTATAAGTCAGTGGACTTATTAAGTCGACTCAGTGTCTTTACTTCCCTGTAGATCTCTGTACTATTTCCCCAGCTGTTATGTTTCTACCTGTGAATGCTCATGATGTTTCCCACTTTTTCTCAATTTCTCTTTCTGGACCTTTCCACACTTCTTCCCCCTAGCTGAGACAGTGGATCAGCTTCTTCGGTAGGAACAGCTCTTCTCCTTGTTTTTCTGTGTTTAGTACTTCTATTGACTTTCTATATTTTTGATATTATATTTTCTCATTTTTCTTTATATTTTTAAATATTTGATTCTATTGGATTGGATTAACCCATTCATTTTCTTTCAAACAGTCTTAATTTTCACCAATGACCATAACCCCTCTGCCTTGCCAATGTTACAGGCAAATTCTAGCCTTTTTTGCTACTGAAAGCAGAGAAAACAGTTGTAGTTGTTTTCCTGATTTTAAAGACGAATCTTGAGATAATGGCTAGATTTCTCCTGAAAGGTTGCAGTGCTTGTAGTGTGTGCAACAAAAGTACCACCACTTGTTCAATAATGGCATGGGTCTAATTCATATCTTATTCTTTTCTAATAGATTCAACCACCAGTGATTCATTTATGTCAAAGGTAAGCACATATCTCACTTAATTCTGGGAAAACAATCATGAATTATGAGACATGACGTATAGAGTTACCATTATTTGACTGGGATTTCAACCTCTCAGCATTCTTCAGGCACCAAGAAAGACCTGAACGCCAGGGACTTCCTACCCAAGTCCATCATCTCTGCCGTGACCCGCAAACGTAAAAAATGCCTAAGTACCTACTTGCCAGGGAGCAGCGTTGAGGAGGACTCCGACCATGAGCCAGTCAAAGCCAGCAACTATGGAGGAGGAGAAGGGGGGAGGGACGAGGAAGATGATAGAGGACAGGAAGAGGTAGTCAAAGGAGAACATATCATACCTAAAAAAGAAAAATGGGTGAAAGATGGAGAGACCACAGAGGAAAATGATTCATTGGTTGGGGGAGAGGAGGCTGTAAAGGATATGGGGAAAGGAACAAACAATGGCACAGAAAAACTTGAAAAAGACAGCAGGCACAGAATGTTGTTGCCAGGAACTCCACTCCAGCTTCACCCAAACAGTTTTCTCTACTCGCACCACCAAATCCATGCCACATACCTAAGACCCTCAACTGTGATTAATCCTCCTTCCCACTTGGGACCTGACAATCTAGCAAGAGGACACCCCCTAGTCCCCTTCTGGAACTCCCCCACCAGGCTTCCCAGCCTTTACCAGGCTTCCACCTTTCACAGGACCCAGCAGCCGGACTTGAACCAACCAGTGCCAGTCCGCTACAGGAAGACCAGAGGTGGGAGGACAAGGGCTATGTCCATGAATCTGGACTTTGAGCTGGGCAGGAATGAGGACAGAGTCAGAGGGGGGAGAGCGGAGAGGGAGAGGGTGGAGGTGATCAGAGTCATTGAGGCAGCACCAGGTCAGCATGGGTGTGTTGGGGTTTCTCAGGGATCAATTGTAGGCCCCAAGTCAATTCAGCAAATAGATACCTTCCCTCATCTTGTCCAGAGCCCCCTCCCCCTCTCCTCCTCTTCCTCAGGATGGATAGATCAAAGCTCCCCAGGATCTTCCACTGTGGTCTTGAGGAGATCTGCCCTGGACCCAAGGGACAAGATGAGAGCATGGCGTCGTCATACAGTGGTAGTTTAACCTACCTGCCATTTACTCACCCACACTGGATCACTCATATCGTTGTTTCTAAAGCCAATTGTTCATCATGTTATTTGGGGGATCTCAGTTGTCTCAAGACTCTTTCCTCTTGGACTTTTATTTGCAGTACAGTTGGAGATGTGATCCCACAGAAAATAAATTCTTTGACAGTGTTTCTCTGAAAAAAACACATTCTACTGTTCAATTACATTGAATCTATTCATTTAATCATTTACTTACAAAGTCTGAACTCCAGGAACACTGCAGTATAAAGAACTTTATTAGACTAGTCTAAAAAGTTCTTCTTTATACTAGAAGTGTTGCTGGAGTTTTGAACTGTAAAGACTTTTCCTTTCTCCATGCAACTTTGAAGTAGGTGAAGTTGTGCCAGAAACCTCTACTTTGCTTCTACACTAATCCTTAACTTAGTAGATAGATAGATAGATAGATAGATAGATAGATAGATAGATAGATAGATAGATAGATACTTTATTGATCCCTTGGGGAAATTCAAATAGTAGTCCAGCAACTCAATAATGTATGCAGGTTTAAGACCATGTCATGAGCCATGTCAAAATCTGATCACTTGTCCGAAGAAAAATATCTGAAAGAGCCCAAAATTTAAAAAAAAGGCAAAGTCACATCAGAAAGTGGCACAGTGAAGTTCAACCTTGATTCCTGGTGAAAGGTCGTATTAGAAGCTTGGTAGCATAGCATGTGCTTGTAAGACCTGTTAGCTCGCCAGCTTCACTAACTGTTTGCCAGCTAACATTGAAGCTGACGAGCTAACAGGCTAACCACCTGGGAACATCCTTGCTGTAGTCAGTCACAATGTTCCCTGAGCAAGGTGGCATGTTAATTTACTGTATACTGGCAAATAGCAACATTCAAATAAATTGATTGCAGTCTAACTTTTTATACTTTTCACGAGGAGTGGTTTCACCACCTTTTCATATATTCCATGTACACTTAATTCTTAAATCCATCTTCAAGTCCTAAACATAGAGCCCATATGTTTATATGTATTAACATATATTTCTAAATAACTTTTGGAATTGAAAAAAGAGTGAATGCATGCTATATTAGATGTCTGAATCCAATTCTAGAGCCCAGAAGTTGCTGTTCCAGCTAACCTTCACCAGAGCCATCGGCCATATTTTTCATTTCCAACTGACTATGCTGTACATACAGATTGTTGGTATTTCCCCCAACTAGTTCTCACTAATGATATCATTGATGGTATCCACTTGGGCAAATATCACATTGCACAAGTGCATTTTACTTCTCAGCCTTTTACAAGCTCTTCAAAATCTTCCATTGGATCTACAGGGAACTTCAGTGATCCATGGGAGCAAAACAAACCTACTCTCTCTTGATGATATGACTTGGGCATCATGCCAAAGCTTCCATGGACTAAAACACTGCATGCATGGGGCCAGTGACATATAAAATATGCAAAGTGTTCAACACACTCCTGTTGTACTTTCCTGTGTGTGTGTGTGTGTGTGGAGACAGGCCAAAGTTTGGAGGATACTGATGCCTGTTTTGTCAGAGGAACAAAGTGTTTGAGGCAGCTGTGTGAAGTCATGCCAAATTTTTTTTTTCCTCTTTGGATCATTGTACAGTATGAACAGTATGGAGGAATTAGTGAGCTGAGAGAGAACTTCAGTGTTACAAATCAGTTTATATTATCAGATAGCATTGTCATGGGAGCAGCTGAAAGTGAGCAAATAACCTTTTTAAATCCAAAACCGAAGTTTTTTACATTTTCAGTGTGCTTCCCTCCCACAACTGTAGAGTCTGAAAAAGCAAAATGGAGCTGGATTGTCATGCTAGCCACTGTCCTCCAGCCAGACTCCATGTTGGTCTTAATCATATCTAGATTTAGTCTTCTCAGTCCTTCTCTCTAACTGTGCCCTTGTGCATGTACTTTATGTACATGTGTGACTGTGTGTGGACCAATTTTTGTAACAGTTGTACAAAGCCTTGTTAAGTTAACCTGTGTATATAAATATTATACATAATATATTAAATTATTTGTTTTGGAAATTGATTTGTATGCATTTATTTTATCTAAATAAGGGAATAATGAGTTCAAAAGTGAATTTATTTGCCACAGTATAACAATACTTACACTAACATGAATGAAGAGAAGGACTGTAGTTTCAGAGATGTGGTATCGCATTATCTGTGGTACCACATCTCTGAAACTACAGTCTCAAGAGGAGGCAGTAATGGGCTTATTAAGAATAATGGGATGTGGGGGTTGTCCCCCTGCCAAACACATCAACTACTGATATGAACTTCATCATAGTTGAACAGAGGTTTATCTGTCAGATTTAACTTAGATAAATCATCCTGCAAACTAATATTTATCTCCAGCTGTTAACAGTTTAAAGGACCATTCTGCAGACTTTACACAGAAAGCTCAGTGGTCTCATTATGGTTAGCAATACTTACTCAACCATGAAAATCAGTTTTATAGCATCTTGGTCGGCTCTGAAGGAGGTGTGCCCAGTCTCAGAAAATAATCTTCATGATGTCATCAGGTATCATCAGGGTTACCTCAGTTTGGGTTTGAAAAGAATGAGCATTTACCTGACAGAGCGGGCCTAATGTAAGACAATATAGTATGTATCATTGTTGTTCTGTAGAACTGTGTACAAAACCAAAACAAAGCCCTGAAACATTAAAAAAAGGGATCTCTGGTTCACTCACTTTACTTATATATGGTTACCTATGTATGCAGTGGGTAACCGTATGTATAAAATTTAGTACCCATGTCAGAATTTTACAATGGAGATAAGCCTACATGATTTCCAAGGAACTCTTTATGGACCTCAAAGAAAAAGTCATGAGGCATTGATCAGGTCAAGACAAAAGCCACTTTGAGTCAAAGACATGACAGCCTGCTGGAGTTTGTCAAACAGCATTTAAAGAGAGAGAGCATGAGGAAAAAAAGGTTCTCTGGTCTGAAGCAAAAAGTGAACTTTTGGACAGGACTCCAAACACTGTCTGGTGAACACCAGGCACTGCTTCCTATGGTACGCATCCCTATGGATAAGCATAGTGGGGGCAGCATCATTCTGGGGGGGGGGAATCCTCAACCTGTTCGCAACAGGAACAGGTTGAGGATCTGAATATTTTTGTAAACAACAGATTTAAAATTTGTTATCTGCTGTAAATCTAATGGCCCTAATGTTAAAATCCTCTATTATTGCTACAGACTTGACACAGTACTGCCTTCTAGTAAATATAGATTTTTAATTTGTCCTCATGCTTTAGTTTTAAAGGGCAGTATGAAACCAGTTCTTTATAATTTAGTGACATTGTTTTCAATTACACTTGTCATTTTAGTACTTCAGTAACTGTTTACACCTGGAGTTACAGTAGGTCCAAAGGTTCAAAGTTCTAAATGTATGTTCCGCATGAAAAACAATTACATTTTGTAAACAGTGACACTGAATCTACAAAATGAGATACAAACGTTTCACCATGAATAAAGTGTAGTTTATATGTAATAAACATCATTTAAATGTAAGACTTGGATTTACGTTCATGGAGTCACTGACAAATAACCTGAGCGCAAGAGTCAGAACCCAGAGACTGCAATGACATGACAAGTGTTGCCACAAAGTCCTCTTAGATTCTCAGCACTCACATTAATTCAATAGATAGTGTCTGGTCTGATCCGATGACATTCACAGTTCAGCGTACTATTGTAGTTAACAGTCATTTCAGAGACAGTGACATTTTTGCAACTACATGAAATATGTAGATTGACTCCTCCCATTGGAAAGCAGGTGCAGTTTTTGTCACCAATTTTATTCTGGTGATCTTCTGTATATTCCAGAAACATTAAGTTTATAGTAGCAAATCCAGAAGAGAGGAAATAAAATGAATGCACATTAGAGCTTACCAGCTTGGATAATACAATCATATAAGCAATGTCTTTAATTCAAGCTCCTCATGATCAGTATAAGAACTTCTCCAGATTTGCTAAAGACAATATCATGTTGAGTATTTGATTTCTGCTACCCAACACAAGCGAGCTAATTAATCAACTTGGATAGGTTAAATAAAAATTAATTTGCTGTAATGAGTGAAAAGGTGATCCTGAGGTGTAGAACACACCCAAATACATTTGTCTCCAAACAGACACTAAGTCCTCAAAGTTCTCTCCCTCCTGGTGCAGAAAAAGAGGGTGGAGAATGCCTTTTCATAATTTATATTTGAGTCAGTCTCTTCTGCAGTAGAAACTGCACGTAACTTCTTGCACTGATGGATCACTGAGGATGAATGGTTGAGCGTCTTCTTCAGCTCACTTCAAGAAGATAGCCGACTTCTCCTCTGGGCTTTCCTCAACAGGTAGACCAGACCCTGAGCAACAAATGGCCACACCAGGAAGAGGACAACGGTCTGACCAGACACATCAAATGGCCACCACCTCACCTCCTGAGAGATAACAAAAATAAATAAATCAGCTCATTATTTATCACAAAAAGATAACCTGGCGCTGTCAATGCTCACACAACCCTGTTCAACCCTGAGACGGGCCACTGTCAAATAACTGTTCATCGCACACCTGACAACTGGCTTTCACAAAATAGTCAGTGTGTGCAATTTTTGCTAAGCAGCTACTGTGGCCATTAAAAACATTAATTGCTGCCTGCCAGTTAGTTTTTGATACTACCACTAGTGGCACCGAAGTCTGAAATAAAACATACAGAAATTTTACAAATGTTGCATATACTTTAAAGCAGTATCGATTGTTTTTCACCCCTTGGAGACAGCCACTGTAAATTAAACACTGATATATTATTACATTAATAACGTGTTGGGTAATGTGTTATTAACACATTCAGTAGACACAAAGCACATTATCATTCATTTGGAGTAGTCTGTGTCCACCTGATGGTTAGTGCAGCTTTAACTATTACTCACACAGATGACTGTAGAGGCAAATAGGCTTGACAAATAATCCTGACACAAGGTTTCATTCTCTAGTCATTTCCAGAGCTTTTAACCAAATCTCATAGTATCAACAATAAGCTGATGAAAAGCTGATAACTACTGTTCCCAGACTCCAGAATTATTTTATTATATTCAGAGGTTAGTTGGGAAGACATCAGTTTAGTACATTCATTAACAACACCAACAGTTGCAGAACAAAGAGAAACTCTTACCTGTTGATGCAAAACTGTCGCTGCACACTGCAAAGAGGGTCTCCTCTCTGAACCCTGAGCCTGTCACACAAGAAGCAGCTTCAAGAGTAAGTCTGGTGATGTTCTAGATTCTTATTCTTGTCCACAAATGTAATGTGCAGAGCCAAACCAACACTGAAAGGCTTCTTTTAACAAATATTAAAATCACAGCATGATGGATCTGATTCCTCTGAGCCACAGAGCTCCATTGCTCCAACTGCTAAAACACATCAGTGAGACGCAAAAAGTTCCATCATCACCATGGACACACACGCACGCGCGCTGTAGTTTATTTTGACACACACACACACACACACACACACACACACACACACACGTTCTTGCAGCCCCAACTACAGAGCGCCAAATAGGGATTAATGCACCACAGAAAATAGTCCAGAACAAAGGCACCATTTCCTGCTGCTTGAGTAATGTTTGTTAAAAATTACAACAAACAGCTGTTTTAGGAAAATACTGAACCTTTTTGAAAATGAAAAGGTTTACATTTATTGAGCGGTGAGAAACCAGTGTGTTCTGTCAGACTTGGCCCCCACCTGTCCAGCACCATCACACTCAACACCGGCTCTCCACAAGGATGTGTTCTGAGTCCCCTACTGTTCACACTCTACACATCCGACTGCTCCCCGACACATCTCTCAAATACCCTCATAAAGTTTGCAGACGACACAACCGTAGTTGGACTCATCTCAGGAGGGGATGAGTCCAACTACAGAGATGAAGTCAAAAGACTGACTGCGTGGTGTTCGGTAAACAACCTCCAACTGAACACCACAAAAACTAAAGAACTCATCTTGGACTTCAGGAAGGGCGGAGAGGACCCGGCCCCACTTTACATCCACGGGGACCGTGTGGAAAGAGTCCACACCATGAGATTCTTGGGTGTGCAGATATCCGACGACCTCTCCTGGACTGCGAACACCTCGGCGGTGGTGAGGAAGGTCCAGCAGCGCCTCCACTTCCTGAGCGTGCTCAGGAGGAACAACCTGGAAGAGAGGCTGCTGGTGACCTTCTACAGAGCCACCATAGAGAGCATCCTGGCGTACTGCATCACAGCGTGGTACGCGGGGTGCTCAGCAGCTGACAGGAGAGCACTACAGAGGGTCGTCTGCACAGCCCAGAAGATCACTGGCTGCTCTCTGCCCAGCCTGGAGGACATTGCCAACTCCCGCTATCTGAGCAGAGCTGGAAACATCATCAAGGACCCCTCCCACCCCGGTAACCACCTGTTTGACCTGTTACCGTTGGGCCGAAGGTACAGGTCACACAAAACTAGGACCAACAGACTCAGGGATAGCTTCTTCCCGAGGGCTATCACTGCAGCCAACAAAGACAAAAAGAAATCCGGATGACCAGTCAATCACACTGCATAACTTCCAATTACCTGTGCAATAAAACTGGGCCTAAAGTGCAATAATCGGGTTTTCATTCATACTACGTGTAAATATATCTGTACATATCACTTGCCTTTTTATACCTCCTCTATTTTTAATTCTTGTGTTCTCTTTAGGTTTTTATTTATTTTATTTAATTAGCATTGTTTGCACCAAGGGAGCAGCGCTCAAATGTATAATGACAATAAAGGCGATTCTGATTCTGATTCTGATTCTGTTTGGAGCTGGGAGCCACAGGCAAAGGAGGGAAGTTAGAGGTAAGTGTTGAGATGCACTAACATTGTTGGTTTGGGTCTTTTACTGGGATTTGTTGACAAGAAACATACAGAATGATGCTGACCTACTTTTGACACAGTCATCTGGCTTTTCTGACATTTTCAATCTCCCCTTTCACTTTTGCACTCCTGTACTCCAGCATCAATTAAAAATACAGTAAAAATAAAATGACATCGAATTTTGGCTTCAGTGTCCAACTATGCCATTTAATTTCACTGACTACAAAACTACCAGAATGTATCTGCATGAGGATAATAATTAGTTACTTATCAATTCCAGTGTTGTAACAATTACTGAGAGCAGCTACAAACTACATAACTGAAACTGAACCGGCTAAGTTGAATTAACAATAACATTATGGGTTTTGCTAGCTTTTAATATTTAAAGCGTAAAGACAAAATCCATTTGTTAGCTGAACTGAGGTTTTTTTAAATTTCTACAACATGTTGATGAGGCAGAAGTTTTATCTACCTTAACATTAATCAACAGTTTTTCTCTGAGTATGTCTGCACATAATGATCACCATATACAGGCTTACATGAGTGGCGGCAAGCCTCTCGACCACCTCCAGCCTATCCATCACACTCCTCATGTCCTCTCTGAGCCTCCGTAGGGCTATGACGATCTGCTGCTGAAGCTGGGTGTCACGGAGCCTCTCTGCCCCATCTTCGGAACCATCCCCTCCTCCTCGTCCCGCTCCACCACCACCACCACCTGGGGCCCCCCACCTTGGACTGCCCTGAGGAACACCACCTATGGACCACAATATAGTCCTGATTTATGAAACAAGCGTTATATACAGTAGATGTAACAAATGTATGAAGCAAAGCAGTGCTGGAAGTTGTACTTGAAGTAGTGTTTGAAGAATTAATGGTAGTGGCTTACGTTCTCTCCAGTTGTGGTAGTAACCTTCCCGCCCACTGTCTTGCCTCCTGCTGATGGGACCCTGACCCTTCCCGTCCTCTGCTCCCTCTCCACCTTGACCAGCTCCGACCTGTCGGGCCTCAAGACAGAGATATGACTCAAAGGACACGTGGCCATTCTGAAAACCATTAGACTTGATTACTGGAATCTGTGAACAGAAATCAATAGTTTAAATAGCCTTATTTGCATATACTTAACTCCATTTACACTCTTCACATTTCATTGGAATAGTGCAATATCCTGCAATAGAGTTAAATTACTTTCTATGTTACCACTGACACCAGTACTACATCCACCTTTTGAGGAGTCGTACCTTGAAGTCACTGAGTTGCTCCACTGAATCCACAGAGTCACAGAAGATCTCACTCTCTGAGTCACTGGTTAATACAAAACACTCGGACACTCCAGAGTCTGCAGCAGGACAACAAGCATTTTTTATATGTGGAAAAAAACAGTTTTTATGTCTATTTATATGTGCACTGGTTAGATTTATGAATAGATATATGTAGATGTACATGCATGTAGAAAACATCTGTAATTATGTGTGGATCCTTCTAGGATTTGTACACCGTGAAATGATCTTGTGGGCATATGGCCCGTTTCTCCCTGCTCCCCCTAAAAGAGAACTCTAACCTCTTCATTTCTGTCATTTCCCACAGACCCTACTACCCACAGGATGTTTGTGTGTGTGTGTGTGTGAAAAAGAAGGACAACATCTCATAACACACACGAAGCTCTCTTTGGATGATATTTTTTCCATTAAGAATTATGCTTCAAAGAATTCCTTGGTTCCAGGCCTCAGTCCTAAATGACACTGAAACTGACTGTTTCCTGCCAAATCTGCACAATCTTTGACTGAGGTCTCAGAAAATCTATTTCTGACATTAATAGCAGAATTTCAGGGATTGGAATGTTTTTGTGAATGTTAATATCACTAAGGTTTTATTTGGTTTGAATAATGTATATCGCGTGAGGGTAAGGTGAATCCCCACTGTGCTACAGCTATTATATAGTGTCATGTAACAGCATAAACCCAGTTTTGGGCAAACTACACTCAGATATATATATTTGGTGCGATGTACATGATAAGTCAAAATCTGAGTATAGGAGCATCTGTTAATAGATGTTTGTGAGGGTAAACTTTCCTGGTCTCTGCCCCTTTAACCCAAAACTACAAGTAATATAATATAAATAACTAATAAAGTACAGACATTTTCTATTCTTTGATGTTCTTGATATCCCTTATGCTTTCTCCACATCAGCCTCTTCTCCCGAACTGAATTGGAGATGGAGGAGTGACACAGAAAAGACTTGCTGTAATTTCTCAATACAGTGCAGTGTCGGTCCTGAGGTCCATCCGGCTAAACGACACTGAACTTCTGAATTTAAAATACTTAATGTATTTCTATTCCTCTGGGTGCAAGTTGTTTACAAAGCAAAAGCAAAAGCAGTTGACACTGTCTCAGACAAGAAGAGAGGTCTGAACAGGATCAACACTCATTACATACCGTTAGGGACGGTGTTGGCAGTGTGGTTTATAACCTCAGCCAGGTTGAACTGATCTGGATCCTCTGGAAGTGAGGAATCTCCTTTAGATCCCTCCTGCTCATCATCCTCACACTTCATATCTGCTGGCTTGTCAGCATGCTCACTGCCTTTAAGACCTATAGTAACACACACACCACTTTATTAGGTACACCTGTTCAAATGCTTGTTAACGCAAATATCTAATCAGTCAATCACATGGCAGCAACTCAATGCATTTAGGCATGTAGACATCAAGACAACCTGCTGAAGTTCTAACCAAGCATCAGAATCGGGGAAGAAAGGTGATTTAAGTGACTTTGGACTTGGCATGGTTGTTGGTGCCAGATGGGCTGTCTGAGTATTTCAGAAACTGCTGATCTACTTTGATTTCCCACACAACTATCTCTAGGGTTTACAGAGAATGGTCCGAAAAAGAAAAAATATCCAGTGAGCAGCAGTTCTATGGGCGAAAATGCCTTGTTGATGCCAGAGGTCAGACGAGAATGACCAGACTGCTTCAAGCTGACAGGAAGGCAACAGTAGCTTAAATAACCACTCATTACAACCAAGGTATGCAGAACAGCATCTCTGAGCGTACTACACGTCGAATCTTGAAGCAGATGGGTTACAGCAGCAGAAGCCCACACCAGGTGCCACTCCTTTCAGCTAAGAACAGGAAACTGAGGCTACACTTCGCACGGGCTCATCAAAATTGGACAACAGAAGTTTGGAAAAACGTTGCCTGGTCTGATGAGTCTCGATTTATGCTGCAACATTCGGATGGTAGAGTCGGAATTTGGCATCAATAACATGAAAGCATGGCTCCATCCTGCCTTGTATCAACAGCTCAGGCTGGTGTTGGTGGTCTAATGGTGTAGGGGATATTTTCTTGGCACACTTTGGGCTCCTTAGCACCAAGTTAGCATCGTTTAAATGCCACAGCCTACCTGAGTATTGTTGCTGACCATGTCCATTCCTTTATGACCACAGTGTACCCATCTTCTGATGGCTGCTTCCAGCAGGATAACGCACCATGTCACAAAGCTCAAATCGTCTCAAACTGGTTTCTTGAACATGACAGTGAGTTCACTGTACTCAAATGGCCTTCACAGTCACCAGATCTCAATCCAACAGAGCACCTTTGGGATGTGGTAGAACGGGAGATTCGCATCATGGATGTGCAGCCAACAAATCTGCAGGAACTGCGTGATGCTATCATGTCAATATGGAGCAAAACCTCTGAGGAATGGTTCCAGCACCTTGTTGAATCTATGCCATGAAGTTCTGCAGTTCTGAAGGCAAAAGGGGGTCCAACCAGGTGTACCTAATGAAGTGGCCGGTGAGTGTATATATATGTAAGACATATGCATATGTATTATATGCAAGACTGTCAACAAACCTCACAGCTGACACTGGCTAATAGCTGTTTAAGGGTATTTTCACACCTAAAGTTT
Source organism: Trachinotus anak (assembly GCF_046630095.1). Classification (NCBI taxonomy): domain Eukaryota; kingdom Metazoa; phylum Chordata; class Actinopteri; order Carangiformes; family Carangidae; genus Trachinotus; species Trachinotus anak. The sequence continues at coordinate 18,046,986 of NW_027273876.1, read as the reverse complement.
GTTTGCTCTGGTCTGATTCAGTTGATGAGTTTGTAAACTACCATTTTCCTCTTGGTTCAGTTTGTTTTCACACAGAGAAAAATTCAAGTGTACCAAAATGCATCACTACAAACCACGTCAAAGCATTCACTATGCTTATTGGTCATGTTGTCTGGCGAAGCAGCAAAGTAAACACAGGAAAAAAGGCCCTGCACTCTGGACTGTGACCATGGATTGCGACATGGGTCAGCCTCAGAAATGAAATGAAATTTCCTCATAGCTGTAGTATATATTTTGGGCAATTTACCTACATAGTATCCCACACCAGTCATCATAATGCTGTACAGATTCTGACATTGCTTGCGCCCGCTGCATTAAGATGTTTGAGATGGATGGAACAAAAAGGATGTATAATTACATGCTAACCATCACGTAACCATCTAGCACCTGCTAGTGGGATCAGATCAAGTTCAGAACTCTTCCACACCAAAAACTAACCGCTCCAGAGTTTGTTTAGGACTGAACCGAGACCACATCTTCAGTGCAATTGTTTTGGTCTGCAACCAAGTGCAATTACTGATTTCACACTCGCCCAAACGAACTGCACCAAGGGGGAAAAACAAACCAGGGTTCAATTTAACCAGGCTAAAATGTGCAGGTGTGAAAGCACCCTAACTTTACAGGGCAGTTTACCAGCCAGAGGTCAAATGTACAAACTTTTATATTCAGTGCTTGACTGCTCAAACTGTCTAAGACATTTAGATGTCACACAGTTTTAGGACATTACATTCATGTGTAATGTGTTTGTTGTATTGTCTCACCATTGAAGTTGTACCCCTTTTTTTAAAGCTGCATAATGTGATTTTTGGCCACTTGGTGGTAATGGAACAAGGTGAAAGTGTGAGCACTGAAATATTGACACTGTATGAAATTGATACAGCTAACCTATTGGCTAGTGTCCTATTTCCACACACAGCAGATGCAGGCATAACGATCATTCATGTGTAATGTGTTTGTTTCCAACATTCCCTCTCTTTTAGCTCTGTTTTCGGACTCCAACAACTCCTAAAGGAAATATCTGTTTCTTTGACTACTAAATGCGCCACTATGTTGCGCCACTTGTAAGAGATCTGTGATCTCAATGGGACAAACTTGGTTAAATAAAGGCTAAATAAAAAAATTAATGACCAGCTGGTCTCTAACTGTGTACGTCTGCTGTTTGCTGCGAAGCCGGCAGTGGACAGTGGCTTTTTACAGCTGTTTTCCTGAAAAACAGCTGCCTGGTGTCATTTCATTTCATTCATTGTAAAATATTAATAATAGCTGCTTAAAGTGTCTAACAGCAAGTATTTGTACCAAAACATCTATCTATGAATTTAAATAGTTTAATGCAAATATCAATTACCATTGTGTCTGAAAAAATATGTCCTTGTTGGAGTATTTTATAAAAACCTTTTAGACTTGATTTTGCACTATGGGCTGTTTTAAGGTCTGTCCCACTGAAAATTGTTTATTTATAGACAATTTAACCTGGGAAATATTTATATGTTGCACGTGGTTATTCTCATGAAAGTGACAGAAATTTTTGTTACATTATCTGTTTCAGAAAGTTACAGAGGTGGTCAGACACAGAATCCCCTATGGTTCATCAGAGCTGCTCTATAAGTGCTGGTTAGAGGCTGACCCTCAGTGTCACTAACCTTCTCTAAGCGTGAGCAGTGACCCTGGAGGCCGCGGCATATCATCAATCACCAGGTAGAGAGGCTCGAAGTGGTGGAAGAGCGAGGCCATCTTCTCATTCATTGGCATAGTGTCAATGACCTGCAGATCAATGGGATCCTTTACTGATCACTGCTAATTACAATACAAGTCCCTGTGCTCATCAGACCAGGCTTCATGCTCATTTTATTTAATCTTGTTTAATGCCCCACTTCATATTCACAATGTAACTGTGAACTGATTTGATCAGAGTGCAATGAAACCCACAACCTGAACCTGACTTAAACAAAGTAAATTTAGTCAATATCTAAACGATGCCTGATGGCCAAATGTGGGCTTGCTGTACCAACATGCAAAAATCCTTCACTTCAAAAGTATTAATTCATTCACTTATTTGCAACATTCATTCAAATGTAAATCTACCTTCTACTGACAATTTTTACCTGCAGTCAGCAGGTAATACTGGATTACAACAAATCCGTCATGTACCTCCTGAGCGACTTTCTTCATCTCGTCCACATAAGCTGCCATGGCACTCTCACTGCTCATCTCTCCCAGGCGGCTCCAGGCATCCCTACACACACACACACACACACACACACACACACACACACACACACACACACACACAATTACCACCAGTCAAACATTACACAACATTATTAACATGATTAAACCACAGTACATTTGGCTATGTAAGATAATATAATATTCTACTACTGTTATATGCATTGTTAATTTTAAGACAACTTTTGCTGTTTCTAATATTATCCTTAATTTTACATTAGCTTGTTGAGGAAAATCAACAAGATTTGATTAAAACTAGCACTCTGCTATTTTTCTGTGTCTGTTCATGTTGTCTGATGTAATTCAGTACATTATTAATTTGAAAAACATACTCAGGTTTCCTCCAGGAATTTCAACCACAGGATGATGCAGAGTAGGGGTGGGCGATATGACCTAAAATTAATGTCACGGTATTTTTAACTATTTGGATGATGATGGTATTATATCAAGTCACACGTTTTCAGAGAGGTAGCATTTCCTGTCCCTTTATGTAAATAAAAATATTTTGATAATATATAAATACATGCAAAGTATCATTGTCAGTTGGGAGAAATGTGAGAGTGTTATGCATTCTTAACAGCATTTATTTTCCAAAAAGCCCAAAGATCTTGATATTAACTTTATGGTCTACAAGAAAACTAAAATTACCAGTTCTGCTATACCAAAAGAAGCACACTTTGTGGTCACATGGTAGCTGTGAGCCAATTTGTATCAGGGAACACAAAAACACACAAATGAAAGCATCAAGGCACACCGCTACTAAGGCATACAGTGAAATTTTAAATGATGTTTTTCAAAGCAACTTAAATGAATGAGTGCATACACAATATTTGCACTGCCATCAGTCATCATGCACACCAGACGTGCTTCATCCAAGCCCAAAATGGAGATCGTCTCCCTCTGTCAGTGCGCAATCATGGCTCTGTTCAACTTCCAACCACCATTGTAAAAAAAAAATTGCACAAAATGCTTTTAAAAAGTCAAAATAGTAGAAAAAAGCTGAACACAAGCTTGAATGTCCTGAAAGAGCTGGACGGTTTAATAATTGAATGGTTTCTGTAGAACAAAAACTGTGGGAGGAGATAGGGGCCAAAAATGTACAGAAAAAGATTTGAACAACAATATGTGTGAATGCCTCAGCTTTCACACATAATGAATGTGGGGGTGTCCTAAGTTTTTCCTCAGTGGGAATTGGCATCTTTGTTAATTTCTTTTGTTAAATAAGTGAATTTTTTGTAGTTTTTGCATAGGTGATGCAATTACATCACTTTTATCTATAATATAAATATAATTAATAAGAAATATTATTGATATGTTGATATTTCTTAATAAAGAACAAATTATTTAATGGGGTATCCTAACTTTTTGACATGACTGTAAGTGCAATTTGAGGCAGACTCTGCCCAGCTGGTGAATAGTAAACTAATGATTCGGGGGTGTGATTTGCAGTGTAGTGGTGAGTGTTTCCTCTCAAATCCTGAACTGACTATGACTGAGTGAGCTATTTGCCTCAACTTGTTCAAATTCTCAGAATGTTTTCTGTCTGTCCTTTTCTGATTTCACCCGTTAATCACTGTCTTCTGCTGAGCTAAGTCAGACAAATCCTGACACAATAAATTTAGTCACTCGATGATGCTCTAAATCAAGGGTTCTCAATGAAGAGCTGGGGGATGTTTTTGGGGGGCTGGAGTGATTAAGACACATAAAACTTTTAGAGACAGACTGCAGTGATTAATTATAGAGTGATATACAAGCGGCCACTCATACACACCATTTGTAGCGACCCACTGGGTCCCAGAAGCCAGGTCGGGGCACTTTACAGGGTCCACACACTGCCTGCTTGTACAGACTATAGAAACGCAGCATCACCTCATAAGACGGCTGATAGGAGCCTGTAAGATAACAGACATTTATAAAGTTTAACTGTTTGCTTATTTCTCCTCTGAACTGGACAGGGGCAAACTAATAAGGACTTAAAATCAGAAGGCAGCAGCTCTCTCTCTCTTTAGGACAGAGAAACCTTCAAGCTGCTGTCTTCAGAAATTTGAGAGTTCATGTTTTGAATTAGATAAAATACTGAATGAGTCACATGGAGGCGCTCTTCAGTGTATGTAATAATATTAAAAGGTGACACTGTATTCAGTCCGCCTTGTTGACAAGTTATTCAGGTGACAGTACATAGTTGTAAAGGCCTTGTAGTGAGTTACACAGTTCCATCCTACAATAACAAAGATAGAGTTTCATGAACCTTTTCTACACTCTACACAGCAACATTCTGTCACATAGTGTGTATACCAGGCCCGTAAAATGTTGCGTACCATTTTTGGGGAGGTTATGGATGACATCTACAGCAGCCTGAAACCGTTTCTTGTGATCAACCGCAGGCTCTGCCATTGCTGGGACTGGCATGACACTTTGACTTGTTAAAGCTAACAGGATGGATACAGATGGAGCTGAAAGTACACACAAAAACAGATGTAGCAAAAAGTCAAGAGTTTGGAATCAAAAAACAAGGAACATTATGTGACAAGCATTATAATCTACACTCACTGGCCACTTTATTAGGTACACCTTGCTAGTACTGGATTGGACCCCCTTTTGCCTTCAGAACTGCCTTAATTCTTTGTGGCATAGGTTTAACAAGGTGCTGGAAATATTCCTCAGAGATTTTGGTCCATATTGAGATGATAGCATCACGCAGTTGCTGCAGATTTGTCAGCTGCACATCCATGATGTGAATCTCCCATTCCACCACATCCCAAAGGTGCTCTATTGGATTGAGATCTGGTGACTGTGGAGGCCATTTGAGTACAGTGAACTAATGGTCGTGTTCAAGAAACCAGTCTGAGATGATTTGAGCTGTGTGACATGGTGCGTTATCCTGCTGGAATCAGCCATCAGAAGATGGGTACACTGTGGTCATAAAGGGATAGACATGGTTAGCAACAATACTCAGGGAGGCTGTGGCGTTTAAATGATGCTCACATACTCACTGTACCAAGACAATATCCCCTACACCATTACACCACCAACACCAGCCTGAACTGTTGATATAAGGCAGGATGGATCCATGCTTTCACGTTGTTGACGCCAAATTCTGACCCTACCATCAAAATGTTGCAGCATAAATCGACACTCATCAAATCAGGCAACTTGTTTCCAATCTTCTATTGTCCAATTTTGGTGAGCTCGTGTGAATTGTAGCCTCAGTTTCCTGTTCTCAGCTGACAAGAGAGGGACCCAGTGTGGTCTTCTGCTGCTGTAGCCCATCTACTTCAAGGTTCGACGTGTTGTACGTTCAGAGATGTTCTTCCGCCTACCTTGGTTGTAACGAGTGGCTATTTGAGTTCCTGTTGCCTTCCTATCAGCTCGAAGCAGTCTGGCCATTCTCCACTGATCTTTGCCATCAACAAGGCATTTTCGCCCAGAGAACTGTTGCTCACTGGATATTTTTTCTTTTTCGGACCATTCTCTGTAAACCCTAGAGGTGGTTGTGCGGGAAAATCCCAGTAGATCAGCAGTTTCTGAAATACTCAGACCAGCCCATCTGGCACCAACAACTATGCCACATTCAAAGTCACTTAAATCACCTTTCTTCCCCATTCATTCAACTTCAGCAGGTCATCGTCTACATGCCTAAATGCAGCGAGCTGCTGCCATGCACGATATACTGCTGTACAATCATACCGAGAAACGTTGTATTGCTAAATTTAAGTAAAGTTCGATTTGATGAGACAAATGAACAAGACTGCGAAGTGCAGCATATGGGAGCTAGCTGAACCAGCTAACTAGCATGCTAATTTGTCTTACCTCAGTACCTATGTCCCACCACCTGCCATCAGCAGCACCATGTAAACTGCACACAAAGTGCTAAAGACTGTGGTAGATACTGTGGTTCAGTCATTTGCATTAACAAGCAGTTGAACAATACTTTAAAAAGTGGCCGGTGAATGTATGTCACGTGCAGCACTGAATACATTTTCTGTACTTAAATAAACTGATAAATTGATACACACTTATTAAAAATATGAAACACAAAAGTAACTAATTTCTTAAGTATTCACCCCTTACAAGATTTTGAAGAGGCGGTTACTGTAGATCCTTGGGTGTCACTAGACCTCTTCATGAGGCCCCTCTTCCAAGACAGACATTTAGTTCGGACTATTAAAAGCAGACTCACAGCTGTGTGATATTCTTTTTATTTTAAGTGACTGATTTTTATGTACTCTAAGGGACACGCGATGGAATGAAAATGTCGACATATCCTTCCCCTAGTGGCCACTTAGCAGTAAACTTGTCACAAATTTGCCTGTAATGTTCATTGGTTTTCATGATGCACTTTTTGTCAAATCTAAGGAGCGCCGGACCCTCCTGAGACATTTCATCTGAAATCACACTGCCCACGATTATATGTTTCAGTACTCCACAGCGCACAGACCTTTAACAACTTTCACTGATTGCAGTGTTTTGATTAAAAAAAAAAAAACATATACTGCTGCACAATCTTACCGAGAAACGTCGTATCGCTAAATTGAAGATATCTTTGATTTGATGAGACAAAATAAAAAAGACTGAGAAGTGCAGCATATGGGAGCTAGCTCAACCTGCTAACTATCATGCTAATTTGTCTTACCTCAGTACCTATGTCCAACAACCGGCCATCACGTAAACAGCACACAAATACCAAAGTGCTCAAGATTGTGGTAGCCACTGTGGTTCAGTCTTCTTCTTCTTCTTCTTCTTCTTCTTCTTCTTCGGTCTTTATTGGCGGTTGGCAGACCAGCTTATAGGTGTATTACCGCCGCCTGCTGGACAGGAGTGTGCATCGAGATATCGTGCAGAATAAATAAATAAATAAATAACACCTTTTTTGGCTATTGGCTATATTTTTGCTGACTTCCCTAAGAGACCTGGCAATGAAAAATCATGTTGTGCCCTCCTTAGTGATTGAAAAAGTGATTCCTCCTAATATTGTACTCCCTACAATGAAGCAATACATGTTTGACTGTTTGTGGTTGGTTACAATGTATGCATTTCCCAGTTGGATGCTTGCCTATTTTATGTAATGTATTATTGAGTCCTGTATGGCCTATTCTCAAACATGTAATAACATTTTCCTCCCTTCTTTTCCTGCATGTCACCCTTCCAGAACCGTGTATTTTTATATTATACAGATGTCTTCCAGTTTTTTCAATATTCCTGCCATACTGAGTGTGCATATGTCCTAATGAATAATTTAGCTTCAGCTTTACTTAATGGGATTTGGAGGTCTATTTGCTTAACTCTGAGTGTTTGCTTAGCCAGAATGTCCACATCTTCATTTCCCTCCACACCAACATGAGCAGGAACCCAAATGAAAGGTGTAGATATACTGTTAATTTCCATTTTGTACATTATAAGAAATCCAAGCTGAGCTTTACCTAATTTTCCTCTATCCATTGCAGGGCTAATAATATTGCCAATAGTTCCATTGTATAAACTCATACATGATCTGTCACTCTCTTCTTGATAAGTGTCTTACAAACTGGGATATATACTGCTGCACCTGCATATCCTGTATCAGGATCTTTGGAACCATCTGTGAATATAAATAGAGTCTGAGTAATGCTTATTGAGATAGTGCTGGACAATGAGCCATACTGGAGGTTGTTCTGATTTATTTTCTAATTCTTTCTGTAAATTAAGGTCAACATTTGGTAAGGAGAATAACCAGGGAGGAATGGCAGAGATTGAAATTGCAGGACTATACTGTAATTGGTGTACACCTACACTGTAACAAATTGCTGTAAAAAAAACAGCCAAATTCTGACAGTATCGTAACTGTTTCCCATTAATACAGTACTATACTGTAGAAAACTATGATATGATATTTACTGTTTTCCATGAAATACTGTAATATACTGTGAATTGCATTGCATTCTGGGGATGGTGTTTGAATCAACGGCAGAGAACCCCGCCAACACTGGATGCTACTGTATTTCATGAGGAGACCCGCTGACCTTGGAGTGGTAAAACCAACTCTGGACTTTCTTTTTGAGGATTATCCATCTGAATTCTCCACTTTATGAGCAAATTGCAAGGTAAGTTGAAATACATTTTATCTGTCTGGCACTTTGTTTGTTAACTATCATCAGGTTTGAACAAAATTAAACTGATCAATAATGTTATGAAGCTAGCTTGCAGCACTGTAATGTGTTCCACTTGTGACTGGAGAGCATCATTATGTCGGTAAGGCTGATTTCTGAATAGTTAAAAAAAAATTCATGATAAGTCATATTGGGGGTTTTATATTCAGCTGGTTTGCAGCTAAAATCATTTTGTGCTCATGGTTTGGGGAGGTTGCTCTCTTCTTCATGCATTTTTTACCTGAATGGGTAACCTTAGTTGTAGGTAACATTAAAAGAATATCTTAGTAGAGCAGGTTAAAGCAAACTTTTGAATTATTTTGTTATTATTTTGAATTTTAAGTAAAAAATATTTTGAAAGCGACAACAACACTACAATTTCTCCAGCAAGCCAGCTTGAAGAAACTCTGCCACCACTTGGGTAGTGGTGCGGCTTGTGTGGTGTTACAGTTTAACATAATGGTAATTCGAGTCAGCTGTTTGATTTGATGATTTGATGTGATGATGTTAGTCTACAGACAGATTTTGTAATAACACATTAACTCCTCTGCACTTCACATTCACAGTTAATGTCTGTATCAAAATCTACAATAATACATACAAGCACAAGATATTTGGGAGTCTGTATTACGGTTAATGTTTTGATTAGATTTTTGTTGTTGTTCATTTTTGTCATTGTTACTTTTGAGGTGTGCGGTGCAGTGATTTATTACCTGACATTGCAACTGGGCCAAGAGGATTGTTCCAACAACACAAGACCAACATTAGTTTGAGCCAGTCATGCAGTAGCAATTACAAAGGACATATGACAGCCATGTTTAAGTAAATGTTTGAAATGCAGTGTCAGTCCACTTGATAGTTAATGTTTTTTTGTTTTTGTTTTTTTTTTTTCAGTATTGATGCTATTGATTCATGGTCATGGTGTAACTGAGCTACAACGATTTTGTTTTGTATTGTCAGCTGTCATTGGATTTGCTATCAAAATGTTCTCATGCCAGGTTTGTGCTAGTGAATGTACCTCTATATTGGCATATGTAAGGTACATGAGAATTCATAGGAATATTCCAAACTCAACTTTTAAATGTGTCTTGTCTGACTGCAAAATGACATTCAAAAAATTTGCAGCCTTTAAATCCCATACTTACAGACATCATAAAGTAGGCCAGTTGGTTGGTTGGTTGGTCCAAGATTATGTGGTGCAACTGAGCTAACATGTCATGTTGACTTGTGCAATGAGACCTGTGATAATCTGACAAGTTTTTTCTCTCATCTGAAAATGCACATTAAAGAGGGAAGAACTGTTGCTTGTCCATTTAGACAATGTAAGAAGCAGTTTCAAGTGCTGTCAACATTCACATCACATATATCTAGAAAACATAAAAGCAATTCTGAGGATAGTTTCGTTTACTCAGTTGTGGGGGCTTCAGCTGTAGAACCAGGCACCTCATATGAGAGTAATGAAAGGGACCAACAGTCTGATACAGACTTTAACGCTCCCAGTGATGCAAGTGGTGAATAATCAGATGTCTGCCCAGAAAATGCTGATGAGGCGCAGTTTTTGAAAAACTTAGCCCTGTTTTACCTTAAACTGCAAGCTAAGTTGTTGCTCTCATCCTCTGTTATTCGGATAGTTCTGGAAGATTTCCAAGAAATACACAATATCAGCCAGTTGCACTTACTTTTTAAACTGGAAGAAAAATTGGTTGCACTTGGATTCCCAGAAACTGACATAAGCACTGTAATTGACGTCCTGAAAACTGAAGATCTCATGAGGGCTTCTAATACTGAGACACTGAAAACTGACCAAAGGAGAAAAACTGTGTTTAAGAATGACTTTAATTATGTTGAGTCAGTGCCCATTTTCCTTGGACAGAATGAGGCAGGCAAAGAATGTTTTGCTCAATATGTCCCAATCAAACATACAATTGAATCACTCTTTCATTGTGAGTCAGTAAGAAAACAGTATACTGAAGTATATAAGTATAAGTCCCATCTAAAGATGTTCTTCAAGACGTATGGGATGGAACTAATATTAGGAAGAACTTGTTGTTCAAAACAGAGGCCTCATCACTTGGTTTGATTCTATATCAGGATGCCTTTGAAGTGGTAAACCCTCTTGGGTCAGGCAAGAAAAAGCACAAGATACTTGCGGTGTATTTCACTCTTGCAGACATTTTGCCACAGAACAGGTCAAGCACAGATCATATGCAACTTGTCCTTCTTTTTAAAGAAAAGGATTTTAAATATTTTGGTCAAGATTTAGTTATGGGCCCCCTTGTCAAAGACCTAAAAAATCTTGAGGTCTGTGGCATTGACTTGACTGATGGAACAGTCTCTAAAGGAACCCTGTGCGCCATTGCAGGTGACAACCTAGGTTCACATAACCTTGGGGGCTTTGTTGAGAATTTCAGCAGGAGTTTGCATTTTTGTAGATATTGTGAAATTGACAGAAAAATGTTTGAGACAGATCCTCTTTCCAGGGGTACTACACGGACTGCACAGAATTGAATCGACAAATAAACCAGTTCTGTTATCTTGGTAATGATGCCAACAACAAACCCTGTGAGGTTAATCCAGAGAGTGAAAAGCTTGGTGGGCATGCAGTGCAAAACTGGTGTTTGCTCAGAATGTTGCCAGTCTTGATTGGAGAGAAAATCAGAAGTCCAGGTCATAATGAAGTATGGCAACTGGTTTTACAACTCCGTGAGATTGTGGAGTTGATCTGTGCACCAACCATTTCCATTGGCCAGATAGGTTATTTGAGAGTTCTTATTGATGAATATTTGCATTTCAGACAGCAGCTATTTCCCCATCACCCACTGAAGCCCAAGCATCATTATATCTGTCATTATCCAGAGCTTATTGTGCACTTTGGGCCTCTCATTCGTCTCTGGACATTACGATTTGAAAGTAAACATACATGCTTTAAACAGTGTGCAAGGAAATTGCATAACCTCAAGAACTGTTCCTCAACTCTTGCAGAGAGGCAACAGCTTCTTCAAGCTTTCCTGAGTACTGGCAACTTCTTTCCACCAGCCGTTGTAGTAGAGAAGGGCACAGACTTTTTCTTGAGGGACTACAGTGACAACATCAGAAAATCAGTTGCACATCATACATTTGAGCCAGAAAACACTCTTATAGCCCACGAAGTGACTGTGAAGGGAACAAAATACAAAAAGAACATGTTCATCATTATAGATGTGTTGAGGAGGGGCTAATTGTAGGAAAAATTATAGTAATACTCACCCATAGAGATTCAGAAGTACATTTTATTACTGAGAAATATCTGGCTATGTGTCTCCCTGAAGGCAATGTCTATTGCCTTACACAAAGTCAGAAAAGCTACTGCTGTGTTAACCAAGAAAATCTTCTTGATTACTATCCTCTGCCTGAATACACTGTGGGTAGCATGGCATTAATAGTTCTCCACCACTCTCTCCTCTCATTGTAGGTCAATGTCTACATTAGATGAGGAAATCCGAGGTATCATACTCATTGCCAAATCTTTCTGAAGAGACTCTATTGCAACTAATTTCTAGACTTCAGTGCTCTGGCTTGGAATCAAAAGAAGATCTGAAATGTGTATGGCAAGAAGACATGACTGACCTCCTACCTGTCATTCAGCTCCGGAAGCTGTTGGATGCATTTAAATCAGGTGGTGCAAATGTAATTTCATGTGATATTCAAGGCTGGATATGAACACCAGCGACCAGCTAACACTGGTAAATTTTTGCAATGTTCAGAAGTTTTTTCATTCTACAAGCTCCTTTGTCACATCACCATCTTAAAAGTGATTCACTAGTGTGTTCTTTTTCTTTGTTTTAGAGACAGAGATGGTCACTCTAGATCTTCAGATTCTTCCAAGCCACACACCAGTCTCCAGCTCATCTCCACTGGAAAGTAGTTCACCACTCTCGACCTCATCATGCTCACCAGCCTCTATATCATCAGACCTGTCTGACTGGAGCAGCCCAAACAATGGAAGTTTTCCATCCCACATATCCAAAACATGGCCAGAAATATTCAAAGTGCCATGGGATCGAATGCCACTGGAAATCCGTTCAGCCATTGTTAATGGCAAGAGACCAACACCTGCAGAGCAGCGGCAAATGGTGAGAGTGCTGGTAGATGAAATGAGGAAATGTGAGGCTAACCCCACACGCTCCCAATGTCTCATAGTGTGTGAAAGAGGTGGCCTACTGACACATACGGATGTACCAGATTTCAGCCAGTACTCCCACCTGAAGAGACTGATGACACTGTTGAACAAAAACATCAAAAATTGGAGGAGAGCTTTAGACAGGAAGGTGCAGGTGGGGTTGAAAGAGCAGAGGTTCGTAGTCTCATGGAGACCACATTCTGTCTACAGTGGCGCCATATAAATGCAGTTCCAGCTCCTGCCATTGAGGATATCAGAAGCAAGTGGTCTTACCTCTTCAATCAGAAGTGCTTTTATGCTCATTTTGAGCTTCTCACAGACCCTAATGTGCTGCGTCTCCTGGAGCTTGCCATGGAAGAATGTGGGACAGCGATCATAGAATGCTTCCAGAGCAAACCTACCAACAAAGAAGTCCAGGGTGTTCTCTTCCAGGGAGAGGGTGCTGAAGTGGCACTCCATGTTGTCCAGTTGCTGATGGCCCAGAGATCACAGATGGGCTCATCCTTTTTGCAGACGTTAGTTTGTTTAATATTACACTAAGTTGTTGCGATCTTAAAAATCACCTATAAAACTAATATTCTCACTAATTTTACTCTCTGTGACTAACAGTTGTCTGCCACAGGAGCTGATGTTGAGAGGACCCTCAGCCTACCCCTGACTCCTCGTCTAATACTGCTCGGTATATATTAAGTGAATTGACATACTCTATCTTGCATATCAGATGAGCTTTTCAAGTAGAGTTGTAGAGTAGTTTCCAGCAGAGCATGAATGTTCCTACAACTAGAGATGTTCACACAAGTCAAAATGCTTTCTGAAATTACTCTAATTTCACATTTTAGGTGGAACAGAGCACATGACTATTGGACGCTGGATGAACAGCCTTGAGGGTCATGTAATATGTGAGGGCATCCAACCAACTTTGGATGCCCTCCCGTAGTTTTCTCTGGGCCCCTACCCAATCTGACCAGCGATGACATGTACAGCCGCTTGTCATCGTTCAACCGCTGGTTATCGAGGTGGTGTTCCGCTAACGATGTGGGCTTTGTTGATAACTGGCAGACTTTCTGGGGAAGACCTGGTCTGATTAGACGAGACGGCATACATCCCATGCTGGATGGAGCTGCTCTCTTATCTAGAAACTTCACTGAGTTTATTAGAAAGCCAAAGCCATGACAAACCAGAGTTGAGACCAGGAGGCAGAGTCGCAGTCTGACTCTCTGCTCTGCGCCTCTCTTAGAGCAGTCGCCTGCCATTCACCCCCTAAAAACTGTGTCTGTCCTGACCACCTACATTTAAATATAATAAATCAAAAGCGAACAGAGGAGGAGTTAGACATGAAAACCTAATAAAAATTAGCACAACTGTTAGTCCAGAACCAAATAACAGGAAAATTAAATGTGGATTATTGAATATCAGATCACTCTCATCTAAATCTCTACTAGTCAATGATCTGATAACTGATCATAACATTGATCTGCTCTGTCTGACTGAAACCTGGCTGCAGCAGGATGAATATGTTAGTCTGAATGAATCAACACCCCCCACTCATGTTAACGTTCATATCCCTCGAGGCACAGGCCGAGGAGGAGGGGTGGCAGCCATTTATCACTCCAATTTATTAATGAATCCCAAGCATAAGGTTAATCATAATTCATTTGAAAGCCTTATTCTTAGTCTGTCACACCCAAACCGGAAGACACAAAAACCAGTCCTTCTAGTTACTGTATATCGTCCACCTGCCCCTTACTCTGAGTTCTTATCTGAGTTCTCAGAGTTTTTATCTGAGTTAGCTCTCAGCACAGATAAAGTTATCATGGTGGGTGATTTTAACATTCACGTAGATGTTGAAAGTGACAGCCTGAGTCATGCATTTAATTCATTATTAGACTCAATTGGCTTCTCTCAGCATGTTAATGAACCCACTCACTCTTTTAACCATACCCTTGATCTGGTTCTGACTTATGGGATTGACATCGAATATCTAACAGTTTCTCCCAGAAACCCTCTTTTATCTGACCATTCTCTGTTAACATTTGAGTTTTCAGTCATGGACTACACAGCATCTGGGGAAAAAATCTATTACAGCAGGTGTCTCTCTGACAATACCATTAGCAAATTTAAAGAAAGGATCCCATCAGTACTTAGCCCACTGCCATGTATCAATGCAGTAGGGAACAGCTCTCTTAACTTCACATCCACACAGGTTGATGATTTTGTTGATAGTACTGTAGCCTCACTGCGTGCAACTCTAGATACTGTGGCCCCTCTGAGGAGGAAGGTAGTGAGTCAGAGAAGGCTAGCTCCATGGTACAACTCAGAAACACGAGCTTTAAAGCAAAATTCAAGGAAGCTAGAAAGGAAGTGGCGTTCTACTAACCTGGAAGAATCTCTAAAGGCTTGGAAAGACAACCTATTGGCGTATAAAAAAAGCCTCCGTAAAGCCAGAACATCCTATTATTCATCATTGATAGAAGAAAACAAGAACAATCCCAGGTTTCTGTTCAGCACTGTAGCCAGGCTGACAGACAGCCACAGCTCTGTTGACCCATCTATACCTTTAGCCCTCAGTTGTAATGACTTCATGAGCTTCTTTACAGATAAAATTGTCTCTGTTAGAGAAAAAATTCACCATCTCCTCCCCACAGCTGGTTCAGATGTACTGTCCAGTTCAGCAGCCTCAGAGTCCACTGTAACTGGCTTATATTTTGACTGTTTCTCTCCTGTACATCTCCCTGAGCTCACTTCAACAGTTTCTTTATCTAAACCATCAACTTGTCTTCTTGACCCCGTTCCAACAAGGTTGTTCAAAGAGGTTTTTCCTTTACTTGACACCTCTATATTAAGTCTGATTAACTTATCTTTATCAACTGGTTATGTACCGCAGGCTTTTAAAGTTGCAGTAATTAAACCTCTACTTAAAAAGCCTACTCTTGATCCTCATGTTTTAGCCAATTATAGACCTATATCCAACCTCCCCTTTATTTCCAAAATCCTTGAGAAGGTCGTTGCAAACCAGTTATGTGATTATTTGCACAGGAATGGTTTGTTTGAAGATTTGCAGTCAGGTTTTAGAGTCCATCATAGCACAGAAACTGCTCTGGTTAAGGTTACCAATGATCTCCTCATAGCTTCAGACAATGGACTTGTCTCTGTACTTGTCCTACCAGATCTTAGTGCCGCATTTGACACCATCGATCATAAGATTTTATTACAGAGACTAGAACATATGGTCGGCATCAAAGGAACCGCACTAAGCTGGTTTAAGTCATATCTGTCAGATAGACTCCAGTTTGTTCATGTTAATAATGACTCCTCTATCATAACTAAAGTCAGTCATGGAGTTCCACAAGGTTCTGTGCTAGGACCAATGCTCTTCAGTCTATATATGCTTCCTCTGGGAAACATTATTAGGAGGCACCAGATGAATTTTCATTGTTACGCAGATGACACCCAGCTGTACTTATCCATGAAGCCAGGTGAGACTAACCAGGTAGCCAAGCTTCAGGTCTGTCTTAAGGACATAAAAATCTGGATGACCAGTAATTTCTTACTCTTAAATTCAGACAAAACTGAAGTTATTGTAATTGGCCCAAAACACCTCAGAGATACAAAAACTGAAGTTATTGTAATTGGCCCAAAACACCTCAGAGATACACTATGTGATAATATACTGACTCTGGATGACATCACCTTGGCCTCCAGTGCTACAGTCAGAAACCTTGGTGTCATTTTTGACCAGGACTTGTCCTTTACTTCACATATAAAGCAAGTCTCTAGGACAGCGTTCTTCCACCTGCGCAATATTGCTAAAATCAGACCCATTCTATGTCTAAAGGATGCTGAAAAACTAGTTCATGCATTTGTTACCTCAAGACTGGACTACTGTAACTCTTTATTGTCAGGATGTCCCAAAAATTCAGTAAAAAGCCTCCAATTGATCCAGAATGCGGCAGCACGAGTACTGACAGGAACTAGGAAACGAGATCACATCTCTCCTGTGTTAGCCTCTCTGCATTGGCTCCCTGTAAAATCCAGAATCGAATTTAAAATCCTCCTCCTCACCTACAAAGCCATTAATGGTCAGGCACCATCGTACCTTGGAGAGCTTATAGTTCCCTATTTTCCCAATAGGACACTTCGCTCTCTAAATGCAGGTCAACTTGTGGTTCCCAGAGTTTGTAAGAGTAGAATGGGGGGCAGAGCCTTCAGCTATCAGGCTCCTCTCCTGTGGAACCAGCTCCCAGTGTGGGTTCGGGAGGCAGACACCCTCTCTACCTTTAAGATCAGGCTTAAAACTGTCTTGTTTAGTAAAGCTTATAGTTAGGGCTGGCTCGGGTATGTCCTGACCCATCCCTTAGTTATGCTGCTATAGAGCTAGACTGCTGGGGGATTCCCATGATTCACTGGGCGCTCTCTCCTTATTTCTGTCTCTCTCCCCCTCTCTCTCTCGATGACCTCATGCCATTAACTTTGTTTCCTTTTCTCTCCCGTAGTTTGTGCTTCTCCTCTCTCTCCCTCTCTCTGTCCTCATTCTGCAGGTATCTCTGCCTCAGGAGCAGCAGGATCCAGATCCACCACTACTCATCTTTACTATTAACCACTGTTACCTGTCATCATTATTATTGATAACACCATTACCTACACAGCTGTTCCTGGTCTCTCTCTCTCTCTCTCTCTCTTCTCTCCCCTCTTTCTATCTTCTCCTAAACCCAACCGGTCGAGGCAGACGGCCGCCCACCCTGAGCCCGGTTCTGTTGGAGGTTTCTTCCTGTTAAAAGGGAGTTTTTCCTCCCCCCTGTCGCCAAGCGCTTGCTCGTTGTGGGAACTGTTGGGTTTTTCTCTGTAACAAAGTAAGGTCTTGACCTTACCCTGTAAAGTGCCTTGAGATAATGTATATTATGATTTGGCGCTATACAAATAAAATTGAATTGAATTGAACTACTTCTCAAATTTGCAACAAGGACAAGGATGATGTACATTCCCAGTATCTTGTGAAATGTATTGTATTATATCAGTCTGTCTGATGGAGGCATTCAGAATTTGCCTGGCCCCAGTGGGGGGGTGCATGCCTCGCCTGCCCTTGTTGCTCCACTACACCACATTCCACATGACAGTAGGGCCTCTGAGGGGTGGTGCGGGGACGAGGTAGGTTGGTGGGCAGGACTGCCCACCGGCCCTGCTATTGTTGTTGTGCTGCTCCTCAATTTTAAATGCACATTAGATATCACATGACACTAGGGCCTTGGGGGGTGGGATGGGGCGGGTGAGACTCTGCTGTCTACCAGGGGTGGAGTACCCATGCCCTGACCGCTCCCCCAATTTTAAGGTGCTATAGTCACCCACACACCCAACTCACTCACGCACTCATACGCACACCCACACATACACACCTTGCACCCACACCAGACGTAGGGTGGGGAGAGGATGGCCCCCCTGTCTATCTGTCCCTGGTACCGTGTGGACTGTGTGGGGAGCCTGCCATGTGGGGGAAGAAGATCTATTGCGGGGATGTCATGGGTGGCCCTGGTGGGGGTTGGGACCTCTCCGGTGCGTGGCGGGCTCTCCACTGGGGGTGTGGACAGGCTTTCAGTTGCCGGGGCCATTTGGCTCTGGGTCCGGCCTGCGCTGGGGTTGGTGGTCGCAGGCTGGCTCTGGGGCTTCCTGCCCGCTATCCCTCTACGGGCCTCCTTGCGCTGGGGGCTGTTGCCTCTGTACTCCCTTGTGGGCTCCTCCTTGGGTCGGGCACGTGGCTGCCGGGGGGGCATGCTGCCACGGGTCCTTGGGCTCTGGGGGTGGCTGGGAGTCTCGGTGGCCTGGTTTCTGGCCACCTGTGCCTTTGGTCTGGGGGGACGATGTTACTGCAGCCCCCACATCAATTACCCACCACATCCAATGACAAATCGCTACACACTTGCATACACACATCAACACATAAATTTAGTAATTTAGTCATTTAGTCATTTAGCAGATGCTTTTATCCAAAGAGACTTACAGAAAGGGGAACAATCAAGGTTAAGTGCGATAAGAAGTGTTAGCGCAGCAATAATACATACACACACACCTACCCCTTCCCTCATACACACACACAGACAGATTTTCACACACACACACACACACACACACACACACACACACACATACACACATATACACAAATACACATACGGAGCATCTAATGGTTAAGGACTATAGAGTGACCATAAATGTGGATATTATTAGCTATTGTTATGGTTACTGTGGTTGTTTTTCTGTTGTTGTGTTGTTGTTGTTGTTTTTCCCCGTCTCCCCACTCCCATCTTCCTTTTCCCCATATTCCCTCTGTTTTCCTCTTCCTGTCCACTCTCACTCCTGATGCGGTCCAGTTGTCTTAATAAAGTTAAAATATGCGATAGTATCCCACACTCCTCCTTCACAGAGTAAATCTGCCCCAACAACACAAGGCATCCACAGACCACTCATACTGCTTGCCAATGATATTGGGACAGGACAAAAAAAAACAAACAAAAAAAACAAAACTGAATTTGCCTAAAGTACCACTCAAGTCTGCCTGGCTACATTTTCCACCATTTGGATGAAAAATACTGCTTATTTTTTCATATCTTTTAGGTAGTGTGAAAGTGGAGGCTTCTCTCCTTATAGATTATTATGTTTGTGGGATCAATGTTCTTTTTCGGTCCCAGTGCCAAATTTTGCATTTTGTACATAATTACCTTATGTTTATTAAAATGTTGATCATATTTAAGGATAACTGCTGTTCTATTATGCATAACTGAAATTTAGAACTGTAATGAAAAAAATTGTTTGTATCACCAACAAGTATTTCAGTTGGTGTTGCCTTTTTCTAATAAATGTTGGGTTACATATTTAATCCTACATTTTCTAAGTCTCTTCTTTTCCATAAAATTATTTATTGCTGAATTTTGGTGAATCATTCAGTATATCTATGCAATATCTTGCATAGATTAACACATTGCTAGTCAAAGGTCAGGGTTACACTAAAAGCAGTACTTAATTCATAGTGGCTGGCTGTCATCAATACTGTCATGACTACTGTAGCTACTGTAAATTGTAATAACAACCCTATACTGTGTTTTTAGTAATTACTGTTATAACAGTAATAAGCTGCAAAATAAGTTTACAGTAAGCAAACTAGAAAAAACTGAAGACTACTGGCAACCCTGCTGCCAGTATTTTACTGTTAATTTAGCTTTATTTTAGCTCAGCAGAGGATGTATTTCCTGAGGCAATTGAAGAAGTTCAACCTGCCAAGGACTATGATGGTGAACTTCTACACCTCCATCATTGAGTCCATCCTCACCTCCTCCATCACCATCTGGTACGCTGCTGCCACGGAGAGGGACAATAACAGACTGCAGCGTATCATCCACTCTGCTGAGAAGGTGATTGGCTGCAATCTTCCGTCCCTCCAGGACCTGTACGCCTCAAGGACTCTGAGGCGTGCAGGGAAGATTGTAGCTGACTCCTCCCACCCTGGACACAAACTCTTTGAGACACTCCCCTCTGGCAGGAGGCTGCGGTCCTTCAGGACCAAAACCTCTCGCCACAAAAATAGCTTCTTCCCATCTGCTATTAGCCTCATCAACAAGGCTAGAGAGCCCCACTGTTGCTGATCAATTGCACCAATCACCAGAAAAAATTCCTTGTATGTGAAAACATACTTGGCAATAAAACTGATTCTGATTCTGATTCTGATTCTGATTCTTTACATGACAATCTTTTACAGTTCTGACTTCACATCACCTATCCATCCAAAACTAATGAAGTTAGTCTCATTATGTTCCCAGCAATCTTTTAGAACACTCTTAGTAGGATATTTGTCACCTTGTCCCTAGAGATTAACCCAATGTGCCAGCATTAAATTCACTCTCCTGATTCTTAAAGGCACTTCTCCCATTTCTACCTGTATTGCTGATACCAGAGATGTCTTGAACAACCCACTTCAGATTCTCAGGGCCTAAACTTGTAATGTGTCTAATGTTTTAAGGTTTGATTCTGCTGCCAACATGTAAGCTACACATCCCAAACACAGATCTCATGAGAGATGCTCTACATGCTCCCCATGTCTGTCCGGATAAACACAGAAGAATGTTGATGACCTTTTTATATTTCTCCTTAACTTTATCGAGATTAATCTTCAATGTAAGCTTTTCATCAAACCAGACTCCAAGAAATCTAATATCTTTCACTTGCTCAGAGATTGCTTATATAAATTCAAGGTGATGGGTACAATTCAACATCACTCTGAGAAACAAATGACTTGTGTTTTTGCTACAGTTTAAAATCCCAGTTAATTGCCCATTTTCCACTTTATCTATTGCAGCTTGCATTTTCTTCATGACATCATATGCCTTTTCCACACCAAAGAAGACATCAGTCAACACTTTTTGTAAGTTTGTGCTTTCCTGATGTTCAATGCATAATACAGAGTCCATTATAACTTTTCCACTATAACTGCTTCCCTGTCACAATCATTTTAATCTGATTTGTTGTTACATTTCTTTTTGTGTGACTTGATCTGCTGAAATTTGAATAAAAACTGGAAAAATGGTGTTCTAAAACTTTTGATAGGCTAGATATCCTATATACAGTATATGAGGTCTATATATAAAATTCTATAAAATCCAATTATGTATTTCTGTCTTGCCATTTCTATTCTTGTTACTGCTGTTTAAATCTAATCATGTTCTAGCAGGTGCAGTTTAGGAAATAGCTCAGTGCACAGAGGCTCGGCCTATTTCAGAGCAACTGCTGCAATTAATTCATTAAAGGCATTCATTAAAATTCTGCAGACTTTTTATTACACGTTAGGCCCATTTAAGCATAAATCATAAATAAGCAACATTGCCCTAATTCCAGTGGTTTGAGGATGAACTATTTTCATTTTCTCAGTCCGCCCATCACTGACTCTGTGATTTGGTTCAAATGATGGGTTCGTGGGCCTAGACGAGGAGGACTGCTTCACGTTGTATACACGAGCGTCCTTCCTCGGTCGTTAATCCATTCAAGATCCGTCTGCTGTTAAACTGCAAAGGTTAGACACAAATCCCGGAAATACGGAGAGTTTGCATTCAAAACAAAAGCTCAATAATTTAACTATTAATTTTTGACACAATCGAAAAGAGATTACTTAAGAGCTGTGGAAATAAAGTGAGGAAAAATAATTGTTGAATGTTTAGTTAGTCTAATTTATTTCACCTTGATGGTAAGATAGTGTATTTTAATTACAAAAGATTTCTCTCTTAAATACATTTTAGACAGGTGTCATTTATACCGGCTTTGACAGACTGATTTTGTAGTTTTTAGTGGTTTGATACAGAGCAAAGATCAAGAAACATATTTCAGCCACATCTCAAATAATGGAGCCATTCAGGGGCCCACAGTGCTAGATGTTATTTTTTTATATTCACTAGCAAAAACAAAAGGAACATTCTACAGGCCAGGATTTGATAAGATTATATTTTATTTGAGGGATTTTTCTTTCTCAGTAAACATATAGTACTGTTTTTTTTGTATCATACAGCAATATATTTATTTAATAACTTAAGTTTTTTCTTCTGGACTTTTCAGGTTCAGAATAATTACATTAATATGATTTATTATTATAGGTTAAGATAAGCTTGTATTGATCCACAAACTACCCAGTAACCCCCTTTACCAACTGCAACGTTTTAATTTAATATACATTGCTCTGAAAATGGTCATTCTGCAAAAAGATTACTTTTACTAGTGGTGCAAATATTTTTATCCAAGTAATCTTTAAATGCAGGACTAGTAACAGAGTGGGCTATTTCTACACTGTGGTCTTACCGTACTATTTTTGCTGAAGTTAATTATCTGAGTACTGCTGAACAGACCCTATCCTTTTATGAAAAAATTACGGTTTGCAAGTGTGAAGCTTTTTCGAGTCACCTATGTTGTAACATATTCTACCTAACGCGAAGCGATTTTCAACGACTTTTATGTTGAAAGTCAACTCAGGAAGTCTGTGTCTTTAGTATTGACGTTTGTGTGATTCATGTGGCTATGCGTGTAAATCCAATCTCAGTGACATCAGCAGGGAAAAGGTTTGGCCCGATTCATGTTAACCTCCTCCAGGATAAAAGCATGAGGAGCAGCTTGTTCAGCTCCGTGATTGAGAGAATCGCACATTCTTCTCCTGCAGGGGCTCAATACAGTAGACTGCCGATCTCATACCAGTGAAAGAAAATAGGATCCGGGACAGGGAAGGCAAAGGAAGAGAGGAACGCAGAGCGAAATCAGGCGCAGTTTCCTTACAATATGTTGGGCAACAGAAAGAAAGCAGCCCCAGCGGTGAAGAATGGTGCCGGGACGTCTACGTTAAAAGCCATCGATCCTCTGAGGAATCTTGGTGAGTGTTTGTGTACAACCCCCATAATCTAAATATATTGGGTGATCAAACGCTCCTCCATCTCAGATAGCTAGTATGACTGAATATCTCCTCCGGCCCCCTCTCATATAATGACAAAATATTTAAAATCAGCGCAGAGGGGAATTAAGAAGAATGATAGATTTTAGTCTCCAAAGGGCAAAACATTCAGCAGTAATCACTAAAACAAGTGCCCTTTGTTTAGCCAGTTAGTTTTAACTCATGTACTGACTTAAGCCTTTATGCAGGAAAATATTCACTGCAAGTTAACTGAAGTTACATTTAGATTTTTAATATACTGTACAATCATATCTTATTAAATATGTTAGAATAAATTACATGTTATGATGCTATAATAATAATAATGACAATGATTAATTATTCTACAGATTTGCACCAAACATAGCATACAACCACTGTAAACGTAAGATAAAGTGGTAAAGTAAAATGAACAACCTGCAGACTCATGAGCATCAGTATTAGGCTACATACATGTCCTACATGGAAAAAAACAACATTTACCAGCTGGTCTGGAAACTTTCTCCACAACCCAAGAAGCTATTCAGGGCAAGGGTTTTCCAGGTTCACCTGTAACAAGCTAATATACAGTGGGACACTTTAATAATTGACTGTTTTTGGGGTTTAGCCAGTAAAATCTCTGTATGTTAGCACACTGTGCAGCTGGGACTGTGTTTACTGCTGCTTTTCTCTCATTTTCTTCCATATGCAATATGTACAGTATTTCAGAGATCCACCAAGATTTGTATATTTCCTCTGCATGCAATACATTCAGTCTTACAGCAGCTTCAGAAAGACCCCTTCACCTTTTGCACTATTGTGTTGTAGATTTAATGTGGTGAAAGAGGAATTTACAGATTATCACTGAATTTATAGGCATTAGTATCTTTTATATTATTATTAAGCTTTTAGAAACTGTTGCTCCCTGTACTGAGAAGGTTTTGGTGACCAGTGTAAGAGCAGAAGCGTATCTAGATGGTTACCGTTAGAGGAAACGTTGGAGAGACTCAGCCACGTGTTTGAGCCTCAGTCAGACCCAGATTTAGAATAGAAGTCTGTTGTGCACCAAAATCGGCGACCAACAGATGTATCAGAATGTCTAGTGCAGTCAGCATCTTTTATTTGTTTATGTTGTTTGTCACCTTGAAACTGGCAGTGGCTGGCACAATGGCTGTGCTAATGCAAACTCAGTCAGACCCAGACTCAGATTGGGAGTCTGTTGTGCACCAAAATCAGTGACTAGTGGACATATTAGTTAGCGTACTTATAAGGTTTTGGGTGCCTAACCCATGTTACTGTTTTTTTCTTTTCTATATTAAGTGATTAGATAACAAGTGGAAACAATAGAAAAACACATAACAGAGGATAAAACAAATATGTAAGGGAAAAACAAAAGAAGAAAAAGAAAAAAAAACAAGACTAGGTCAAAACCTATTATGGCTGGACAGGTAATTGCCAAATCTTGATTTTATGACAAAATCACCAAACACATAAATTAAAGACAAAGACTGTGCTGTGATTTCAGCTAGGCTTATATTTACTTATAAAATGATCACTCAGAGAAAAAGATAGAAGAAATAGAAAGATAGTCTATCTCTTCTAACTTTCTCTGAGTTTTTGAAGTTTTTTTTTTAGGGTTTTGACATTATTACAGTTGTAGTGAGAGAGAGACAGGGAAATTGGAGAGAGAGAGATAGAGAGAGAGAGAAAGAGAGGATGACATGCAGCAAAGGGCCTTTAGCTAGATTCAACCCCCAACTGCCATAGTCAGGATTAAGCCCAAAAGGCACGTGTTCTACCAGGTGAGCTACCGGGGTGCACTGTCACAGACAGACTATCTTTCTTAATTTATCACAGAGCACAGCCTACATCTGGGACCCTGAATAGTTACAACCTTTATTTACTTTCAACTCCAGATGGTAATAGACTTTCCAGTTTGCGAGCAGCCAGGAAACCAGAGCAGCTTGATAGACTGTCTGTAACGAAATGTGTAGCACTAAGCCCCCGGTAAGCATTCATACCAGGTCTAGTCATGTAACAGGTTTATGCTCTGTTTGTTTGAAAAAAAGGGTCTAAATCTAGCCACAATGTTCTAAGTTAGAAACACGTCAGACTGTAAACACTCCCTAATAGAACCTTTTTGCACCAGAAACTTCAACTCAGTGACACGCACTCGGATGACTCAGTCAGCCAGTCAGTTAGTCAGTCGGTCAGGGACATTTGAGGTTATAGGGCTGGCCCTGCTGTTGCAGTCCAGCCAAAAATGTGTGTATGTGTGTGTGTTTGTGTGCATGTGTGTGTGTGAAAGAATGACATTGAGCTTTTAAATGTTTGAGGAGCATATTACACACAGTATAAACATTTTTTAAGGTAGCTACATGATAAGACACTGACAGCACACAGACAGACAGACAGAGCAGCATCCTTATGTGGGTCTTTCCAGTATCAAGATGCCTTTGTGATTGTATTGACCAAGCCCTTTCCAAACCACTGGGAGACTTCTGTTTCAGCTGTTGACTCTTGCTTACTCAGATTAGGACTCAGCAGTATCAGTGAAGGAGAGCTTAAAGGCAATAGATTCCTTTGCGTAGAGGAAATAATTGTTTTTCTAGAAATACAGTTCATAGCTTACAACGAGAGAGGCCTGCCAGTATGCATGGACACATGGTTATATATGGCTCTATGGCCTCTGTAGTTTCAGTTTCTACCCCTGGGCCATCAGAACACTGAACTCTCGATGCACATGCAATATCCAATAATAATCAATGTATGTGCAATAATGTGTGTATGCTGGAATTTTTATTTCTATTTATTTTATCATATGCATATTTATTGCTTGTAAAATGATGCACTTTTTTATGATACACTTCTAGGAATGCACTGAACTGAGGAGGCTCTCCTAATTTCATTGTATACTGGTTATACAATGACAATAAAGGATATTCTATTCTACTCTCTATCTTGATGGCTGGAAAAATGGTTCTACTTTTAGAAAGTCCTCATGGGCCTAGTCATTTACACAGTTCGTTGATATCCCTTATAATAAATGAGTTTTTAAGTTTAAGCAGTTTTTAAATGAGAATTTTTGTTGCACGCAATTTTATGTGCATGAAGTCCTAATATCTGAAAAATTGTAAGGGCTACACAAATGAAACTTGTCACTGACACGGTCAACAATTGTTGCAATAGTGCCACCATGTGGCCAGTTATTGTTGAGGTTGTTCAGGCCAACCTCAGCAGGCCATTGGTTGACATGGGAGGGTCTTCAGCTAACCTATGTCTCCTCTCCCTTCCAGCTGCAGACATCCATTTATTAACTTGCTGATTTCAAAACCCCATTGCTTATTTTTGTTACTTTTTAGTTATAATAAATAGTTTGTTTTTAGTTTAACTTTACGTGGACTCCCTTCTTGTCACATACACTGAGCCAGTTTGTGTCATTTACTGATATTTTTATACCTTTATTTTTTGAATGTCAGAATTGCAGCGCTCCAATATATGGTCCAACAAATGTACTATAAATATGTATATATATATGTGTGTGTGTGTGTGTGTGTGTGTGTGTGTGTGTGTGTGTGTGTGTGTGTGTACACAAACTTTTAATTCTGACTATGTTGCTCTTTTTCATTTCATCCTCCTTTTTCTCTCCTCAGCCCTGCCTTCTTACAGTGCTACTGAGTTGAGTTCAGATCAGGATTTTGTGTGTACCTACTGCCATCATGTACCCTATTGAGTAATTTTTCTTTCTTCATCTTCATCTGTTTTCTTTCAAGGAGTTCAGCATGATCAAGATGTGAAGCGGATGTTACAGGGCTCCATTATGGTGAAGGTATCACTAACTATAGACTATTGTCATTGTTAGTTGTTAGTAGTAGCAAGGGACAGCAATACAACAAATGAGATTTAATCAATTTCTCATGTGTGAAGGTCCGCTCACCTCGCTGGCAGAAGCAACGAACTCTGAAGCTGCTGGAAGACGGTGTTACTGTCTGGTGTCAGTCCCACAAGACCTCCAGCCGTGCCAAGGAGCAACAATCCTGTAAGTGTTTATGTTCTTTTACAGGATGTGAATCAGAATCAATTCATTGATAAATAAGAATGTTTTTACATTTTATTTCTGAAAATACTTGATGAACAGAAAGACAAAAAGGACTTTGTGACCATAAAACATAATAGACAAAGTATACATAAAGACATTGAGGTGTGTGTGTGTGTGTGTGCGTGTCTATGTGTGTGATAATAATGATAATAATAATGTTTAATTCAATGTATTTATATAGCTCCAAATCATAATAAACATTATCTCAAGGCACTTTACAGGGTAAGGTGAGGTAACCTTACTTTATTATAGAGGAAAACCCAACAGTTCCCACAAAGAGCAAGCACTTGGCGACAGGGGGGAGGAAAAACTCCCTTTTAACAGGAAGAAACCTCCAACAGAACCGGGTTCAGGGTGAGCAGCTGTCTCCTGCCACCTGTATGTACGATACAGGCAATAATGCATAATATGACTATGATATATGGTATGACATATTATGACATATAATAATGCAAATCACAATGACCAATATTTTATTCATGTAGTATGGGGATGCGGGACAGGCCACACCAGACCGCCAGAGCAGTGGGAGAGGAGAGCCCAGCCCCCCACCCAGGGCCGCAGTCAGGGGTCCCCATTGTAGACTGTTCAGGTAGCCCGGCTAGGATCCATCCCTCCCTCTTCCATCCTCTTCATTCTTGGGCAACATTAGTTTTCTTTTTTTCCCCCTCTTTGCATTTAATAATAATAATAATAATAATAATAATAATAGTACAGACTGTATATAAGTGTGAACATGGATCACAGTATTACCTACATATATTCCAAAATTTAGATTTTATGCATTGTGTAATAGAGCAGTGGAGATATGTTATTGTGAGGAGTGAGAGGAATCAACGTTGAAGGTATTGTAAAAAAGGTGACCAGGTGGTTTCATATTATTTGTTGTTGTTTTTTCAGGGAAGCTGTGAGTCGAAGCTGTGAGTCTAAGTCTAAGTTTGAATGATCTGCTAGTAAATTGAGCCAGTGGATTATCTTAGTTCTGTCTTTCCAGTTCAGTAGTATGGTCTTCTTTGCAATGGTCAGTGATATCAATATAAAAGGTTTGTGCTGGAATGGTATATGCAGTGTAGAGAGGTCACCAAGTAGTGCAATGATTGGGCAAATGAGTATGCTGAGGCTAAGCACCTCAGATAGCCTCATGACCTCCAACCAGAAGTTTTCGATAAGTGGACAGGGCCAGAGGGCATGGAAGTAACTGTCTATTGAGGTTGAGCAGTGTGAGCATGTATTATTTTGGCTAAAGCCCATGCGGTAAAGTTTATGGGTAGTAATATGGTTTCTGTGGAGGACTTAATACTGAATTAGTTGGGTTTTGGAGTTACATGTCATAGAAAAAGTGTTATTGCATATTTTTGTCCAATTGAAATCTGATGGAAGGTTATTTATATCTGTGGTCCATTTGTCTATGGGGATTGATAGTGTTCTGTCATTGGTTAACAGGAGTGTGTATATTTGAGATAACATTTTTTGAGTTTAAGTGATTGTAGCTTTACGTAAAGAGGAGGAATGTGACTGTTAAACTCTTTAAGGTTGATGGTTTTCCTTATGATTTCTCTTAAATGGATTTACTGGAACTGGGGATGTTATATTCTTTT
The DNA here is from genome assembly GCF_046630095.1 of Trachinotus anak. Lineage (NCBI taxonomy): Eukaryota > Metazoa > Chordata > Actinopteri > Carangiformes > Carangidae > Trachinotus > Trachinotus anak. Next base: position 18,018,314 of record NW_027273876.1, on the reverse strand, counting down.
TGGGTGTGGTTGAAGGTCTTGAGCAGGCCATCTTTGAGTAGCTGTCCTAGGTTGGTTACTCCTCTCCCAAACCAAGCTGGAAAAGCAACAGGTTTCTTATTGATAAAAAACATAGGATTGTTCCAGAGGGGGGTATCAGAGGATGGTGAGAGGTTGTGATGGAGGATTTCATTTGTTTTTCGCCAGGCAGTTAGATTGGTGTTGATGGTACTGTTTATGTTACAGGTGTGAGGTGTGCCATGGTGAGTTGATATTGTTTGTCCAGTGGCAGATGTCCAGTAACTGATGTGAGAGGTAATAAAGAAGGAAATTGGGGCTCCAAGTCTGCCATATTCTTTGATTTTTTTGGAGAGTAGATTTATTTTTCTAGTAGAATTTGGTGACTGCACTATTGAGTGAGGAGAACCAGCCCAAGGATGGGGTGTTAGGGGTCATGGAGAAAAGGTTGTTTATTTTTGGAAGGATGTTAATTTTAACTGATGAGATTCAGCCAGTTAGAGATAGTGGTAGTGAGTTCCATCTTTCCAAGCTGTCTTATTATTTCTTGCAGTAGGGGCATAAAGTTAAGTTTGCATAATTCATTTAAGTTTAAGGAGATATGAATTTCAAGGTATTTTATAGATTTTACTGTTCCTTTAAAAATGGGGTCCCCGACCTCAGCATCCAATTTGCTCATAGGCAGAATCTCAGATTTTGTCCACTTGATGGAGAAGCCGACACCTGACTGTAATTGTTAATCAGATTATGGACTGAAGAAAATGAGGATGAGGGGTTTGTGATATATAATAGAATGTCGTCAGTGTATAAACTAATTTTGTGATGTAGTGACTTAGATTGAATTTCTTTGATGTGATCGCATTATCTAATTGAAGCTGCTAGGGGTTCTATGAAAAGTGCAATGAGTAGTGGTGGCGATGGGAATCCTTGTCAAATGACTCTCTGTAATGGAAATGGTTTTGATACAGTTCCATTGGTTATATTAGAAGCAGTTGGTGAATTGTAAAGTGTTTAATACAGTTAGTGAAATATGACTGAAATCCAAAGAGATTAAGGAATGTGAAGAGAAAGGACCAGTCCACCTTGTCAAAAGCCTTTTCAGCATCTAGCATTGCTATGATGAATGGTGGATAGTTCGGGGAGGTGTTATTCTTGTAGAAATTAATTAGGTTTAATAGTCTTCAAGTGTTGTCTGAGGAGTGTCTTCCCTTAATGAAAGCAATTTGATATATGTGTACTAGTGATTACATAACAGTTTCCCGTTTGAGTGATAAAGCTTTGCTTATGATTTTTATGTCTGCATTGATTGATGATATTGGTCGATAACTGGAGCTGTGAGTGGGATCTTTAGTTTTTGGATAAGTGTAATGTAGGCAGTATTCATGTGATGGGGTATGGCTTTATTTAGTTAGATTTTGGATATAACTTTAAAGAACAGAGGTGAGAGGAGAGGCCAATATTGTGTTGTATTGCCAGATGAGTCTATTATTGAAGTGATGATGGATTTCTAGGTTTGTTGCTTCCGTTGATTTGCTAAAAATTTATCTGTATTATTTAGTGTTGCTGTCGGAGTTTGAGGAGCTTATCTTCAGTTTTCTTATTCAGGATAGTTTCTTTCATTATTTTGTTTTCTTTCATGACCAAGTCCATATTTTCGGTGAGCATTTTGATGGTGGTTTGGAGGGAGTTGTTGGACTGCTCTAACTTTTCAATGTGGTGTTAGGCGAATTCCAGGCTTGAACATAGGTCTGTTGTTTTGTTGTGGAGTGTTCCAGTAAGTTAAGTATTGTCAATGGATTGGAGTCTACTGACCTCGATTTCTGTTGTCTGTAGATCACTTGTGTCCGTGGATGATGTCTTCTTCCATTTGATTGGGTGAGTCCTGGTGAGGGTGTCCATTCTGCAGCAGTTGTAGTGGTGATCAATTAATGGTTCAAGGGCTGTTAGTTCCTCTAGTGTGTGGCAAATATATTCCGTTTGTTGATTGTTGTCTGTGACAATGTTTAATACAAAAAAAGAAGTCCAAAGAAGCTAAGAGTGTTTTCCCTTTTCCCAGTCTGCTGATGTCTCATTGTGTTTCCCTATGTGTCTACTCTTGTAGTAACCTGTTGTCTGTACCTTCCTGCCTGGTATACCTTTTGTCTGTCTGCCTGCTTGCCTGCCTGCTTGTCCATCCATCTGTCTAAGTTCTAATTAAGTTCCTTCACTGCACCTGCCCGCCTGTGTGTCTGTGCTCCTTCCACTAGCTGTGACATATAGCTACAGTAAACATGATAGCAAAGAACTGACAACTTGGGACTGATTGTACTTCAGTTAATGATTCCACTCATAAACAAAGTGTTGCTTCATATGGGTTGAACTCCAGGAACCCTATTTTACACCGGCCACAAAGCACAACGCCATCAAGTGCCCACATTCTTTAAATAACAAAAACAGTTTGCTGAGCACATCTGAGCGTATTGGTCTTAAAATTAAGTGTGGTCAGGTGCATTGCTATCTTGAGGCAGCAGAAAGCAATTGCATGATTGACCTACAAAAATTGGTCTTAGGTCAATGGCACAGTATTTCACTGTTAGTTTAAGGAAACATTATGAAGAGAGTAACAAGCACCTAAAAAGGCAGGCACACAACCCACATACTCTCTGCCTGTTACACACAAGCAGAGTGTGCCACAGTTTTTTCCATCCATCACCTAGACTAAATTTGTCCCACCACAGTTTCATAATGAACCAAAGTTTATTTACACTTCTTATAATATAATAAGAAGCTGTCTAACATTGAGATTTGTGCTATTACTAATTGACAGTGAACAGCGCATTAACTTCACTAAGAGCACAGAGCTGCTGCGTTTAAGTCAACTTGCCACAAGTAGAATTTTATTCTGTGGGAAACACTGTGCAATTAAAATTGCAATACGCCAAGGTGCAAGCGCACCTGGCTTTTAAAGGGAATGGGAGATGGCACTCTTATTGGTTTATTGCATGTCACACCCTAGACCCCCATGATTAATTAAGACTTAGTAGAACACTTTAAAATAGCAAAAGTGACATTTCCAAGCGCTTTAGACCAGGCGCTTTGGAAATGTTAAAATAGAGCTCCAGATGTTAACAGTGCTTAAATTCTGTTGCCATGGCGCTGCGGATGGCTGCCTCGGTGTTTTGGTGCGCACTTTTTTGCCTTATTTTCTTTGTAAACCCAGTTTTCTGCGTCTCCGCCGGCGTGGACTCCGCACACCGCTCCCAGGTATCTTTCTCTCCAACGTGCGTTCACTGCCCAACAAACTGGATGAACTTCAGCTACTGGTGCAGAAGAACAGAGACTTTTCTTCATCTGCCATCCTGTGCTTCACGGAGACGTGGCTGTGTGGATCGATTCCAGACTCTGCGCTGGAGCTGGCTGGCTTCCAACTCTTCAGAGCGGATCGCGACACAGAGCTGTCCGGCAAAACGAAGGGTGGAGGAATCTGCTTTTATGCAAACAGTGGCTGGTGCAGAGACGTGACAGTGATCCTGCAGCACTGTTCTCCTGACCTGGAGACTTTCATCATAAACTGCAGGCCCTTCTACTCCCCCCGTGAGTTCACCTCATTCATCCTGGTCAGTGTTTACATCCCACCACAGGCCAACGTGCAGGAGGCACAGCGGGCGCTCGCCGATCAGATACTGTGTGTGGAGCGGACCAACCCGGACTCCTTAGTTATTGTCCTTGGTGACTTTAACAAAGGGAACCTCAGCCACGAACTGCCCAAATACAGACAGTTTGTTAATTGCCCGACCAGAGAGGAGAACACTCTGGACCACTGTTACACCACAATCAGTGGTGCTTATCACGCCGTCCCCCGGGCTGCACTGGGCCACTCTGACCATGTCATGGTCCACCTGATTCCCACATACAGGCAGAAACTAAAACTGTGTAAACCTGTTGTGAGGACATCGAAGCAGTGGAGCAGTGAAGCCATAGAGGATCTGCGGGCATGTTTGGACTGCACTAACTGGGAAGTGTTCAGGACTGCTTCCAACAGTCTGGATGAGTTCACAGAGGCTGTGACGTCATACATCAGCTTCTGTGAGGACTGCTGTATCCCATCACGCACCAGGGTGAGTTATAACAATGACAAACCCTGGTTCACAGCTAAGCTCAGTCAGCTCAGGAGGCAAAAGGAGGTAGCTTTCAGGAGTGGGGACAGGGACAAGTTTAAAGAGTCCAAGTACAGGTTTAGCAAAGCGGTGAGAGAAGCTAAACGACTGTACTCTGAGAAACTTCAGCTCCAGTTCTCAGCCAGCGACTCTGCTTCTGTCTGGAAAGGGCTCAGAAAGATCACAAACTACAAACCTAAACCCCCCCACTCCATTAACGACTTCCGTCTGGCCAACGATCTGAATGAGTTCTACTGCCGCTTTGAAAGACAATGGGACAAGCCTGACACTAACCTCCACATCAGAGCCACATCAGAACCCCCCTCCTCCTCCCCTACCAAAGGAACGTCTCTCTCTATCCTGGAGAGAGATGTCAACAGGCTTTTTAAGAAGCAGAACCCCCGCAAAGCAGTCGGTCCTGACTCTCCATCATCCCTGAAGCACTGTGCTGATCAGCTGTCTCCAGTGTTCACGGACATCTTCAACACTTCACTGGAGACCTGCCACGTGCCAGCCTGCTTCAAGTCCTCCACCATCATCCCTGTCCCCAAAAAACCAAGGCCCACAGGTCTAAATGACTACAGACCCATTGCCCTGACCTCTGTGGTCATGAAATCATTTGAGCGCCTTGTCCCACTCCTGGACCCCCTGCAGTTCGCCTACAGAGCCAACAGGTCTGTAGATGACGCCGTCAACATGGCTCTCCACTTCATCCTCCAGCACCTGGACTCCTCAGGGACCTATGCCAGGATCCTGTTTGTGGACTTCAGCTCTGCCTTCAACACCATCATCCCGGCTCTGCTGCAGGACAAGCTCTCCCAGCTGAGCGTGCCTGACTCCACCTGCAGGTGGATCACCGACTTCCTGTCTGACAGGAGGCAGCACGTGAAGCTAGGAAAGCATGTGTCTGACTCCCAGACCATCAGCACTGGATCCCCACAAGGCTGCGTTCTTTCTCCTCTGCTCTTCTCCCTGTACACCAACGCCTGCACCTCCAGCCATCAGTCTGTCAAGCTCCTGAAGTTTGCAGACGACACCACTCTCATTGGACTCATCTCTGATGGCGATGAGTCTGCCTACAGGTGGGAGACTGACCGTCTGGTGACCTGGTGCAGGGAGAACAACCTAGAGCTTAACGCTCTGAAGACAGTGGAAATGATAGTGGACTTCAGGAAGAGCCCAGCCCCACCCACCCCCATCACCCTGTGCGACTCCCCCGTTGCTACCGTGGAGCATTTCCACTTCTTGGGTACCACCATCACAGAGGATCTCAAATGGGAGCTGAACATCAGCTCCCTCATCAAAAAAGCTCAGTAGAGGATGTATTTCCTGAGGCAGTTGAAGAAGTTCAACCTGCCAAGGACTATGATGGTGAACTTCTACACCTCCATCATTGAGTCCATCCTCACCTCCTCCATCACCATCTGGTACGCTGCCGCCACGGAGAGGGACAATAACAGACTGCAGTGTATCATCCACTCTGCGGAAAAGGTGATTGGCTGCAGTCTTCCATCCCTCCAGGACCTGTACGCCTCAAGGACTTTGAGGCGTGCAAGGAAGATTGTAGCTGACTCCTCCCACCCTGGACACAAACTCTTTGAGTCACTCCCCTCTGGCAGGAGGCTGCGGTCCTTCAGGACCAAAACCTCTCGCCACAAAAATAGCTTCTTCCCATCTGCTATTAGCCTCATCAACAAGGCTAGAGAGCCCCACTGTTGCTGATCCCCCTGATCCTCAATTGCACCAATCACCAGAAAAAATTCCTCGTATGTGAAAACATACTTGGCAATAAAACTGATTCTGATTATGATTATGATTATGATTATGATTAACTTCATAGTGGTCAGTAAAAAATATAGCCACAGTTTCAATATTCCAGATTGGCATACTCATTGCAATAAGTTATTTTATCATTAGACTAGAGGAACTTTTTACAATGCACCATATTCATTTTGTTTGTCACTTTAGGATTGATGGTTCTGGGAAATTCTGGGATGAGCATTTTCTGTATTTTCTATTGACTATTGACATTTTACAGTCTAAGCAATTAACTTAATTAACCAAACCATGTCCAAACCTAAACACAATTGTTTACCATGAGTGCAACACCGATGAGAGAACCCCACTGTCTCACTGCTGCAACCTCGACGTAAGCCCTCCAGAAACTTAGGGAAAACCCTATATTCACACACCTAATGCAAACATTTGACTTGTCATATCGAGCCCTGGATGTACAGGCAATGCATTCACACCATTTGGCTAATTAGATGAGTCCCTGGCTAGCTGCCAGCTACCTTTAGATTATTTTGTGTCAATTTGACTGTAAGGTAAGCTAGCATGATAGTAGAGGAAGACATAGGAACTAAGTCACGTCACTGTAATATTGAACAATGTTGTAGCACATTGCAAATTTTCCTTATATTGTGTATGTCTACTGGTCATATTCTACTTAATAAGATATGCAGGAAAATTAAATCTCACCATATAATCTTCTTCATGCAACATGCATAAGTACATAAAAAAACAAGAGATCCAATCTGAAAGAAACCCAAGGTTTGGTATCCCTGGTCTGAGTAGATCCAAGATTAAAAGAACAATGCTGGTAGCAGCCAGCCAATGCTACATTTTTTTCCCCTGCACTTCACAGTTTACACTCATTTGCCTCAAAAACATATTTTTCTCATTTGATGATGATTATCCACCATTTGATCAAAGTTGATCATTGTCTGTCTTAAGAGCGATACAAGAGCACCCTACTAGACAGGCTTAGACTGCATGTAATTTGGACCCAGAGTCTCAGTCTCAGTTCGTAGTTGCCAGGAACTGCTGTGTGGACACATGAAGATCTCTACAGAATTAGTTCCATACACCCACTGAAATAATCCTTTCAGGGGCCCCACCCAGAAGTTAAGAACCATCTCTGGGTGATAATTGATAACAAGCAGGCCAGTCCTTTTCCATAGAAGTGGTTCTGACTGGGTGTGTAAGGTGAAACATTGTAAACACTGGATCTATTTTTGTTAACTTTAAATGCTACTTATGCTCTGTGCAGACACAGTCTCCATCTCCTCTGCTATCTGAGTGTCACACACAGTTCCTTGATTATAGAGCTCATCTATTTTCAGGCTAAGATGGAAGCAGATCCTGCTCTGGTTCAAACAGTGAGATTATAGGATATCGTGGTGGGAGTCGGCCCTGGAGCTTGTGGTTTGGTGCTATATAGTCACCATATGACTCAACCGCTAGGTTAGCCTTCCAACTATAGGGCAAGGCCTTTAATTGCCACAAGACTAGATTTACTTGTGATGTGGCATGGTGTGTGTTTATGTATACAAGTTGGTGTGCAAGTATGTGTAAGTTTGCATGTGTGCATGTGTTCCTCTAACCACTAACAGCTGTGTGTGTGTCTTGCATCTCTCGCTGTTATGATATCCAGGATAATTGTGTCCTCTCTATATCAGACAAAGTTATTTATCACACACTACCAAGCTACAGTTAAATGCTGATGTGCTTCTTCATGTTTTGTTTTTAGCTGGATCATCTGTATTCTTTACTCTACTCTGATTCATACCAGCATCTGAAAACTCTTAAGTTGATTTAACTGGCCATTACATGTGGATATGGGAAAGTAGAAGCAGCCACACCCAGTCATTTATTCCGCTTGTTTTAGATCAAATATGTTAACTATAACCTGACTATGTGGTCTAGTACTATGGTTCTCAGCCTGGTTTGTGACCCTTTAGATAAAGTAAGGACTGTACCCCTAATTACAGGTTATTTCCTTAATGTGGACATGAGTTGGGAGCAGTTCATTAGGAGAATGATTTTTCTTCCCTAGAGATTTGAAAGGATTTTAGAGGCCTGAAGTAATGAAGTATCCAGTATGCACTATTGAAAAATAATAAATAAATAAATACATACATATACAAACATACACACACTGTCTCTGGTCATGCAGTTAATGTAACTGCATTTTCCACTTTTTTTCAGGGACTTTTAGGAAGCATTGTGAAAATGATGCACTGACAGCAATTCTGGGAGCAACAAGCTCTTTATCCTCAGGCAATAAATATGAAAAAATGGCAGTTTGGTTTTACATATGATTTGTGGTTGGGAGAAATGGCAAACACTCAGCACCTGGAGAGACTGGGATTTTATAATGAAGATAGAGGAGGTATATTTGATAAGATCTGGGACCCTGCATATTCTTTCAGGGAAGAATTAATTTGTTGAATCCAATATAAAGAATGCTGTGTATTATTTCTACTTTTCTTAAACATTGTAAAAAAAACACTGCTTCGTGCTTAATTCAGTTATGACTGGGCTATCGTTGTGGCTATTGTTGTTGTGTTTTGGTTTTTTGTTGGTCTGTATTCTGACTGTGTAGCGAAAAGATAACAATTTTGGTTGTTAGCTTTTAGCTTTTTTTTTCACATACGTTTATATTTTTAAAAAAGCTATATAGTGTGTAGTTGTGTCTTCTAGTTACAGTGCATCCGGAAAGTATTCACAGCGCTTCACTTTTTCCACATTTTGTTATGTTACAGCCACATTCCAAAGTGGATTAAATTCATTTTTTACTTCAAAATTCTTCACACAATATCCCATAATGACAAAGTGAAAAAACTTTGCTTGAAATTTTTGCAAAAATATTAAAAATAAAAAACAAAAAAAATCACATGTACAGTATTCACAGCCTTTGCCATGACACTCAAAATTGAGCTCAGGTGCATCCTGTTTCCACTGATCATCCTTCAGATGTTTCTACAACTTGATTGGAGTCCACCTGTCTATATAAGGTCCCATAGTTGACAGTGCATATCAGAGCACAAACCAAGCCATGAAGTCCAAGGAATTGTCTGTAGACCTCTGAGACAGGATTGTATCGAGGCACAGATCTGGGGAAGGGTACAGAAACATTTCTGCAGCATTGAAGGTCCCAATGAGCACAGTGGCCTCAATCATCCATAAATGGAAGAAGTGTGCAACCACCAGGACTCTTCCTAGAGCTGGCCGTCCAGCCAATCTGAGCAATCGGGGCAGAAGGGCCTTAGTCAGGGAGGTGACCAAGAACCTGATGGTCACTCTGACAGTGCTCCAGCATTGCTCTGTGGAGAGAGGAGAACCTTCCAGAAGGACAACCATTTCTGCAGCACTCCACCAATCAGGCCTGTATGGTAGCGTGGCCAGACGGAAGCCACTCCTCAGTAAAAGGCCAAAAGGTACCTGAAGGACTCTCAGACCATGAGAAACAAAATTCTCTGGTCTGATGAAACAAAGATTGAACTCTTTGGCCTGAATGCCAAGCGTCATGTCTGGAGGAAACCAGGCACCACTCATCACCTGGCCAGAGCCCAGACTTGAACCCGTTTGAACATCTCTGGAGAGATCTGAAAATGGCTGTGCACCGACGCTCCCCATCCAACCTGATGGAGCTTGAGAGGTTCTGCAAAGAAGAATGGGAGAAACTGCCCAAAAATAGGTGTGCCAAGCTTGTAGCATCATACTCAAAAGACTTGAGGCTGTAATTGCTGCCAAAGGTGCTTCAACAAAGCATTGAGCAAAGGCTGTGAATACTTATGTACATGTTATATTTTTGTTTTTTATTTTTAATAAATTTGCAGAAGTTTCAACCAAACTTTTTTCACTTTGTCATTATGGGGTATTGTGTGTAGAATTTTGAGGTAAAAAATGAATTGAATCCATTTTGGAATAAGGCTGTAACATAACAAAATGTGGAAAAAGTGAAGCGCTGTGAATACTTTCCGGATGCACTGTATGTTTCATATGTCTGTGAGTTGTTATCAGTTCCACCACAGACATTTCTCTTCTATACCTCTCATGTGGTTTTATTTTAATAACTGTTCAAATGATCAATTATTTCACAAAAACACATGATATATTTTGAGCAGAATTGCCCTCTCTTTGCTGTCTTTTTGAGGTACACATAGTTTACCTGTCAGTCTGTGCCCTCACAGAACTTCTGAAACAAGCTGTATACAAGCAGACAAAATTGAGACACCAGCTCCTGTTTGGTCAGTAGTTATTTTTAATTTGGTTTATTCAAATCCATTAGAGAGTGTGATGTGATAGTTAAAGTACACATATAGGTGCATTCATACAGAAATGAGTGTCAGGGTGAGCAAAGATTGAAAAGAGGAAACAGAAGCAACTATATTTGAGGAGGCGAAAAACACCTGTGCATGTGTATTCCCTCAGCACTAGAACTGTTTAAGTCTGCATGTGGTAGGGACATTCAACTGTCACTGTCATCATTGTTTTTAGTTTCCAAGCCAGTGTTGGCACTATTTCTGTGCACACACCATCCTGCAAAAACACACTACAAGTTGGAGTTTCAGCATTCAAGAAGCCTGTTTTTGTACTTGGCCATCACATGGACACTATAAACTGTGATTTTCTACTGACACGCAGCTGAAGAAGTGTTTATCAATACGATACAGAATCCAAACTATGATCCAAATTTAACACTGAATCTACAGTATATTATTGACAAATATTAGATATAATATTTAACATTGCATTTATTAATAGAAACACAGGAAAACTGGAAAGTCCCTTGAATTGAAAAGCAATGTTATTCAAAGAAATGTAAATAAATTAATATAGCTGCAAGTGGTAATTATCAGGGTCCAAGCAAGCATTTCAATACCATAGGCATTAATTATTATTGAAATTTTGCCTCTCCAAACCCAGGCCTAAAGCAGGGTTTTGGCTGTTTGAGGTTTCAAATACCTGACCTTGGTATCCCTAGAGAAGGTGACTTACTGGATGCGCTACTGGCTAACCATGTGCAAGACCTGCATTCATACAAGTTGAAGCTGTGACATCACATGTGCAGAACCAGGGTTTTGTCTGTTGAACACTTGGTCAAAAATATTAGTGTGACAGTCCTACAAAAAATCATCATTCTGGAGGTTTGGGGGGTATCATCAAATATTTTAGTGATTTTTAATCCAACGCTGATTTATATAGATGTTAATTGATTTTGCATATTTTTAAAAATATAGAGTGATTGACTTCTGAATTGACTATACATTACAGTGAAGCAAACTTTCATCATCATTCAGTTACCACTTTTAGGTACAGAATTATAATAATAATAACAACAACAAAATTAATAATAATAATAATTGTAATAATAATACTAATATTAATAATAAAACAACTGCAACAACAACAACAATAATAATAATAATAATAATAATACAAACAAAAACAATACGGTTCCCAGCCCTGCTGGGGACTGGGAACCACGCTTCTTTGTATGCCTGGTTCCCAGCTCCTTCGGGCTTGGACCCGTAATAACGAGAACAAAAGCAATAGGTATCCAGTAGCATTTGCTGCTCAGACCCCAAAATAGTGTCTATATCTTGTTGCCTTTTCCTTGTATACTGTTCAGACTTTGTGTGTATGTTTGTCAATACAAATCTGTTCATCTCAGAGCTCCTGAGTGTGTTTTGGATGTACTGTATATAGGCTTGAGCAAAAGTAATATACGGTGGATTCAGGAAATATTCAGACCACTTCGCTTTTTGCAATTTATTGTGTTGTAGATTTATTTTTTAATGATAAAAGCCATTTTGCACATCAATCTACACACAATAACACATAGTGATAAAGTAAAACATGTTTTTAGAAATCTTTCACTTCAGTGTTGTCTAGGTGGTATGTTTCAGGACACTGTGTTCCTGAACCATCACCCCAGTCTCAAGTCACCTCCTTTCTTCAAGGACCTGCATTTATCCATCCCTCAATTCTGACCAGTCTGTCCCTGCTGCTGAGAACTCCTGCTCTCAACGTGTTTCACTGTATTATCCAGGTGATGACCAGTGCCTGGTGTTCGCCAGACATGGTATTTGGAGTTCTGCCCAGAGAGCTGTTTTTTGTCTCATTAGACCAGAGACTCTTTTTCCTCATGCTCTCAGAGTCTTTTAAATACTATTCTGCAAACAGAGCGAGTTGTCCTATGCCTTTTATTAGACATATTCCTGAGGTGTGATACATTTCAGGCTACCCCAAAAGGGTTCCTCACCCACCCCCTTTTCAGACACTGAGGACTAGGGCCTTTCTGAGGCCGATTGCCAACAACCACCATATAGGGCCTGTGTTTAAATTTAAAGGCAATCAATCACCAGTTACTGCTAATGGCCCTTGAGAGCCACATCTTATATTGCACTGGCCCCTCCAGCACCAGGGGGCTGTGCCCTACATTGACTGTTGCTTAAGCTTTAGAACTTTCAAATTACGTGGAACCGAAGAATATCAATATTGGATTAAAAAGAAAGGGAATCCAACATCACTATTGGATGAGGATGGAACTGCCACAATAAAATGTGGGTCTGAACAGATGACTTTATAGCAACTTAACAGATATCGCCGAGGACATTTCAAACTTAACTGATAACTAAGAGAAACCGTTTTATTTGTTTCACTGGACGAACAATTACAGTGGTTCTGGATAATAATTCTGATTAATGTTAAATTTCCCCAAACTAAGCAAATTCCCACTACTACTAGAAAAGCTGGCCACAGAGGGTGCTCATTGGCAGGTGGTAAAGCTTCAAACTGGTTTTGCTCTTTGGTCATCACTTTTAACCACTAAAATGTTTATAGGAAATATACCTTACTTCTGAAACTGTCCTCCTGTAAAAAGGGAACCCATAGGTCATCTGTGCAGGCGGCTTATTATGACCCATATTAACATTTTATTGTTAGTAAGTACTTAGTGTCAAATAAATGACAGATAACACAAAACATACAGTGGGGCAAGGAGGGGCTGAGTGAATCAATGCACTGCAGACAATGGGAAAAGATTTTACCCTTTAGAACTTGTGAAAAAACAAAACAAAACAAAAAAACTCAAAATGTGGTGGCTGCACATCTATGATGCAAATCTCCCTTTCCACCACATCCCTAAGGTGCTCTGTTGGATTGAGAGCTGGTGGCTGTGGAGGCCATTTGAGTACAGTGAACTCATTGTCATGTTCAAGAAACCTCTTTGATATGATTTGAGCTTTGTGACATGGCGCGTTGTTCTGCTGGAAGCAGCTGTCAGAAGATGGGTACACTGTGGTCACAAAGGGATGGACATGGTCAGCAACAATACTCAGGTAGGCTGTGGCGTTTAAATGATGCTCAATTGGTATTAAGGGGCCCAAAGTGTGCCAAGAAAATATTGATACAAGGCAGGATGGATCCATGCTGTCATGTTGTTGACACCAAATTCTGACCCTACCATCCGAATGTCACAGCAGAAATCGAGACTCATCAGACCAGGCAATGTTTTTCCAATCTTCTGTTGAGCCTGTGTGAACTGTAGCCTCAGTTTCCTGTTCTTAGCTGACAGGTTTGGCACCCGGTGTGGTCTTCTGCTGCTGTAGTCCATCTGCTTCAAGGTTTGACGTGTTGTGTGTTCAGAGATGTGCTTCTGCATACCTTGGTTGTAATGAGTGGGTCTTTGAGTTACTATTGCCTTCCTATCAGCTCAAAGCAATCTGGCCATTCTCCTCTGACCCCTGGCATCAACAAGGCATTTTCACCCAGAGAACTGTTGCTCACTGGATATTTTCTCTGTAACTCCTTGAGATGGTTGTGCGGGAAAATCCCAGTAGATCAGCAGTTTCTGAAATACTGCACCAACAACCATGCCATGTTCATAATCACTTAAATCACCTTTCTTCCCCATTCTGATGCTTGATTTGAACTTCAGCAGATCATCTTGACCATGTCTACATGCCTAAATGCATTGAGTGGTGCCACGTGACTGTCTGATTAGATATTTGCGTTAACAAGCAGTTGAGGAGTTGTACCTAATAAAGTGGCTGGTGAGTGTATGTGGTTGTTCTTTTCGCGCTTTCTCCCTTTTTTCTTATTTTGCTCTTTTAGCCCTTCATGATTGAGGACCCACAGCAGACACACTTTTTCAATTAATTGATTGTCATTTTCCATAATTTTCAAAGATGCTATCACAAGAATGGCTTCTTAATTATCATGTTTGTTGTGGTTTTCTTTTTAGCGTCTTGTGCCAATATTTTCAGTCCAAGCTCTCTTATATTAGAAACAACAAAAAACTCTTAAGTTCCTCTTGGAGTGAACATCACACTTAAAACAGGATGCATAATTAATTGGATGGTACCTGTTATTTACCATTACCTACTTTGTTCTTTCTTCTTCTTCTCACTTCATCTGTCTCTGTTTCCTCACACATTCTCAGTTTCCATCATGGATGTGGAGTGCATTCGGGAGGGTTGCCAGTCAGAGACGTTGCGACAGTTGGTTGGCTCAGTACCTGAGGGCCATTGTTTAACAGTGGTCTTCAAAGGGCCCCGGAAGAGCCTTGATCTCCTTTGCCAGAGCCAAGAGGAGGCTCAACACTGGGCCCGCGGCATTCAAACGCTGCAAGAGAGAGTGGAGAATATGACCCAGAAGGAAAAACTTGACCAATATCCTAATTGTTGTTTAATTCTCTTATTATTTAAAATATCTGTGATAATTGTGGCAAAAATGAAATCACTTTATTCTTTAATTCTTCCAAATAACAACACTGGTGTATGACAGTGTTGTTATTTGGAAGAATTAAAGAATAACAAACTTTTATTTGTTATATATGCCAACCGTGTAACCAGTGAAAACATATGTTGGTACTTTTGTCACTCTCCACTCTTTTTGATTGAAGAAGATGTTTCAAAAATCATAGAATCAACATCAATAGGATACTTCTTAATATTAATTCTGCCATTCAATACTCCTTTTTGGTCAGACTATAACACTGTATATTTTTTCATCTTGCTGTCTCCTTGACTATTATGCTTTTGTGTCACCTGGATTCATGCTTACCTAAGTCGGGCTGACCAGAACAACGATGATAAGATGAGCTATGAAGAAGTCCAGACCCTGCTGCAGATGATTAATATTGACCTGAGTGACCAATATGCCCGCAGCCTCTTCCAGGTGGTGGGATGCACACACACATATAAAAACTTAATCCCTTCATTTATGGTTTCAATATTTAGACCTGTTTTACTGCTTAGTATTTGTTTCATTTGATCAATGACAGACCACCATTAAGTACACATTGCTTTAGGTATGACAAATACAAATTCAAATGATAAATTCAGCTTGAAAATTGATGTTCAAGAGTGATCATCTGTGTTTCATTGTGTTTCTCTGATAGAAATGTGACCAGTCAGCTGACGGCCGTCTGGAGCACGGGGAAATTGAAGTTTTTTGCAGGGAGTTGTTACGGAGACCAGAGCTAGATGCTGTGTTTATCCGCTACTCCGGAAATGGCTATGTACTTTCTACTGAGGACCTGAGGGATTTCTTGAAGGACCAGGGGGAAGATGCTTTACTCATCCATGCCCAAAGCCTCATACTCACATATGAACTTAATGAGTGGGGTACAGTGTTAAGTAACAATATATTGCAAAGTGCCAATATCTATATGATGAGTGTTTAACAAAACTCAGCGACTTATTGTTAAACAAAAAAAAAAGTCAATTCCAAACAATTTAATAGGTAAATAGATAAATGATTGCTAACAACTACAAGACAGGAATAAAATTTTACTGAATGACCGCACACTCAGTATATCCTCTGCCACAGTCTAATTAGTCCCACCAGTTTTACAATAAACTGAAAACATTTTACTATTTACTCTTCCCCTCCATGCCATGTCTCTCTCTCAAACACACACAAACACTTTGATTACAGAGCCATCTCTTATAGTTGGAGCAGCTAAAAACAACAGTGAATACGTGTTTATTTGCATATATATTGCACTTGGTGAGGGACAGTGGATATCACTCCCTACCTTAATCCACAGTGGTGACCGCAGCTGCATTAAAACAGGTATAACAGGTGTCTAATAGGCTGTCAGTAAGGTTTAAGTGAGTTCTCAACTTCTCTATTATTTTTAAATAGAACAATTCTTTCCATTGAGTGAATCTAATTCCTGGGTCTACGCAAACCTTATCATATAGCATTTCATTTTGGAGAATCCACTACTTTTGTAAACAGCACATAATCCCTAATTATTAAATTTATTTTTCTTTATTTCTTTTTGCTTTATTTTTACTGCAGGAGGTTGAGCATGCGTTTTCACCAGCACAGACTGGTCTTTCATCAACCAATCACTTTTAATTAGAAACTTGTAGTGCAACTTAGGAGTACTCTTTGTAGTAAGATAAAATGCTTTGAGAATACGGGCCCTAGTCCCCACTTACTTATAATCACGATAGTTGAGACTGTCATCACTGTTTTTTACAAGGAGGAGCGTGTAGCAACATTAGGTTTACATGAACTGAATTGCTTCCATGGTGGAAAATATTCATTGTCACAAGGAATTGTTACAACTCACATTAGTATTTAATAAATTAAACTACTCTTTATACTATTGAGTGACTTTAACAAGTGCCAAATTGCGAAGGCTAGACGACTGGGGCAGAGGATCTTCAAAACTGCAGTTCTTGTGGGATGTTCCTGATCTGCAGTGGTCAGGAAAAGTGGTCCAAAAAAGAAAAGGCAAAAGCCGGAAAAAAAACCTTAGAGATATTCTGTCTCTTCTAACTTTCTCTGTGATTTTATAAGTAAATATAGCCAAAATCAAAGCATTAGTCTTTGTCTTTAACCCTGTAATGCCTGACCCCAGAAATAATGGACAGAAAATTCTGATTTCTTGAATCTGGAACCTTTATTTGGCCCTTTCACAAAATTTGAAAAAAAAAATTACAAAAAATTATTTGCATATAGGTTTTTCCAAATTTTATACACGATTTTACTACATACTAAAATGCAATAAATTATGTAATTATAACTTACTTCAACAGATTGTGAAGTGTTCATGTTAGAATATTACTAAAAATTTCAAAGAAAATGTCACTGGAAAATCGTAAAAATCGCAATTTTCTTTACCTTGATCCAGTGAGTTGGGAACTATCTGAAGGTGGCCAACTTGGATTGTCCCAATTGTTGTAGTGATAAAGGTATCCACCAGGGGTTGGAAGACAAGTATCAGATTGGATACAAGAGGGTTTTGAGTGAAGTTTTTACCATAAGGTGATGCAATAGGTCTCAGAAATGCTTGTATCAAATTTGATGCATTTGGCATTATAGGGTTAATTTATGTCTTTGGTGATTTTGTCAGATGATGTCTTGGTTATAAAATTAGAATTTGACCGTAGGTGGTCCAGCCATATACCAGATTTGACCCAGTCTTGTCATTATACCTAATGTTAAAGCAACTACTACCAGTATCTAATTTTTGTCAGACTTTAAAGCACAATAAAAAATCACATCCAGGGTGGCACCTCAGTGGCTCAATTGGTAGAGCACTTAACATTAAGGCTTTGTCCTAACCACAGCAGCCTAGTTTGGAATCCGAACCCACGTCCCTTTGCTGCATGTTATCCCCTCTCTCTCTCAACAACTTTCCTGTCACTCTTTCACTATACTATCTAATAAAGGCAATAAAAGCCAAAAGAATAATAAAAAAAAAAAATCACACCCAGAATTTTTGCATATATACGGATATATTAAGAGAAAGGCCCAGGAAAATATTTAGATACAGAAGTTTAGTGTAGAAACTGGTGCACCTAATTCTCAAAAATATTACACCCATTTATGCTCTATTTTCAAAAGACCATATACTAGAGCCAAAATTGCTAAATAATTAGCTCTTCTGTAGACATTGCACTATGACTACTACCACCAGTCTTGTGTTCCACTTGTGTTTGTGCCTTTTGCCCAGTACAGCCCAGAAGAACCAGTTCATGACGCCAAACGGTTTCACCATGTACATGCTTTCTAAGGAGAACTGTGTCTTTAACCCGGAACATGCAAGGGTTTACCAAGACATGAGACGCCCAATGGCTCACTACTTCATCTCCTCTTCCCACAACACATACCTCACAAAGGACCAACTGACTGGGGAAAGCAGCACAGAGCCGTACATTAGGTAATAATGACTAGGGCACCACAAATACTTTCTAAAATTTTCTGCATGAATGTGCCAATCTATTATGCTATGAAGCTTGTTAGGCAAAATAAAGCCAGTTAAATCAGCTGCTAAAAGAAACAACACAATAACTGAATACCATTACAGGGATTCCTCACTACCTCACTACCACTGCTCAGTCTGCATGTCAAAGTGTCCTTGGGCAAGACACTGAACCCCAAATTGCCTCTGATGGCAGTTCCATCAGTGTATGGGTGTGTGTGAATGGTAGAAGTGCTATGTGTAGATGTAAGCACTGTATGACTGTGTGTGTGAATGGGTGAATGTAAAGTGCTTTGAGTGGCCAATAAGACTAGAAAACAGCTATATAAGCAGTCTATTTACCACTGACAAGTGCAGTACATCAGTACATTACATGACAAATAATCAATAAATATTTATTATTTAAAGCAATGTACATGGTATAGTCACCACATTTGCTTGTTATATCATGGGAAACTATTAGCAGGGACTACTTGGAATTGTCAGGCCATTGAACAATCTCACAGTGACAACCTGAGAACCCACTGAAAGAGCCTAAGGGTCTCCCCAACAGATAGGGTAGTATCTGTAGTTGCCAAAGGAAAACTCAAAGTCTTGGAGGAGGTTAGGGAGGGCATAGAGAAGCTTCAAACAGGTCCAGGCAAACAGGTCCTAGCAAAAGTCTGACAACGTAGGACACCTGCTGATCCTGAATGGGAGTATTGTAAGAACACTGAAAGAACATTTAGAAGAAATCTGATGGACCATGGAGGAGGCAGGTTTTAGGACTTTACCTGACAGAGATCAGTGAGATATTTAAAATGCTCTGCTATGTGCTAAGGATAAGTGAGATTGCTTTGAGATGCTAAAGGCTCTGGTAATTGTTGGGCACCTTAGATAACACCCCTCTTCAATGTCTAGTGAAGATTCAGAACAATGCCTGTGGAGTGGCAGACAGTAGTGGTTCCCATCTTTAAAAAAAAAAGATAGGTGGCTGTACTTCAATTATAGGCAGTGGCAAGTCTATTGGGGCCCTAGATAAAAAATTCTCCCCTTCAAATCAGCTTTCATGACCACTATGTCATAAATATTTTGACACCAATTAAAAATGTATGAGTTTTTTAAAATTCTAAATGTTCAGATTAATAGGATGTTAAATATTTCCTCTGTTTGTAATGTTCATGGACGTGAAACAATAATTATGAAGTAAGGAATCAGTGAAAGGTACAGTTACCTCTCTCAGCTTAAAGCTAGACTGACCAGACTGCTAAGCAATTGTATCAAGTTTTCAGACTGCTCATATTAAAAAAATGTTGTCTCTGGCTGGTAGTATTGGCAATTTTCATATTTTATTGTTACAAACTCATGCTAAAATCATTTTAGCATCATCATTGACATATGTATTCAGACCCTTTATTTGGTACTTAGTTGAAGCACCTTTGGCAGTTATTACAGCATCAAGTCGTCTTGGGTGTGATGCTACATGCTTTGCACAACTGGATTTGGGGATTTTCCACCATTCTTCTCTGCAGATCCTCTCAAGTTCTGTCAGATGGGATGGGGACTCTTAATGGACAGCAATTTCCAGGTCTCTCCAGGGATGTGCAATTGGGTTCAAGTCAGGGCTCCTGCTGGGCAACTCAAGGACATTCACAGAGTTGTCTCTAAGCCGCTCCTGCATTGCATGCTTGGGGTCATTGTTCTGTTGGGAGGTGAACCTTCTGCCCATTCTTTTCATTAAGGATATCTCCGTACTTTGCTCCATTCAGCTTTCACTCAACCCTGACCAAACCCCCACAGCATTATGCTGCCACCACCATGCTTTACCATTGGGATGGTATTGGGCAGGTGATGAGTGATGACTGGTTTCCTCTAGACATGATAAGCCAAACAATTCAATCTTGGTTTCATCAAACCAGAGAATCTTGTTTGTCATGGTCTCAGTGTCCTTTAGGTGCTTTCATTGAAAACTCCAGACAGCTTTTATCTGTCCTTCACTGAGGAGAAACTTCTGTTTGGCCCCTCTACCACAGTGTGTTGCAGTGATGGTTGTCCTTCTGGAAGTTACATGCAGCTGATTTTTTGTAGCCTTTCCCAGGTCTCTGTCTCAACACAATCCTGTCTGAGCTCTGCAGGCAGTTCCTTCCACCTCATGGCTTGGTTTTTGCTCTGATATGAGTTGTCATCTTTGAGACCTTATATAGACAGGTTTGTGCCTTTCAAATTCATGTCCAATCAATTGAATTTCAAGGTATAGAAACATCTCAAAGATGATCAAGAGAAGTCACAGCAAAGGGTCTGAATACTTGTGTCAAAATTCAATTTACATTTTGTCATTATGGGGTATTTAATATAGATCAATGAGGGGAAAATTGTTCTGTATTTTCAGCACAGATAACTTACAAGATCTTACACTACACCTTTAATCTCTGAATCTCCTTCATTTCAGCAAGTTTTTATGATGATGTTTTCTCAGAGCTCTGAGTCATGGTTGTCGCTGTGTAGAGCTGGACTGTTGGGATGGCGATAAAGGAGAGCCAGTCATCTACCATGGACACACACTCACCTCCAAAGTACCATTTGTCAAAGTCATTGAGACTATTAATGAGTATGCTTTTAAAGTGAGTACAACACTATTAAAATCACAATCATTTGACTTGTCAGATACAAAAAATTACTAGTATACACTATTTTGCCTTGGTCACATTTAAGTATGGGCTTTGTAAACATAGATGGTATACTTCTAAATCTATGCATTAAGAGAGAAAGTTTTGTTGAAGTGGCAAAAGATAATTATCTTCCTCTCCTCTGCTCTGCTTTATGGAGAAAAACCTTTTCTCCCTGACTAAGTACATTTATCCTTCTCTCTCAGACCTCTCCTTATCCTCTGATCCTATCCCTGGAGAACCACTGCTCTGTGGAGCAGCAGACAATAATGGCTCAACAGCTGCGAGCCATCCTGGGAGACAAGCTGCTCACCAAGCCCCTCGGTGCTCTCAATTTTCACAGCCTGCCCTCTCCAGAGGTAAGGAGACACTGTTCCATACCCAGTTCTCATAAGAACTAATGCAGGTATTAAGACTAATGAAGTTCTTTAGTAGGACACATATCATGCTTGTGTGTCCTTTTTTATGTGTAACTTACATGGAATGTTTTTGCATTTGCCGAAAAAATTAAAAAGACTGGGTTTAGCATTACTATTCTTTGAGCACAGTGCTTGAGGATAAGGGTTATGGTTACCACTGCTTAAGTATAGTGCTTACTAGGGTATAGTTATAGTGTTGTGCTACTACTTAAATACAGTGCTTCCTAGGGGGCCAAGGTTAGCGTTATTCATGCTGGTTTGTTTAGATGCCTCAGGCTGACTTTCACTGTGGTTATACTGTCATTTATGCTAACTCCAAAAGCCAAGTGCAATAGCTGATAATCCCCTGAACTATTAGGAAGATAATAGTAAATCATTTCACCAATGGCTGATTACATTTATTGGAACTGGAATACAGTATTAGCTGTAGTAGCAGAGGTAATAATAGGAATAGTCTCAGTGATGAAGTAGCAGTTAAGATGGCTGTAGCTTCAGTAGTGGCTCTAGTGGTATTGTTAGCATGACAAAATAATTTTACTGTAATTATCATTATGGTTGTATCGGTCCAGGATCTTAAAGGGAAAATCCTTGTGAAGGGGAAGAAGGAGTATGTGCTGGAGGAGTGCTCATTAAGTGCTTCAGACTTCAGTTCCTCAGATGAGGAGGCCAGTCAGACTGAAGGCAGACCTCACCAAAAAAAAGAGGACAAAAAGGTGGGTTACACCACCAGCTTACATTTATCCTAGCAGTAGTGGCATTCACCTATTTGCCTATTTTTTGGGGGGCAGTTTGAGGCATTGATGTACTCACTATGTATTTCTGCCTGGGGATAACTGACAGTCATCAGTCGTTCACCAGTTTTAGTTGATTAAGAATGTGATTGGTTTCTGTGTGTGTCTCCTCAGCCAGGTGTGTCTAAGCTGAGTCCAGAGCTGTCAGAGCTGGTCGTGTATACCCGCAGTGTTCCTTTTAAAAGCTTTGAACAAGCTGCCAAAAACCCACCAACTGAAATATCCTCTTTCTCTGAAAGTGAAGCTCTCAGGCACATTAAGGACTCAGGTATGATATGTGTCAGTGACCACACACAAACTTACTTGTGTGGATGCAATAAGTAAACTATTTTTTCTACCTTGTTTAGGAAAATGATTCCCTCTATTATTGGATTAACTGGACTTTACTTATCCTTAGGGATATATTTTGTGCGTCACAACAGCCACCAGCTCAGCCGCATCTACCCCTCAGGACAGCGCCTCCAATCCTCAAACTACAACCCGCAGGAGATGTGGAATGGAGGCTGTCAAATAGGTGAGAACTTATTATATAAGTTACTCAATTTTCAGGAGAAGCAAACAGACCAACCAAGAGTTGTCACTCAGAATCAAATCTTTCTTAATTCTTCCCTTCCTCTCTTTGATATAATGACATGACACCCATAACACTCATAATAATAAACAAAAATACATGCTGTTAACACTGCTGTGTTGTGTTATCTCCAGTTGCTTTGAACTTCCAGACACCTGGTGAGCAGATGGACCTAAACCATGGCAAGTTCCTGCAGAATGGTCAGTGTGGCTACATTCTGAAACCTCCCTTCATGTGCCAGCTTGACACCACCTTCAACCCAGAGAATGTTGGTGGAGGTCTTGGCCACAGACCTGTACTGCTCACTGTTCGGGTAAGATGGCACAAATGAGCAAAATGCTAAATGAGCATGTAGCAGAGCTGCCAGTTTCCAGAGGTATTTTCCCCCCAGTCAGTTTGCATTTGAAGATAATGATTTCCAGGGGAGTTCTAGGGAGTTGTAGTTAACTGTATCTTGAATCCAATCATGAAAAGTTGGCAACAATGTTATGCTCAAAGTTGTACCAAAATTGTTGCAATATTCCATTCTGGAAAGATACTCTAATGAAATTAGGATTTCCCTCATTGTTCTTCCAGGTTATTTCGGCTCAGCAGCTCCCCAAACCAGAATGGGACAAGCCTAGCTCCATTGTGGACCCTCAGGTGTGGGTGGAGATACATGGTGTACCCATTGACAACACTAAGAAGAAAACTCATCATGTCAATAACAATGGTGGATACCCTATACTTGACAAAAGACCTTTTGGCAATTGAATGGCTTCAGTAGGAGCATTAAGGAACTTCAACACATCTTTAAGATAATCATAAGATATGATAAGATAAGATAAGAAATACTGTATTTATCACTATAGGGAAATTCACAACTGTCCATTAGCTTATTCATGTATTTAGTTAAGTAAGGATTGAGTCTGTGTCATTATCCACTGCTTTTGTCTGAGGTGTTGAACAGTCTGATGGCAGTGGGAAAAAGGAATTCCTGAACTGCTCACAGTATAACTCTGTTGTTTCTTTGTTTCAGGCTTTAACCCGCGCTGGGACTGTACATTTAATTTTACCGTCCACATCCCTGACCTGGCTCTGGTTCGCTTCTTGGTGGAAGATCATGACTATACCTCACGCAATGACTTTCTAGGGCAATACACTTTGCCTTTCACAAGTCTTCGCACAGGTGTGTTTAGGGACAGTAGGGATTGACTAATGTGGGGGCTGTTCCAAAGACGTGCTTGATATTGTCAAGTCAGTATAAATAACCATTTGCTCCCCTGAATTTCTTTCCCTTACCTCTGCAGGTTATCGCCATGTCCAACTGCTCAAGCTGGATGGCTCCAGCCTTTCACCATCCTCTCTCTTCATCCATGTCACAGTCACTACCTGCCCGAGCAATCCCTACAAATCATCAACAAAATCACCAGCCAGGTCACCAACCAAGTCTTTGGCAAAGGAACCCTAATCTCCTCTCTTTCCCGAGCACCACGAAGCATGGAAGTCATTGTGGGAAGATCCCAGAACATATCTGCCTTGATCCAGGCAATAAAAGATTTGGCCCCAAACTCATAAAAGTCAGTGGTGATAAACTTGTCTTGCAAATGCTGATGCTATATTCACAATCTGTCTTTATTTTATGGAAGAAGAGTACTGTGTTGTTGAAAAAATGCTGACCATTATTTAAATTTTTCAAAGAAGAAAGTAAATGCTGTTTCCATTGTTTGATGCTTACAGATGCTAACCATGGTGGTTGATGATCTAAATAGCAAAAAAAAAGAGATACAATCAGGGAGGAATATAACATTACTGATGAACCAAATTTTGAGTGAGATTGGAAGGTTTAACTGAACTCCCAGCCTCATTCCCTCTAACAACATGACTGTTACTGATGAATACTTGACACCAGGTATGGGAGTTTGAGGGTTCTGCGCAGTATTTTAGCTTTTCTAGAACTGGGCTCTTCTGGACAGAGACCTCAGATGTTGTACGTGGAATCTGCTGGAGCCATTCTGTGTGTGTGTGTGTGTGTGTGTGTGTATATATATATATATATATATGAATCTACCATGACCAAGGTTTGGTGCTAGATCTCTACATTTCTACAACCCCACAACTAGTTAAGTCTCATGGTTCCTATGTTAATCTTTACTATTTTCATCTTAGCCTACATCCCAAGTGTTGACATTATACATGATGAGATGAAGTAGCCATCTTCTATGCAGTGTCAAGGGACATGTTCAGATTTTTAAACTCAATTTTAAAAC
Source organism: Trachinotus anak (assembly GCF_046630095.1). Taxonomy (NCBI): domain Eukaryota; kingdom Metazoa; phylum Chordata; class Actinopteri; order Carangiformes; family Carangidae; genus Trachinotus; species Trachinotus anak. The sequence goes on along the minus strand of NW_027273876.1, from coordinate 17,993,489 downwards.
AATCAGATGTAATGTGTGCACTGAAAGAGCTAATGATCATTGTCATGTGTCATTTTTCATTTTTTCACACCAGCAACTGGGCAGGTGTGCCACTGATAAAGAAGGCAGGATTTTGACTTCTCTCTGTACCCCTTCTTTTACACTCCTCAGTCAACTACGTTTCATTACTTTTTGTATCAACAACAGTTTATGCTATTATCCCTGTTTTTGCTATCATCACATCTATGCCCTCTCTATGATGGTACACTTTTCACTAGGCTGGTCATTTTACTCAATTAAATGAGGGGCTGCATTTTTTGATACAGAGCTAATGTTGGTCTAGATATAGACTTGGCCAAATGAAGTAGGTATATTTGTCCTGGCAGTCATGTGTAGGTTTGTTGCGGAGTTTTGTACTGACAAAAAACCTACATATGACTACCAAGAAGTATCCCTCTGCTGCAGCTCATGAAGGACACACTGTTCAGGGGAAGAGCGGACTTTCATTCTAAAATGCTGAAATTTAAGATACAACATTAGAGCATTTTAGCATGGAAGAGGATTTTGTCCTGTACTTCTTATGTCTTTTACACAATGGAGTAATAGTTGCAAGTAACATCTTGCAGCCAGTATGAAAGGGAATATTAATTACAGCAACTAATAATAAGAACTCTATCAATGTACATATGGCATGCAAGTATTGCATTGAGATATAATATAAATGAGTATTCCAATTTCAAGATTCAATTTTAAGCTTTTTCTGGATCTTTCGGCCATATCACACTTCCAAACCTGTCCTTTTAACATTGTAATAGAGATGTTCAGGTCCTAATGAACATGTTGAGGAATGATTTTCCTCAACATTAAACTGCATCAGTGTCAATCTGATATCAGGTTAAAATTGGGCAATGTTCTCATTACTAATGTATATATCAAAAGCCATATAAAAAAATCTTCATAATTTTTTTTATATTGAAGCCTGTATTATGTTAAATGGTAGCTCTAGTGTTTTTATTTTATAGAATTTGCTCAGTTAGGCTATAGCAACATGATGAAATATATGGTTATGCTTCATAGTTGTCTTTGTTATATTTTACTTTGCCATTGTTTACATTGTCTTTGGGTGTGTTCTGTACGTGCAGAGTCAACCTGACTGATGATCCTTTGTGACTGTGACATGACTTTATTATTGTCAGTGTGTGAACAGATTATACAACACAATTCTTTTTTAGGCATCACTCTGTTAAGTCATTCACTATAGGTTTTCATGTTAAATGTAAGGTTTTATATGGTGTTATTTTAATTGTGGAAGGAAATGTTTAGGTTTATTGGAGAATTTGATTTTAGAACACGAGTGTTTTTTTAATTTACACATGACAAGAAGTACTATGAATATTGTGGCTTGAAGGATGTTTCAATCAGGGCTGAGTGCTGGGAAGATGAAAGATAGCCTACTTGATATCAGTATTAGTCTTCAGATATTTTGGATATTATATTCATAATAAAATGATTCATTTTCTTTATTTTTTCATAATTTAAAAAATCCAAGCCCCGTTTATGACAATATTGCACATATGTACATACATCAAGAACTGTAAGTGAAAGAACTATGTATAGTGAAAAGACCAAAGTTGTGTGTTCTAAACTGTAGAAATGACAACTAACTGTTCTGCATAGGAAATGCGTTTTTACAGCATTCTGGGAGGAACTCACAGTTACATTTGTTCATGAGTTCAAAAATTGTTTCTGTTAGGCAAAGTCATGCAAAACAATGTCTTATCATGTTTTGACACCATAGATCACAAAAGTCATGCTAAAGCATCTTTTCCTTCATCTTCTTTCAGTTTGTCAGTGCTTTGACACATTTGACACATGACGAATCGAAAACATACAGTGTTTGGCGTTTCTGCATAGGAAATGCGTTTTTACAGCGTTCTGGGAGGAAATCACAGTTACATTTGTTCATGAGTTCAAAAATTGTTTTTGTCCACTAACACTAACTGTGCAATTCAACATATTGATGTTTCTGTTTATTTATTATGAGGTCATGTTTTCACCCATGTCTGGTGTCACCAGGATTATGCAAAAAGTTTGGCACCGATTTGCACCAAACTTGGTGGCTATTGAATAATTGAAAATCTTATTTTGAAATGTTTTATTGAATTTGTTAAGTCAATGTTTAAGATCCAATGACTTAATAAAATAAAAAGCAAAATTGTTTTTTGTGACTCACTTTCGATATGCATTTGATGTATATTGATGCATGTCACAGTAGCAGTGCTTCATATCATCTACAATATGATGCACAATACAGCCATTCACAACTTTTGGTCAGAAATCTCTGATCTCAACAGGTACGTAAATGCCCACAAATTGTACTACCACTACCAACAGGCTTTATGATCAGACAGTATTTATAAAACTAACTAAATCAGGGGTTTAGCGCTCATGAAGTTAGACACGTCAAAATATCATACCCATATAAGAACTTCTCTAGGTAGTGACCAGTGGCCAATATGCAGCCCATGCGAAGACAAGTAGGCAATTAGGCAAATAGCATCAGTGATAGATTAAAAGTTAAACTCCCTATTCACTTTCATGTCATATATTCCTTTGTAATATTGCACTACTGTTAAATGGTTGAGTGGGTTTAATGAATAGGTGGAGTTCAGTGTGATGCTTAACTCTATTTATGTTCCAGAGGGTTTCAGAAATAAATAAACTACTCACAAGCATTAAAAACCTGAAGTGGGTGGTTTATTATAAACTTCTGTATTTCTATGTTGGTCCTTTCTTAAATACACAATTTATCAGGAGCTTGTAAAACCAAGTTTCTTTTTCACTTCCAGTATAAATCTTGAACTGCATTAAAAATGATATGGTTTAAAGTGACTTTTTGTCGCGTTTAGACCGTGGATCACAAAAGTCATGCTAAAGCATCTTTTCCTTCATCTTCTTTCAGTTTGTCAGTGCTTTGACACGTGACGAATGGAAAAAGTACAGTGTTTGGCGTTTCTGCATAGGAAATGCGTTTTTACAGCATTCTGGTAGGAAATTACAGTTAAATTTGTTAATGAGTTCAAAAATTGTTTCTGTTAGGCACAGTCATGCAAAACAATGTCTTATCATGTTTTGACACCATAGATCACCAAAGCATCTTTTCCTTCATCTTCTTTCAGTTTGTCATTGCTTTGACACATGACGAATCGAAAAAGTACAGTGTTTGGCGTTTCTCCATAGGAAATGCGTTTTTACATCATTCTGGTAGGAAATTACAGTTAAATTTGTTAATGAGTTCAAAAATTGTTTCTGTTAGGCACAGTCATGCAAAACAATGTCTTATCATGTTTTGACACCATAGATCACCAAAGTCATGCTAAAGCTTCTTTTCCTTCATCTTCTTTCAGTTTGTCAGTGCTTTGACACATTTGACACATGACGAATCGAAAACGTACAGTGTTTGGCGTTTCTTCATAGGAAATGCGTTTTTTCAGCTTTCTGGGAGGAAATCACAGTTACATTTGTTCATGAGTTCAAAAATTGTTTCTGTTAGGCACAGTCATGCAAAACAATGTCTTATCATGTTTTGACACCATAGATCACCAAAGCATCTTTTCCTTGATCTTCTTTCAGTTTGTCAGTGCTTTGACACATTTGACACATGACGAATCGAAAACGTACAGAGTTTGGCGTTTCTTCATAGGAAATGCGTTTTTACAGCATTCTGGGAGGAAATTACAGTTAAATTTGTTAATGAGTTCAAAAATTGTTTCTGTTAGGCACAGTCATGCAAAACAATGTCTTATCATGTTTTGACACCATAGATCACCAAAGCATCTTTTCCTTCATCTTCTTTCAGTTTGTCAGTGCTTTGACACATGACGAATGGAAAACGTACAGTGTTTGGCGTTTCTTCATAGGAAATGCGTTTTTACAGCATTCTGGTAGGAAATTACAGTTTAAATGTATTAATGAGTTCAAAAATTGTTTCTGTTAGGCACAGTCATGCAAAACAATGTCTTATCATGTTTTGACACCATAGATCACCAAAGTCATGCTAAAGCTTCTTTTCCTTCATCTTCTTTCAGTTTGTCAGTGCTTTGACACATGAAGAATCGAAAAAGTACAGTGTTTGGCGTTTCTGCATAGGAAATGCGTTTTTACAGTATTCTAGTAGGAAATTACAGTTACATTTATTTATGAATTCAAAAATTGTTTCTATTAGGCACAGTCATGCAAAACAATGTCTTATCATGTTTTGACACCATAGATCACCAAAGCATCTTTTCCTTCATCTTCTTTCAGTTTGTCAGTGCTTTGACACATAACGAATGGAAAACGTACAGTGTTTGGCGTTTCTGCATAGGAAATGCGTTTTTACATCATTCTGGTAGGAAATTACAGTTAAATGTATTAATGAGTTCAAAAATTGTTTCTGTTAGGCACAGTCATGCAAAACAATGTCTTATCATGTTTTGACACCATAGATCACCAAAGCATCTTTTACTTCATCTTCTTTCAGTTTGTCAGTGCTTTGACACATGACGAATCGAAAAAGTACAGTGTTTGGCGTTTCTGCATAGGAAATGCATTTTTACAGCATTCTGGGAGGAAATTACAGTTAAATTTGTTAATGAGTTCAAAAATTGTTTCTGTTAGGCACAGTCATGCAAAACAATGTCTTATCATGTTTTGACACCTTAGATCACCAAAGCATCTTTTCCTTCATCTTCTTTCAGTTTGTCAGTGCTTTGACACATGAAGAATCGAAAAAGTACTGTGTTTGGCGTTTCTTCATAGGAAATGCGTTTTTACAGCATTCTGGTAGGAAATTACAGTTTAAATGTATTAATGAGTTCAAAAATTGTTTCTGTTAGGCACAGTCATGCAAAACAATGTCTTATCATGTTTTGACACCATAGATCACCAAAGTCATGCTAAAGCTTCTTTTCCTTCATCTTCTTTCAGTTTGTCAGTGCTTTGACACATGAAGAATCGAAAAAGTACTGTGTTTGGCGTTTCTGCATAGGAAATGCGTTTTTACAGCATTCTGGGAGGAAATTACAGTTAAATTTGTTAATGATTTCAAAAATTGTTTCTGTTAGGCACAGTCATGCAAAACAATGTCTTATCATGTTTTGACACCATAGATCACCAAAGTCATGCTAAAGCTTTTTTTCCTTCATCTTCCTTCAGTTTGTCAGTGCTTTGACACATGACGAATGGAAAACGTAGACTGTTTAGCGTTTCTTCATAGGAAATGCGTTTTTACATCATTCTGGTAGGAAATTACAGTTAAATTTGTTAATGAGTTCAAAAATTGTTTCTGTTAGGCACAGTCATGCAAAACAATGTCTTATCATGTTTTGACACCATAGATCACCAAAGCATCTTTTACTTCATCTTCTTTCAGTTTGTCAGTGCTTTGACACATGAAGAATCGAAAAAGTACTGTGTTTGGCGTTTCTTCATAGGAAATGCGTTTTTACAGCATTCTGGTAGGAAATTACAGTTTAAATGTATTAATGAGTTCAAAAATTGTTTCTGTTAGGCACAGTCATGCAAAACAATGTCTTATCATGTTTTGACACCATAGATCACCAAAGTCATGCTAAAGCTTCTTTTCCTTCATCTTCTTTCAGTTTGTCAGTGCTTTGACACATGACGAATCGAAAAAGTACAGTGTTTGGCGTTTCTGCATAGGAAATGCGTTTTTACAGCATTCTGGGAGGAAATTACAGTTAAATTTGTTAATGAGTTCAAAAATTGTTTCTGTTAGGCACAGTCATGCAAAACAATGTCTTATCATGTTTTGACACCATAGATCACCAAAGCATCTTTTCCTTCATCTTCTTTCAGTTTGTCAGTGCTTTGACACATGACGAATGGAAAAAGTACAGTATTTGGCGTTTCTGCATAGGAAATGCGTTTTTACAGCATTCTGGTAGGAAATTACAGTTAAATTAGTTAATGATTTCAAAAATTGTTTCTGTTAGGCACAGTCATGCAAAACAATGTCTTATCATGTTTTGACACCATAGATCACCAAAGTCATGCTAAAGCTTTTTTTCCTTCATCTTCCTTCAGTTTGTCAGTGCTTTGACACATGACGAATGGAAAAAGTACAGTATTTGGCGTTTCTGCATAGGAAATGCGTTTTTACAGCATTCTGGGAGGAAATTACAGTTAAATTTGTTAATGAGTTCAAAAATTGTTTCTGTTAGGCACAGTCATGCAAAACAATGTCTTATCATGTTTTGACACCATAGATCACCAAAGCATCTTTTCCTTCATCTTCTTTCAGTTTTTCAGTGCTTTGACACATAAAGAATGGAAAACGTACAGTGTTTGGCGTTTCTGCATAGGAAATGCGTTTTTACAGCATTCTGGTAGGAAATTACAGTTAAATGTATTAATGAGTTCAAAAATTGTTTCTGTTAGGCACAGTCATGCAAAACAATGTCTTATCATGTTTTGACACCATAGATCACCAAAGTCATGCTAAAGCTTTTTTTCCTTCATCTTCCTTCAGTTTGTCAGTGCTTTGACACATGACGAATGGAAAAAGTACAGTGTTTGGCGTTTCTGCATAGGAAATGCGTTTTTACAGCATTCTGGGAGGAAATTACAGTTAAATTTGTTAATGAGTTCAAAAATTGTTTCTGTTAGGCACAGTCATGCAAAACAATGTCTTATCATGTTTTGACACCATAGATCACCAAAGTCATGCTAAAGCTTCTTTTCCTTCATCTTCCTTCAGTTTGTCAGTGCTTTGACACATGAAAAATCGAAAAAGTACAGTGTTTGGCGTTTCTTCATAGGAAATGCGTTTTTACAGCATTCTGGTAAGAAATTACAGTTTAAATGTATTAATGAGTTCAAAAATTGTTTCTGTTAGGCACAGTCATACAAAACAATGTCTTATCATGTTTTGACACCATAGATCACCAAAGTCATGCTAAAGCTTCTTTTCCTTCATCTTCTTTCACTTTGTCAGTGCTTTGACACATGACGAATGGAAAACGGACAGTGTTTGGCGTTTCTTCATAGGAAATGCGTTTTTACAGCATTCTGGTAGGAAACGACAGTTAAATTTGTTAATGAGTTCAAAAATTGTTTCTGTTAGGCACAGTCATGCAAAACAATGTCTTATCATGTTTTGACACCATAGATCACCAAAGCATCTTTTCCTTCATCTTCTTTCAGTTTGTCAGTGCTTTGACACATAACGAATGGTAAACGTACACAGTTTAGCGTTTCTGCATAGGAAATGCGTTTTTACAGCATTCTGGTAGGAAACGACAGTTAAATGTATTAATGAGTTCAAAAATTGTTTCTGTTAGGCACAGTCATGCAAAACAATGTCTTATCATGTTTTGACACCATAGATCACCAAAACATCTTTTCCTTCATCTTCTTTTAGTTTGTCAGTGCTTTGACACATGACGAATCGAAAAAGTACAGTGTTTGGCGTTTCTGCATAGGAAATGCGTTTTTACAGCATTCTGGTAGGAAACGACAGTTAAATGTATTAATGAGTTCAAAAATTGTTTCTGTTAGGCACAGTCATGCAAAACAATGTCTTATCATGTTTTGACAGCATAGATCACCAAAGTCATGCTAAAGCTTCTTTTCCTTCATCTTCTTTTAGTTTGTCAGTGCTTTGACACATGAAGAATCGAAAAAGTACAGTGTTTGGCGTTTCTTCATAGGAAATGCGTTTTTACAGCATTCTGGTAGGAAACGACAGTTAAATTTGTTAATGAGTTCAAAAATTGTTTCTGTTAGGCACAGTCATGCAAAACAATGTCTTATCATGTTTTGACACCATAGATCACCAAAGTCAGGCTGAAGCATCTTTTCCTTCATCTTCTTTCAGTTTGTCAGTGCTTTGACACATGAAGAATCGAAAAAGTACTGTGTTTGGCGTTTCTTCATAGGAAATGCGTTTTTACAGCATTCTGGTAGGAAATTACAGTTAAATGTATTAATGAGTTCAAAAATTGTTTCTGTTAGGCACAGTCATGCAAAACAATGTCTTATCATGTTTTGACACCATAGATCACCAAAGTCATGCGAAAGCTTCTTTTCCTTCATCTTCTTTCAGTTTGTCAGTGCTTTGACACATGACGAATGGAAAAAGTACAGTGTTTGGCGTTTCTGCATAAGAAATGCGTTTTTACAGCATTCTGGTAGGAAACGACAGTTAAATATATTAATGAGTTCAAAAATTGTTTCTGTTAGGCACAGTCATGCAAAACAATGTCTTATCATGTTTTGACACCATAGATCACCAAAGTCATGCTAAAGCTTCTTTTCCTTCATCTTCTTTTAGTTTGTCAGTGCTTTGACACATGAAGAATCGAAAAAGTACAGTGTTTGGCGTTTCTTCATAGGAAATGCGTTTTTACAGCATTCTGGTAGGAAACGACAGTTAAATTTGTTAATGAGTTCAAAAATTGTTTCTGTTAGGCACAGTCATGCAAAACAATGTCTTATCATGTTTTGACACCATAGATCACCAAAGTCATGCTAAAGCTCCTTTTCCTTCATCTTCTTTCAGTTTGTCAGTGCTTTGACATATTTGACACATGACGAATCGAAAACGTACAGTGTTTGGCGTTTCTGCATAGGAAATGCGTTTTTACAGCATTCTGGGAGGAACTCACAGTTACATTTGTTCATGAGTTCAAAAATTGTTTCTGTTAGGCACAGTCATGCAAAACAATGTCTTATCATGTTTTGACACCTGATAGGAAAAGATGCTTTGGTGATCTATGGATCACCAAAGCATCTTTTCCTTCATCTTCTTTCAGTTTGTCAGTGCTTTGACACATTTGACACATGACGAATCGAAAACGTACAGAGTTTGGCGTTTCTGCATAGGAAATGCGTTTTTACAGCATTCTGGGAGGAAATTACAGTTAAATTTGTTAATGAGTTCAAAAATTGTTTCTGTTAGGCACAGTCATGCAAAACAATGTCTTATCATGTTTTGACACCATAGATCACCAAAGTCATGCTAAAGCTTCTTTTCCTTCATCTTCTTTCAGTTTGTCAGTGCTTTGACACATGAAGAAACGAAAACGTAAACAGTTTAGCGTTTCTGCATAGGAAATGCGTTTTTACATCATTCTGGGAGGAAATTACAGTTAAATGTATTAATGAGTTCAAAAATTGTTTCTGTTAGGCACAGTCATGCAAAACAATGTCTTATCATGTTTTGACACCATAGATCACCAAAGCATCTTTTCCTTCATCTTCTTTTAGTTTTTCAGTGCTTTGACACATGAAGAATCGAAAAAGTACAGAGTTTGGCGTTTCTGCATAGGAAATGCGTTTTTACAGCATTCTGGTAGGAAACGACAGTTAAATGTATTAATGAGTTCAAAAATTGTTTCTGTTAGGCACAGTCATGCAAAACAATGTCTTATCATGTTTTGACACCATAGATCACCAAAGTCATGCTAAAGCTTCTTTTCCTTCATCTTCTTTCAGTTTGTCAGTGCTTTGACACATAACGAAACGAAAACGTAAACAGTTTAGCGTTTCTGCATAGGAAATGCGTTTTTACATCATTCTGGTAGGAAATTACAGTTAAATGTATTAATGAGTTCAAAAATTGTTTCTGTTAGGCACAGTCATGCAAAACAATGTCTTATCATGTTTTGACACCATAGATCACCAAAGTCATGCTAAAGCTTCTTTTCCTTCATCTTCTTTCAGTTTGTCAGTGCTTTGACACATGAAGAAACGAAAACGTAAACAGTTTAGCGTTTCTGCATAGGAAATGCGTTTTTACATCATTCTGGGAGGAAATTACAGTTAAATGTATTAATGAGTTCAAAAATTGTTTCTGTTAGGCACAGTCATGCAAAACAATGTCTTATCATGTTTTGACACCATAGATCACCAAAGCATCTTTTCCTTCATCTTCTTTCAGTTTGTCAGTGCTTTGACACATGAAGAATCGAAAAAGTACAGTGTTTGGCGTTTCTGCATAGGAAATGCGTTTTTACAGCATTCTGGTAGGAAATTACAGTTAAATGTATTAATGAGTTCAAAAATTGTTTCTGTTAGGCACAGTCATGCAAAACAATGTCTTATCATGTTTTGACACCATAGATCACCAAAGCATCTTTTCCTTCATCTTCTTTTAGTTTTTCAGTGCTTTGACACATGAAGAATCGAAAAAGTACAGTGTTTGGCGTTTCTGCATAGGAAATGCGTTTTTACAGCATTCTGGTAGGAAACGACAGTTTAATGTATTAATGAGTTCAAAAATTGTTTCTGTTAGGCACAGTCATGCAAAACAATGTCTTATCATGTTTTGACACCATAGATCACCAAAGTCATGCTAAAGCATCTTTTCCTTCATCTTCTTTCAGTTTGTCAGTGCTTTGACACCTAACGAATGGAAAACGTACACAGTTTAGCGTTTCTTCATAGGAAATGCGTTTTTACATCATTCTGGTAGGAAATTACAGTTAAATGTATTAATGAGTTCAAAAATTGTTTCTGTTCGGCACAGTCATGCAAAACAATGTCTTATCATGTTTTGACACCATAGATCACCAAAGTCATGCTAAAGCTTTTTTTCCTTCATCTTCCTTCAGTTTGTCAGTGCTTTGACACATGAAGAATCGAAAAAGTACAGTGTTTGGCGTTTCTGCATAGGAAATGCGTTTTTACAGCATTCTGGTAGGAAACGACAGTTTAATGTATTAATGAGTTCAAAAATTGTTTCTGTTAGGCACAGTCATGCAAAACAATGTCTTATCATGTTTTGACACCATAGATCACCAAAGCATCTTTTCCTTCATCTTCTTTCAGTTTGTCAGTGCTTTGACACATGACGAATCGAAAAAGTACAGTGTTTGGCGTTTCTGCATAGGAAATGCGTTTTTACAGCATTCTGGGAGAAAATTACAGTTAAATTTGTTAATGAGTTCAAAAATTGTTTCTGTTAGGCACAGTCATGCAAAACAATGTCTTATCATGTTTTGACACCATAGATCACCAAAGCATCTTTTCCTTCATCTTCTTTCAGTTTTTCAGTGCTTTGACACATGAAGAGTCGAAAAAGTACAGTGTTTGGCGTTTCTGCATAGGAAATGCGTTTTTACATCATTCTGGTAGGAAATTACAGTTTAATGTATTAATGAGTTCAAAAATCGTTTCTGTTAGGCACAGTCATGCAAAACAATGTCTTATCATGTTTTGACACCATAGATCACCAAAGTCAGGCTGAAGCATCTTTTCCTTCATCTTCTTTCAGTTTTTCAGTGCTTTGACACATGAAGAATCGAAAAAGTACAGTGTTTGCGTTTCTTCATAGGAAATGCGTTTTTACAGCATTCTGGTAGGAAACGACCGTTAAATTTGTTAATGAATTCAAAAATTGTTTCTGTTAGGCACAGTCATGCAAAACAATGTCTTATCATCTTTTGACACCATAGATCACCAAAGCATCTTTTCCTTCATTTTCTTTCAGTTTGTCAGTGCTTTGACACATAACGAATGGAAAACGTAGACTGTTTAGCGTTTCTGCATCGGAAATGCCTTTTTACATCATTCTGGTAGGAAATTACAGTTAAATTTGTTATTGTGTTCAAAAATTGTTTCTGTTAGGCACAGTCATGCAAAACAATGTCTTATCATGTTTTGACACCATAGATCACCAAAGCTTCTTTTCCTTCATCTTCTTTCAGTTTTTCAGTGCTTTGACACATAAAGAATGGAAAACGTACACAGTTTAGCGTTTCTGCATAGGAAATGCGTTTTTACAGCATTCTGGGAGGAAATTACAGTTAAATGTATTAATGAGTTCAAAAATTGTTTCTGTTAGGCACAGTCATGCAAAACAATGTCTTATCATGTTTTGACACCATAGATCACCAAAGCATCTTTTCCTTCATCTTCTTTCAGTTTGTCAGTGCTTTGACACATGAAGAATCGAAAAAGTACAGTGTTTGGCGTTTCTGCATAGGAAATGCGTTTTTACAGCATTCTGGTAGGAAATTACAGTTAAATGTATTAATGAGTTCAAAAATTGTTTCTGTTAGGCACAGTCATGCAAAACAATGTCTTATCATGTTTTGACACCATAGATCACCAAAGCATCTTTTCCTTCATCTTCTTTTAGTTTTTCAGTGCTTTGACACATGAAGAATCGAAAAAGTACAGTGTTTGGCGTTTCTGCATAAGAAATGCGTTTTTACAGCATTCTGGTAGGAAACGACAGTTTAATGTATTAATGAGTTCAAAAATTGTTTCTGTTAGGCACAGTCATGCAAAACAATGTCTTATCATGTTTTGACACCATAGATCACCAAAGCATCTTTTCCTTCATCTTCTTTTAGTTTTTCAGTGCTTTGACACATGAAGAATCGAAAAAGTACAGTGTTTGGCGTTTCTGCATAAGAAATGCGTTTTTACAGCATTCTGGTAGGAAACGACAGTTTAATGTATTAATGAGTTCAAAAATTGTTTCTGTTAGGCACAGTCATGCAAAACAATGTCTTATCATGTTTTGACACCATAGATCACCAAAGTCATGCTAAAGCATCTTTTCCTTCATCTTCTTTCAGTTTGTCAGTGCTTTGACAACTAACGAATGGAAAACGTACACAGTTTAGCGTTTCTTCATAGGAAATGCGTTTTTACATCATTCTGGTAGGAAATTACAGTTAAATGTATTAATGAGTTCAAAAATTGTTTCTGTTCGGCACAGTCATGCAAAACAATGTCTTATCATGTTTTGACACCATAGATCACCAAAGTCATGCTAAAGCTTTTTTTCCTTCATCTTCCTTCAGTTTGTCAGTGCTTTGACACATGAAGAATCGAAAAAGTACAGTGTTTGGCGTTTCTGCATAGGAAATGCGTTTTTACAGCATTCTGGTAGGAAACGACAGTTTAATGTATTAATGAGTTCAAAAATTGTTTCTGTTAGGCACAGTCATGCAAAACAATGTCTTATCATGTTTTGACACCATAGATCACCAAAGCATCTTTTCCTTCATCTTCTTTCAGTTTGTCAGTGCTTTGACACATGACGAATCGAAAAAGTACAGTGTTTGGCGTTTCTGCATAGGAAATGCGTTTTTACAGCATTCTGGGAGAAAATTACAGTTAAATTTGTTAATGAGTTCAAAAATTGTTTCTGTTAGGCACAGTCATGCAAAACAATGTCTTATCATGTTTTGACACCATAGATCACCAAAGCATCTTTTCCTTCATCTTCTTTCAGTTTTTCAGTGCTTTGACACATGAAGAGTCGAAAAAGTACAGTGTTTGGCGTTTCTGCATAGGAAATGCGTTTTTACATCATTCTGGTAGGAAATTACAGTTTAATGTATTAATGAGTTCAAAAATCGTTTCTGTTAGGCACAGTCATGCAAAACAATGTCTTATCATGTTTTGACACCATAGATCACCAAAGTCAGGCTGAAGCATCTTTTCCTTCATCTTCTTTCAGTTTTTCAGTGCTTTGACACATGAAGAATCGAAAAAGTACAGTGTTTGCGTTTCTTCATAGGAAATGCGTTTTTACAGCATTCTGGTAGGAAACGACCGTTAAATTTGTTAATGAATTCAAAAATTGTTTCTGTTAGGCACAGTCATGCAAAACAATGTCTTATCATGTTTTGACACCATAGATCACCAAAGCATCTTTTCCTTCATTTTCTTTCAGTTTGTCAGTGCTTTGACACATAACGAATGGAAAACGTAGACTGTTTAGCGTTTCTGCATCGGAAATGCCTTTTTACATCATTCTGGTAGGAAATTACAGTTAAATTTGTTATTGTGTTCAAAAATTGTTTCTGTTAGGCACAGTCATGCAAAACAATGTCTTATCATGTTTTGACACCATAGATCACCAAAGCATCTTTTCCTTCATCTTCTTTCAGTTTTTCAGTGCTTTGACACATAAAGAATGGAAAACGTACACAGTTTAGCGTTTCTGCATAGGAAATGCGTTTTTACAGCATTCTGGGAGGAAATTACAGTTAAATGTATTAATGAGTTCAAAAATTGTTTCTGTTAGGCACAGTCATGCAAAACAATGTCTTATCATGTTTTGACACCATAGATCACCAAAGCATCTTTTCCTTCATCTTCTTTCAGTTTGTCAGTGCTTTGACACATGAAGAATCGAAAAAGTACAGTGTTTGGCGTTTCTGCATAGGAAATGCGTTTTTACAGCATTCTGGTAGGAAATTACAGTTAAATGTATTAATGAGTTCAAAAATTGTTTCTGTTAGGCACAGTCATGCAAAACAATGTCTTATCATGTTTTGACACCATAGATCACCAAAGCATCTTTTCCTTCATCTTCTTTTAGTTTTTCAGTGCTTTGACACATGAAGAATCGAAAAAGTACAGTGTTTGGCGTTTCTGCATAAGAAATGCGTTTTTACAGCATTCTGGTAGGAAACGACAGTTTAATGTATTAATGAGTTCAAAAATTGTTTCTGTTAGGCACAGTCATGCAAAACAATGTCTTATCATGTTTTGACACCATAGATCACCAAAGTCATGCTAAAGCATCTTTTCCTTCATCTTCTTTCAGTTTGTCAGTGCTTTGACACCTAACGAATGGAAAACGTACACAGTTTAGCGTTTCTTCATAGGAAATGCGTTTTTACATCATTCTGGTAGGAAATTACAGTTAAATGTATTAATGAGTTCAAAAATTGTTTCTGTTCGGCACAGTCATGCAAAACAATGTCTTATCATGTTTTGACACCATAGATCACCAAAGTCATGCTAAAGCTTTTTTTCCTTCATCTTCCTTCAGTTTGTCAGTGCTTTGACACATGAAGAATCGAAAAAGTACAGTGTTTGGCGTTTCTGCATAGGAAATGCGTTTTTACAGCATTCTGGGAGGAAATTACAGTTTAATGTATTAATGAGTTCAAAAATTGTTTCTGTTAGGCACAGTCATGCAAAACAATGTCTTATCATGTTTTGACACCATAGATCACCAAAGCATCTTTTCCTTCATCTTCTTTCAGTTTGTCAGTGCTTTGACACATGACGAATCGAAAAAGTACAGAGTTTGGCGTTTCTGCATAGGAAATGCGTTTTTACAGCATTCTGGGAGAAAATTACAGTTAAATTTGTTAATGAGTTCAAAAATTGTTTCTGTTAGGCACAGTCATGCAAAACAATGTCTTATCATGTTTTGACACCATAGATCACCAAAGCATCTTTTCCTTCATCTTCTTTTAGTTTTTCAGTGCTTTGACAGATGAAGAATCGAAAAAGTACAGTGTTTGGCGTTTCTGCATAGGAAATGCGTTTTTACAGCATTCTGGTAGGAAACGACAGTGAAATGTATTAATGAGTTCAAAAATTGTTTCTGTTAGGCACAGTCATGCAAAACAATGTCTTATCATGTTTTGACACCATAGATCACCAAAGTCATGCTAAAGCTTCTTTTCCTTCATCTTCTTTCAGTTTGTCAGTGCTTTGACACATGAAGAAACGAAAACGTAAACAGTTTAGCGTTTCTGCATAGGAAATGCGTTTTTACATCATTCTGGGAGGAAATTACAGTTAAATGTATTAATGAGTTCAAAAATTGTTTCTGTTAGGCACAGTCATGCAAAACAATGTCTTATCATGTTTTGACACCATAGATCACCAAAGCATCTTTTCCTTCATCTTCTTTCAGTTTGTCAGTGCTTTGACACATGAAGAATCGAAAAAGTACAGTGTTTGGCGTTTCTGCATAAGAAATGCGTTTTTACAGCATTCTGGTAGGAAACGACAGTTTAATGTATTAATGAGTTCAAAAATTGTTTCTGTTTGGCACAGTCATGCAAAACAATGTCTTATCATGTTTTGACACCATAGATCACCAAAGTCATGCTAAAGCTTCTTTTCCTTCATCTTCTTTCAGTTTGTCAGTGCTTTGACACATGAAGAATCGAAAAAGTCCTGTGTTTGGCGTTTCTTCATAGGAAATGCGTTTTTACAGCATTCTGGTAAGAAATTACAGTTAAATGTATTAATGAGTTCAAAAATTGTTTCTATTAGGCACAGTCATGCAAAACAATGTCTTATCATGTTTTGACACCATAGATCACCAAAGTCATGCTAAAGCTTTTTTTCCTTCATCTTCTTTCAGTTTGTCAGTGCTTTGACACATGACGAATGGAAAACGTACACTGTTTAGCGTTTCTGCATAGAAAATGCGTTTTTACATCATTCTGGTAGGAAATTACAGTTAAATTTGTTAATGAGTTCAAAAATTGTTTCTGTTAGGCACAGTCATGCAAAACAATGTCTTATCATGTTTTGACACCATAGATCACCAAAGTCATACTAAAGCTTCTTTTCCTTCATCTTCTTTCAGTTTGTCAGTGCTTTGACACATGATGAATCGAAAAAGTACAGTGTTTGCGTTTCTTCATAGGAAATGCGTTTTTACAGCATTCTGGTAGGAAACGACCGTTAAATTTGTTAATGAGTTCAAAAATTGTTTCTGTTAGGCACAGTCATGCAAAACAATGTCTTATCATGTTTTGACACCATAGATCACCAAAGCATCTTTTCCTTCATCTTCTTTCAGTTTTTCAGTGCTTTGACACATAAAGAATGGAAAACGTACAGTGTTTGGCGTTTTTGCATAGGAAATGCGTTTTTACAGCATTCTGGTAGGAAATTACAGTTAAATGTATTAATGAGTTCAAAAATTGTTTCTGTTAGGCACAGTCATGCAAAACAATGTCTTATCATGTTTTGACACCATAGATCACCAAAGCATCTTTTCCTTCATCTTCTTTCAGTTTGTCAGTGCTTTGACACATGAAGAATCGAAAAAGTACAGTGTTTGGCGTTTCTGCATAAGAAATGCGTTTTTACAGCATTCTGGTAGGAAACGACAGTTTAATGTATTAATGAGTTCAAAAATTGTTTCTGTTAGGCACAGTCATGCAAAACAATGTCTTATCATGTTTTGACACCATAGATCACCAAAGTCATGCTAAAGCATCTTTTCCTTCATCTTCTTTCAGTTTGTCAGTGCTTTGACACCTAACGAATGGAAAACGTACACAGTTTAGCGTTTCTTCATAGGAAATGCGTTTTTACATCATTCTGGTAGGAAATTACAGTTAAATGTATTAATGAGTTCAAAAATTGTTTCTGTTCGGCACAGTCATGCAAAACAATGTCTTATCATGTTTTGACACCATAGATCACCAAAGTCATGCTAAAGCTTTTTTTCCTTCATCTTCCTTCAGTTTGTCAGTGCTTTGACACATGAAGAATCGAAAAAGTACAGTGTTTGGCGTTTCTGCATAGGAAATGCGTTTTTACAGCATTCTGGGAGGAAACGACAGTTTAATGTATTAATGAGTTCAAAAATTGTTTCTGTTAGGCACAGTCATGCAAAACAATGTCTTATCATGTTTTGACACCATAGATCACCAAAGCATCTTTTCCTTCATCTTCTTTCAGTTTGTCAGTGCTTTGACACATGACGAATCGAAAAAGAACAGTGTTTGGCGTTTCTGCATAGGAAATGCGTTTTTACAGCATTCTGGGAGAAAATTACAGTTAAATTTGTTAATGAGTTCAAAAATTGTTTCTGTTAGGCACAGTCATGCAAAACAATGTCTTATCATGTTTTGACACCATAGATCACCAAAGCATCTTTTCCTTCATCTTCTTTTAGTTTTTCAGTGCTTTGACAGATGAAGAATCGAAAAAGTACAGTGTTTGGCGTTTCTGCATAGGAAATGCGTTTTTACAGCATTCTGGTAGGAAACGACAGTGAAATGTATTAATGAGTTCAAAAATTGTTTCTGTTAGGCACAGTCATGCAAAACAATGTCTTATCATGTTTTGACACCATAGATCACCAAAGTCATGCTAAAGCTTCTTTTCCTTCATCTTCTTTCAGTTTGTCAGTGCTTTGACACATAACGAATGGAAAACGTACACAGTTTAGCGTTTCTGCATAGGAAATGCGTTTTTACATCATTCTGGTAGGAAATTACAGTTAAATGTATTAATGAGTTCAAAAATTGTTTCTGTTAGGCACAGTCATGCAAAACAATGTCTTATCATGTTTTGACACCATAGATCACCAAAGCATCTTTTCCTTCATCTTCTTTTAGTTTTTCAGTGCTTTGACACATGAAGAATCGAAAAAGTACAGAGTTTGGCGTTTCTGCATAGGAAATGCGTTTTTACAGCATTCTGGTAGGAAACGACAGTTAAATGTATTAATGAGTTCAAAAATTGTTTCTGTTAGGCACAGTCATGCAAAACAATGTCTTATCATGTTTTGACACCATAGATCACCAAAGTCATGCTAAAGCTTCTTTTCCTTCATCTTCTTTCAGTTTGTCAGTGCTTTGACACATAACGAAACGAAAACGTAAACAGTTTAGCGTTTCTTCATAGGAAATGCGTTTTTACATCATTCTGGTAGGAAATTACAGTTAAATGTATTAATGAGTTCAAAAATTGTTTCTGTTAGGCACAGTCATGCAAAACAATGTCTTATCATGTTTTGACACCATAGATCACCAAAGTCATGCTAAAGCTTCTTTTCCTTCATCTTCTTTCAGTTTGTCAGTGCTTTGACACATGAAGAAACGAAAACGTAAACAGTTTAGCGTTTCTGCATAGGAAATGCGTTTTTCCATCATTCTGGGAGGAAATTACAGTTAAATGTATTAATGAGTTCAAAAATTGTTTCTGTTAGGCACAGTCATGCAAAACAATGTCTTATCATGTTTTGACACCATAGATCACCAAAGCATCTTTTCCTTCATCTTCTTTCAGTTTGTCAGTGCTTTGACACATGAAGAATCGAAAAAGTACAGTGTTTGGCGTTTCTGCATAAGAAATGCGTTTTTACAGCATTCTGGTAGGAAACGACAGTTTAATGTATTAATGAGTTCAAAAATTGTTTCTGTTTGGCACAGTCATGCAAAACAATGTCTTATCATGTTTTGACACCATAGATCACCAAAGTCATGCTAAAGCTTCTTTTCCTTCATCTTCTTTCAGTTTGTCAGTGCTTTGACACATGAAGAGTCGAAAAAGTCCTGTGTTTGGCGTTTCTTCATAGGAAATGCGTTTTTACAGCATTCTGGTAAGAAATTACAGTTAAATGTATTAATGAGTTCAAAAATTGTTTCTATTAGGCACAGTCATGCAAAACAATGTCTTATCATGTTTTGACACCATAGATCACCAAAGTCATGCTAAAGCTTTTTTTCCTTCATCTTCTTTCAGTTTGTCAGTGCTTTGACACATGACGAATGGAAAACGTACACTGTTTAGCGTTTCTGCATAGAAAATGCGTTTTTACATCATTCTGGTAGGAAATTACAGTTAAATTTGTTAATGAGTTCAAAAATTGTTTCTGTTAGGCACAGTCATGCAAAACAATGTCTTATCATGTTTTGACACCATAGATCACCAAAGTCAGGCTAAAGCATCTTTTCCTTCATCTTCTTTCAGTTTTTCAGTGCTTTGACACATGAAGAATCAAAAAAGTACAGTGTTTGCGTTTCTTCATAGGAAATGCGTTTTTACAGCATTCTGGTAGGAAACGACCGTTAAATTTGTTAATGAATTCAAAAATTGTTTCTGTTAGGCACAGTCATGCAAAACAATGTCTTATCATGTTTTGACACCATAGATCACCAAAGCATCTTTTCCTTCATTTTCTTTCAGTTTGTCAGTGCTTTGACACATAACGAATGGAAAACGTAGACTGTTTAGCGTTTCTGCATAGGAAATGCGTTTTTACAGCATTCTGGTAGGAAATTACAGTTAAATTTGTTAATGAGTTCAAAAATTGTTTCTGTTAGGCACAGTCATGCAAAACAATGTCTTGTCATGTTTTGACACCATAGATCACCAAAGCATCTTTTCCTTCATTTTCTTTCAGTTTGTCAGTGCTTTGACACATAACGAATGGAAAACGTAGACTGTTTAGCGTTTCTGCATCGGAAATGCGTTTTTGCATCATTCTGGTAGGAAATTACAGTTAAATTTGTTATTGTGTTCAAAAATTGTTTCTGTTAGGCACAGTCATGCAAAACAATGTCTTATCATGTTTTGACACCATAGATCACCAAAGCTTCTTTTCCTTCATCTTCTTTCAGTTTTTCAGTGCTTTGACACATAAAGAATGGAAAACGTACACAGTTTAGCGTTTCTGCATAGGAAATGCGTTTTTACAGCATTCTGGGAGGAAATTACAGTTAAATTTGTTAATGAGTTCAAAAATTGTTTCTGTTAGGCACAGTCATGCAAAACAATGTCTTATCATGTTTTGACACCATAGATCACCAAAGCATCTTTTCCTTCATCTTCTTTTAGTTTTTCAGTGCTTTGACACATGAAGAGTCGAAAAAGTACAGTGTTTGGCGTTTCTGCATAGGAAATGCGTTTTTACAGCATTCTGGTAGGAAATTACAGTTAAATGTATTAATGAGTTCAAAAATTGTTTCTGTTAGGCACAGTCATGCAAAACAATGTCTTATCATGTTTTGACACCATAGATCACCAAAGCATCTTTTCCTTCATCTTCTTTCAGTTTGTCAGTGCTTTGACACATAACGAATGGAAAACGTACAGTGTTTGGCGTTTCTGCATAGGAAATGCGTTTTTACATCATTCTGGTAGGAAATTACAGTTAAATTTGTTAATGAGTTCAAAAATTGTTTCTGTTAGGCACAGTCATGCAAAACAATGTCTTATCATGTTTTGACACCATAGATCACCAAAGTCAGGCTAAAGCATCTTTTCCTTCATCTTCTTTCAGTTTTTCAGTGCTTTGACACATGAAGAATCGAAAAAGTACAGTGTTTGCGTTTCTTCATAGGAAATGCGTTTTTACAGCATTCTGGTAGGAAACGACCGTTAACTTTGTTAATGAGTTCAAAAATTGTTTCTGTTAGGCACAGTCATGCAAAACAATGTCTTATCATGTTTTGACACCATAGATCACCAAAGCATCTTTTCCTTCATTTTCTTTCAGTTTGTCAGTGCTTTGACACATAACGAATGGAAAACGTAGACTGTTTAGCGTTTCTGCATAGGAAATGCGTTTTTACATCATTCTGGGAGAAAATTACAGTTAAATTTGTTATTGTGTTCAAAAATTGTTTCTGTTAGGCACAGTCATGCAAAACAATGTCTTATCATGTTTTGACACCATAGATCACCAAAGCTTCTTTTCCTTCATCTTCTTTCAGTTTTTCAGTGCTTTGACACATAAAGAATGGAAAACGTACAGTGTTTAGCGTTTCTGCATAGGAAATGCGTTTTTACAGCATTCTGGGAAAAAATTACAGTTAAATTTGTTAATGAGTTCAAAAATTGTTTCTGTTAGGCACAGTCATGCAAAACAATGTCTTATCATGTTTTGACACCATAGATCACCAAAGCATCTTTTCCTTCATCTTCTTTTAGTTTTTCAGTGCTTTGACACATGAAGAGTCGAAAAAGTACAGTGTTTGGCGTTTCTGCATAGGAAATGCGTTTGTACAGCATTCTGGTAGGAAACGACAGTTTAATGTATTAATGAATTCAAAAATTGTTTCTGTTAGGCACAGTCATGAAAAACAATGTCTTATCATGTTTTGACACCATAGATCACCAAAGCATCTTTTCCTTCATCTTCTTTCAGTTTGTCAGTGCTTTGACACATAACGAATGGAAAACGTACACAGTTTAGCGTTTCTGCATAGGAAATGCGTTTTTACATCATTCTGGTAGGAAATTACAGTTAAATGTATTAATGAGTTCAAAAATTGTTTCTGTTAGGCACAGTCATGCAAAACAATGTCTTATCATGTTTTGACACCATAGATCACCAAAATCATGCTAAAGCTTTTTTTCCTTCATCTTCCTTCAGTTTGTCAGTGCTTTGACACATGAAGAATCGAAAAAGTACAGTGTTTGGCGTTTCTGCACAGGAAATGCGTTTTTACAGCATTCTGGTAGGAAAATTACAGTTAAATGTATTAATGAGTTCAAAAATTGTTTCTGTTAGGCACAGTCATGCAAAACAATGTCTTATCATGTTTTGACACCATAGATCACCAAAGCATCTTTTCCTTCATCTTCTTTTAGTTTTTCAGTGCTTTGACACATGAAGAATCGAAAAAGTACAGTGTTTGGCGTTTCTGCATAAGAAATGCGTTTTTACATCATTCTGGTATGAAATTACAGTTTAATGTATTAATGAGTTCAAAAATTGTTTCTGTTAGGCACAGTCATGCAAAACAATGTCTTATCATGTTTTGACACCATAGATCACCAAAGTCAGGCTAAAGCATCTTTTCCTTCATCTTCTTTCAGTTTTTCAGTGCTTTGACACATGAAGAATCGAAAAAGTACAGTGTTTGCGTTTCTTCATAGGAAATGCGTTTTTACAGCATTCTGGTAGGAAACGACCGTTAAATTTGTTAATGAATTCAAAAATTGTTTCTGTTAGGCACAGTCATGCAAAACAATGTCTTATCATGTTTTGACACCATAGATCACCAAAGCATCTTTTCCTTCATCTTCTTTCAGTTTTTCAGTGCTTTGACACATAAAGAATGGAAAACGTACAGTGTTTGGCGTTTTTGCATAGGAAATGCGTTTTTACAGCATTCTGGTAGGAAATTACAGTTAAATGTATTAATGAGTTCAAAAATTGTTTCTGTTAGGCACAGTCATGCAAAACAATGTCTTATCATGTTTTGACACCATAGATCACCAAAGCATCTTTTCCTTCATCTTCTTTCAGTTTGTCAGTGCTTTGACACATAACGAATGGAAAACCTACACAGTTTAGCGTTTCTGCATAGGAAATGCGTTTTTACAGCATTCTGGTAGGAAATTACAGTTAAATTTGTTAATGAGTTCAAAAATTGTTTCTGTTAGGCACAGTCATGCAAAACAATGTCTTATCATGTTTTGACACCATAGATCACCAAAGTCATGCTAAAGCTTTTTTTCCTTCATCTTCCTTCAGTTTGTCAGTGCTTTGACACATGACGAATCGAAAAAGTACAGTGTTTGGCGTTTCTGCATAGGAAATGCGTTTTTACAGCATTCTGGGAGAAAATTACAGTTAAATTTGTTAATGAGTTCAAAAATTGTTTCTGTTAGGCACAGTCATGCAAAACAATGTCTTATCATGTTTTGACACCATAGATCACCAAAGCATCTTTTCCTTCATCTTCTTTTAGTTTTTCAGTGCTTTGACACATGAAGAGTCGAAAAAGTACAGTGTTTTGCGTTTCTGCATAGGAAATGCGTTTTTACAGCATTCTGGTAGGAAATTACAGTTAAATGTATTAATGAGTTCAAAAATTGTTTCTGTTAGGCACAGTCATGCAAAACAATGTCTTATCATGTTTTGACACCATAGATCACCAAAGCATCTTTTCCTTCATCTTCTTTCAGTTTGTCAGTGCTTTGACACATAACGAATGGAAAACGTACACAGTTTAGCGTTTCTGCATAAGAAATGCGTTTTTACATCATTCTGGTAGGAAATTACAGTTAAATGTATTAATGAGTTCAAAAATTGTTTCTGTTAGGCACAGTCATGCAAAACAATGTCTTATCATGTTTTGACACCATAGATCACCAAAGCATCTTTTCCTTCATCTTCTTTCAGTTTGTCAGTGCTTTGACACATAACGAATGGAAAACGTACACAGTTTAGCGTTTCTGCATAAGAAATGCGTTTTTACATCATTCTGGTAGGAAATTACAGTTAAATGTATTAATGAGTTCAAAAATTGTTTCTGTTAGGCACAGTCATGCAAAACAATGTCTTATCATGTTTTGACACCATAGATCACCAAAATCATGCTAAAGCTTTTTTTCCTTCATCTTCCTTCAGTTTGTCAGTGCTTTGACACATGAAGAATCGAAAAAGTACAGTGTTTGGCGTTTCTGCACAGGAAATGCGTTTTTACAGCATTCTGGTAGGAAAATTACAGTTAAATGTATTAATGAGTTCAAAAATTGTTTCTGTTAGGCACAGTCATGCAAAACAATGTCTTATCATGTTTTGACACCATAGATCACCAAAGCATCTTTTCCTTCATCTTCTTTTAGTTTTTCAGTGCTTTGACACATGAAGAATCGAAAAAGTACTGTGTTTGGCGTTTCTGCATAAGAAATGCGTTTTTACATCATTCTGGTAGGAAATTACAGTTTAATGTATTAATGAGTTCAAAAATTGTTTCTGTTAGGCACAGTCATGCAAAACAATGTCTTATCATGTTTTGACACCATAGATCACCAAAGTCAGGCTAAAGCATCTTTTCCTTCATCTTCTTTCAGTTTTTCAGTGCTTTGACACATGAAGAATCGAAAAAGTACAGTGTTTGCGTTTCTTCATAGGAAATGCGTTTTTACAGCATTCTGGTAGGAAACGACCGTTAAATTTGTTAATGAATTCAAAAATTGTTTCTGTTAGGCACAGTCATGCAAAACAATGTCTTATCATGTTTTGACACCATAGATCACCAAAGCATCTTTTCCTTCATCTTCTTTCAGTTTGACAGTGCTTTGACACATGACGAATCGAAAAAGTACAGTGTTTGGCGTTTCTGCATAGGAAATGCGTTTTTACAGCATTCTGGGAGAAAATTACAGTTAAATTTGTTAATGAGTTCAAAAATTGTTTCTGTTAGGCACAGTCATGCAAAACAATGTCTTATCATGTTTTGACACCATAGATCACCAAAGCATCTTTTCCTTCATCTTCTTTTAGTTTTTCAGTGCTTTGACACATGAAGAATCGAAAAAGTACTGTGTTTGGCGTTTCTGCATAAGAAATGCGTTTTTACATCATTCTGGTAGGAAATTACAGTTTAATGTATTAATGAGTTCAAAAATTGTTTCTGTTAGGCACAGTCATGCAAAACAATGTCTTATCATGTTTTGACACCATAGATCACCAAAGTCATGCTAAAGCATCTTTTCCTTCATCTTCTTTTAGTTTTTCAGTGCTTTGACACATGAAGAGTCGAAAAAGTACAGTGTTTGGCGTTTCTGCATAGGAAATGCGTTTTTACAGCATTCTGGTAGGAAATTACAGTTAAATGTATTAATGAGTTCAAAAATTGTTTCTGTTAGGCACAGTCATGCAAAACAATGTCTTATCATGTTTTGACACCATAGATCACCAAAGCATCTTTTCCTTCATCTTCTTTCAGTTTGTCAGTGCTTTGACACATAACGAATGGAAAACGTACACAGTTTAGCGTTTCTGCATAGGAAATGCGTTTTTACAGCATTCTGGTAGGAAATTACAGTTAAATTTGTTAATGAG
This sequence comes from Trachinotus anak, assembly GCF_046630095.1. Taxonomy (NCBI): domain Eukaryota; kingdom Metazoa; phylum Chordata; class Actinopteri; order Carangiformes; family Carangidae; genus Trachinotus; species Trachinotus anak. Next base: position 17,968,186 of record NW_027273876.1, on the reverse strand, counting down.
TTCAAAAATTGTTTCTGTTAGGCACAGTCATGCAAAACAATGTCTTATCATGTTTTGACACCATAGATCACCAAAGTCATGCTAAAGCTTTTTTTCTTTCATCTTCCTTCAGTTTGTCAGTGCTTTGACACATGAAGAATCGAAAAAGTACTGTGTTTGGCGTTTCTGCATAAGAAATGCGTTTGTACAGCATTCTGGTAGGAAACGACAGTTTAATGTATTAATGAGTTCAAAAATTGTTTCTGTTAGGCACAGTCATGCAAAACAATGTCTTATCATGTTTTGACACCATAGATCACCAAAGTCAGGCTAAAGCATCTTTTCCTTCATCTTCTTTCAGTTTTTCAGTGCTTTGACACATGAAGAATCGAAAAAGTACAGTGTTTGCGTTTCTTCATAGGAAATGCGTTTTTACAGCATTCTGGTAGGAAACGACCGTTAAATTTGTTAATGAATTCAAAAATTGTTTCTGTTAGGCACAGTCATGCAAAACAATGTCTTATCATGTTTTGACACCATAGATCACCAAAGTCATGCTAAAGCTTCTTTTTCTTCATCTTCTTTCAGTTTGACAGTGCTTTGACACATGACGAATCGAAAAAGTACAGTGTTTGGCGTTTCTGCATAGGAAATGCGTTTTTACAGCATTCTGGGAGAAAATTACAGTTAAATTTGTTAATGAGTTCAAAAATTGTTTCTGTTAGGCACAGTCATGCAAAACAATGTCTTATCATGTTTTGACACCATAGATCACCAAAGTCATGCTAAAGCTTTTTTTCTTTCATCTTCCTTCAGTTTGTCAGTGCTTTGACACATGAAGAATCGAAAAAGTACTGTGTTTGGCGTTTCTGCATAAGAAATGCGTTTGTACAGCATTCTGGTAGGAAACGACAGTTTAATGTATTAATGAGTTCAAAAATTGTTTCTGTTAGGCACAGTCATGCAAAACAATGTCTTATCATGTTTTGACACCATAGATCACCAAAGTCAGGCTAAAGCATCTTTTCCTTCATCTTCTTTCAGTTTTTCAGTGCTTTGACACATGAAGAATCGAAAAAGTACAGTGTTTGCGTTTCTTCATAGGAAATGCGTTTTTACAGCATTCTGGTAGGAAACGACCGTTAAATTTGTTAATGAATTCAAAAATTGTTTCTGTTAGGCACAGTCATGCAAAACAATGTCTTATCATGTTTTGACACCATAGATCACCAAAGTCATGCTAAAGCTTCTTTTCCTTCATCTTCTTTCAGTTTGACAGTGCTTTGACACATGACGAATCGAAAAAGTACAGTGTTTGGCGTTTCTGCATAGGAAATGCGTTTTTACAGCATTCTGGGAGAAAATTACAGTTAAATTTGTTAATGAGTTCAAAAATTGTTTCTGTTAGGCACAGTCATGCAAAACAATGTCTTATCATGTTTTGACACCATAGATCACCAAAGCATCTTTTCCTTCATCTTCTTTTAGTTTTTCAGTGCTTTGACACATGAAGAGTCGAAAAAGTACAGTGTTTTGCGTTTCTGCATAGGAAATGCGTTTTTACAGCATTCTGGTAGGAAATTACAGTTAAATGTATTAATGAGTTCAAAAATTGTTTCTGTTAGGCACAGTCATGCAAAACAATGTCTTATCATGTTTTGACACCATAGATCACCAAAGCATCTTTTCCTTCATCTTCTTTCAGTTTGTCAGTGCTTTGACACATAACGAATGGAAAACGTACACAGTTTAGCGTTTCTGCATAGGAAATGCGTTTTTACATCATTCTGGTAGGAAATTACAGTTAAATGTATTAATGAGTTCAAAAATTGTTTCTGTTAGGCACAGTCATGCAAAACAATGTCTTATCATGTTTTGACACCATAGATCACCAAAATCATGCTAAAGCTTTTTTTCCTTCATCTTCTCTCAGTTTGTCAGTGCTTTGACACATGAAGAATCGAAAAAGTACAGTGTTTGGCGTTTCTGCACAGGAAATGCGTTTTTACAGCATTCTGGTAGGAAAATTACAGTTAAATGTATTAATGAGTTCAAAAATTGTTTCTGTTAGGCACAGTCATGCAAAACAATGTCTTATCATGTTTTGACACCATAGATCACCAAAGCATCTTTTCCTTTATCTTCTTTTAGTTTTTCAGTGCTTTGACACATGAAGAATCGAAAAAGTACTGTGTTTGGCGTTTCTGCATAAGAAATGCGTTTTTACATCATTCTGGTAGGAAATTACAGTTTAATGTATTAATGAGTTCAAAAATTGTTTCTGTTAGGCACAGTCATGCAAAACAATGTCTTATCATGTTTTGACACCATAGATCACCAAAGTCAGGCTAAAGCATCTTTTCCTTCATCTTCTTTCAGTTTTTCAGTGCTTTGACACATGAAGAATCGAAAAAGTACAGTGTTTGCGTTTCTTCATAGGAAATGCGTTTTTACAGCATTCTGGTAGGAAACGACCGTTAAATTTGTTAATGAATTCAAAAATTGTTTCTGTTAGGCACAGTCATGCAAAACAATGTCTTATCATGTTTTGACACCATAGATCACCAAAGCATCTTTTCCTTCATTTTCTTTCAGTTTGTCAGTGCTTTGACACATAACGAATGGAAAATGTAGACTGTTTAGCGTTTCTGCATCGGAAATGCGTTTTTACATCATTCTGGTAGGAAATTACAGTTAAATTTGTTATTGTGTTCAAAAATTGTTTCTGTTAGGCACAGTCATGCAAAACAATGTCTTATCATGTTTTGACACCATAGATCACCAAAGCATCTTTTCCTTCATCTTCTTTCAGTTTTTCAGTGCTTTGACACATAAAGAATGGAAAACGTACACAGTTTAGCGTTTCTGCATAGGAAATGCGTTTTTACAGCATTCTGGGAGGAAATTACAGTTTAATGTATTAATGAGTTCAAAAATTGTTTCTGTTAGGCACAGTCATGCAAAACAATGTCTTATCATGTTTTGACACCATAGATCACCAAAGTCAGGCTAAAGCATCTTTTCCTTCATCTTCTTTCAGTTTTTCAGTGCTTTGACACATGAAGAATCGAAAAAGTACAGTGTTTGCGTTTCTTCATAGGAAATGCGTTTTTACAGCATTCTGGTAGGAAACGACCGTTAAATTTGTTAATGAATTCAAAAATTGTTTCTGTTAGGCACAGTCATGCAAAACAATGTCTTATCATGTTTTGACACCATAGATCACCAAAGCATCTTTTCCTTCATTTTCTTTCAGTTTGTCAGTGCTTTGACACATAACGAATGGAAAACGTAGACTGTTTAGCGTTTCTGCATCGGAAATGCGTTTTTACATCATTCTGGTAGGAAATTACAGTTAAATTTGTTATTGTGTTCAAAAATTGTTTCTGTTAGGCACAGTCATGCAAAACAATGTCTTATCATGTTTTGACACCATAGATCACCAAAGCTTCTTTTCCTTCATCTTCTTTCAGTTTTTCAGTGCTTTGACACATAAAGAATGGAAAACGTACACAGTTTAGCGTTTCTGCATAGGAAATGCGTTTTTACAGCATTCTGGGAGGAAATTACAGTTAAATTTGTTAATGAGTTCAAAAATTGTTTCTGTTAGGCACAGTCATGCAAAACAATGTCTTATCATGTTTTGACACCATAGATCACCAAAGCATCTTTTCCTTCATCTTCTTTTAGTTTTTCAGTGCTTTGACACATGAAGAGTCGAAAAAGTACAGTGGTTGGCGTTTCTGCATAGGAAATGCGTTTTTACAGCATTCTGGTAGGAAATTACAGTTAAATGTATTAATGAGTTCAAAAATTGTTTCTGTTAGGCACAGTCATGCAAAACAATGTCTTATCATGTTTTGACACCATAGATCACCAAAGCATCTTTTCCTTCATCTTCTTTCAGTTTGTCAGTGCTTTGACACATAACGAATGGAAAACGTACACAGTTTAGCGTTTCTGCATAGGAAATGCGTTTTTACATCATTCTGGTAGGAAATTACAGTTAAATGTATTAATGAGTTCAAAAATTGTTTCTGTTAGGCACAGTCATGCAAAACAATGTCTTATCATGTTTTGACACCATAGATCACCAAAATCATGCTAAAGCTTTTTTTCCTTCATCTTCTCTCAGTTTGTCAGTGCTTTGACACATGAAGAATCGAAAAAGTACAGTGTTTGGCGTTTCTGCACAGGAAATGCGTTTTTACAGCATTCTGGTAGGAAAATTACAGTTAAATGTATTAATGAGTTCAAAAATTGTTTCTGTTAGGCACAGTCATGCAAAACAATGTCTTATCATGTTTTGACACCATAGATCACCAAAGCATCTTTTCCTTTATCTTCTTTTAGTTTTTCAGTGCTTTGACACATGAAGAATCGAAAAAGTACTGGTGTTTGGCGTTTCTGCATAAGAAATGCGTTTTTACATCATTCTGGTAGGAAATTACAGTTTAATGTATTAATGAGTTCAAAAATTGTTTCTGTTAGGCACAGTCATGCAAAACAATGTCTTATCATGTTTTGACACCATAGATCACCAAAGTCAGGCTAAAGCATCTTTTCCTTCATCTTCTTTCAGTTTTTCAGTGCTTTGACACATGAAGAATCGAAAAAGTACAGTGTTTGCGTTTCTTCATAGGAAATGCGTTTTTACAGCATTCTGGTAGGAAACGACCGTTAAATTTGTTAATGAATTCAAAAATTGTTTCTGTTAGGCACAGTCATGCAAAACAATGTCTTATCATGTTTTGACACCATAGATCACCAAAGTCATGCTAAAGCTTCTTTTCCTTCATCTTCTTTCAGTTTGACAGTGCTTTGACACATGACGAATCGAAAAAGTACAGTGTTTGGCGTTTCTGCATAGGAAATGCGTTTTTACAGCATTCTGGGAGAAAATTACAGTTAAATTTGTTAATGAGTTCAAAAATTGTTTCTGTTAGGCACAGTCATGCAAAACAATGTCTTATCATGTTTTGACACCATAGATCACCAAAGCATCTTTTCCTTCATCTTCTTTTAGTTTTTCAGTGCTTTGACACATGAAGAGTCGAAAAAGTACAGTGTTTGGCGTTTCTGCATAGGAAATGCGTTTTTACAGCATTCTGGTAGGAAATTACAGTTAAATGTATTAATGAGTTCAAAAATTGTTTCTGTTAGGCACAGTCATGCAAAACAATGTCTTATCATGTTTTGACACCATAGATCACCAAAGCATCTTTTCCTTCATCTTCTTTCAGTTTGTCAGTGCTTTGACACATAACGAATGGAAAACGTACACAGTTTAGCGTTTCTGCATAGGAAATGCGTTTTTACAGCATTCTGGTAGGAAAATTACAGTTAAATGTATTAATGAGTTCAAAAATTGTTTCTGTTAGGCACAGTCATGCAAAACAATGTCTTATCATGTTTTGACACCATAGATCACCAAAGCATCTTTTCCTTCATCTTCTTTTAGTTTTTCAGTGCTTTGACACATGAAGAATCGAAAAAGTACTGTGTTTGGCGTTTCTGCATAAGAAATGCGTTTTTACATCATTCTGGTAGGAAATTACAGTTTAATGTATTAATGAGTTCAAAAATTGTTTCTGTTAGGCACAGTCATGCAAAACAATGTCTTATCATGTTTTGACACCATAGATCACCAAAATCATGCTAAAGCTTTTTTTCCTTCATCTTCCTTCAGTTTGTCAGTGCTTTGACACATGAAGAATCGAAAAAGTACAGTGTTTGGCGTTTCTGCACAGGAAATGCGTTTTTACAGCATTCTGGTAGGAAAATTACAGTTAAATGTATTAATGAGTTCAAAAATTGTTTCTGTTAGGCACAGTCATGCAAAACAATGTCTTATCATGTTTTGACACCATAGATCACCAAAGCATCTTTTCCTTCATCTTCTTTTAGTTTGTCAGTGCTTTGACACATGAAGAATCGAAAAAGTACTGTGTTTGGCGTTTCTGCATAAGAAATGCGTTTTTACATCATTCTGGTAGGAAATTACAGTTTAAATGTATTAATGAGTTCAAAAATTGTTTCTGTTAGGCACAGTCATGCAAAACAATGTCTTATCATGTTTTGACACCATAGATCACCAAAGTCAGGCTAAAGCATCTTTTCCTTCATCTTCTTTCAGTTTTTCAGTGCTTTGACACATGAAGAATCGAAAAAGTACAGTGTTTGCGTTTCTTCATAGGAAATGCGTTTTTACAGCATTCTGGTAGGAAACGACCGTTAAATTTGTTAATGAATTCAAAAATTGTTTCTGTTAGGCACAGTCATGCAAAACAATGTCTTATCATGTTTTGACACCATAGATCACCAAAGCTTCTTTTCCTTCATCTTCTTTCAGTTTTTCAGTGCGTTGACACATAAAGAATGGAAAACGTACACAGTTTAGCGTTTCTGCATAGGAAATGCGTTTTTACAGCATTCTGGGAGGAAATTACAGTTAAATTTGTTAATGAGTTCAAAAATTGTTTCTGTTAGGCACAGTCATGCAAAACAATGTCTTATCATGTTTTGACACCATAGATCACCAAAGCATCTTTTCCTTCATCTTCTTTTAGTTTTTCAGTGCTTTGACACATGAAGAGTCGAAAAAGTACAGTGTTTGGCGTTTCTGCATAGGAAATGCGTTTTTACAGCATTCTGGTAGGAAATTACAGTTAAATGTATTAATGAGTTCAAAAATTGTTTCTGTTAGGCACAGTCATGCAAAACAATGTCTTATCATGTTTTGACACCATAGATCACCAAAGCATCTTTTCCTTCATCTTCTTTCAGTTTGTCAGTGCTTTGACACATAACGAATGGAAAACGTACACAGTTTAGCGTTTCTGCATAGGAAATGCGTTTTTACAGCATTCTGGTAGGAAATTACAGTTAAATTTGTTAATGAGTTCAAAAATTGTTTCTGTTAGGCACAGTCATGCAAAACAATGTCTTATCATGTTTTGACACCATAGATCACCAAAGTCATGCTAAAGCTTTTTTTCCTTCATCTTCCTTCAGTTTGTCAGTGCTTTGACACATGAAGAATCGAAAAAGTACAGTGTTTGGCGTTTCTGCACAGGAAATGCGTTTTTACAGCATTCTGGTAGGAAAATTACAGTTAAATGTATTAATGAGTTCAAAAATTGTTTCTGTTAGGCACAGTCATGCAAAACAATGTCTTATCATGTTTTGACACCATAGATCACCAAAGCATCTTTTCCTTCATCTTCTTTCAGTTTGTCAGTGCTTTGACACATGAAGAATCGAAAAAGTACTGTGTTTGGCGTTTCTGCATAAGAAATGCGTTTTTACATCATTCTGGTAGGAAATTACAGTTTAATGTATTAATGAGTTCAAAAATTGTTTCTGTTAGGCACAGTCATGCAAAACAATGTCTTATCATGTTTTGACACCATAGATCACCAAAGCATCTTTTCCTTCATCTTCTTTCAGTTTGTCAGTGCTTTGACACATAACGAATGGAAAACGTACACAGTTTAGCGTTTCTGCATAGGAAATGCGTTTTTACATCATTCTGGTAGGAAATTACAGTTAAATGTATTAATGAGTTCAAAAATTGTTTCTGTTAGGCACAGTCATGCAAAACAATGTCTTATCATGTTTTGACACCATAGATCACCAAAATCATGCTAAAGCTTTTTTTCCTTCATCTTCCTTCAGTTTGTCAGTGCTTTGACACATGAAGAATCGAAAAAGTACAGTGTTTGGCGTTTCTGCACAGGAAATGCGTTTTTACAGCATTCTGGTAGGAAAATTACAGTTAAATGTATTAATGAGTTCAAAAATTGTTTCTGTTAGGCACAGTCATGCAAAACAATGTCTTATCATGTTTTGACACCATAGATCACCAAAGCATCTTTTCCTTCATCTTCTTTTAGTTTTTCAGTGCTTTGACACATGAAGAATCGAAAAAGTACAGTGTTTGCGTTTCTTCATAGGAAATGCGTTTTTACAGCATTCTGGTAGGAAACGACCGTTAAATTTGTTAATGAATTCAAAAATTGTTTCTGTTAGGCACAGTCATGCAAAACAATGTCTTATCATGTTTTGACACCATAGATCACCAAAGCATCTTTTCCTTCATTTTCTTTCAGTTTGTCAGTGCTTTGACACATAACGAATGGAAAACGTAGACTGTTTAGCGTTTCTGCATCGGAAATGCGTTTTTACATCATTCTGGTAGGAAATTACAGTTAAATTTGTTATTGTGTTCAAAAATTGTTTCTGTTAGGCACAGTCATGCAAAACAATGTCTTATCATGTTTTGACACCATAGATCACCAAAGCTTCTTTTCCTTCATCTTCTTTCAGTTTTTCAGTGCTTTGACACATAAAGAATGGAAAACGTACACAGTTTAGCGTTTCTGCATAGGAAATGCGTTTTTACAGCATTCTGGGAGGAAATTACAGTTAAATTTGTTAATGAGTTCAAAAATTGTTTCTGTTAGGCACAGTCATGCAAAACAATGTCTTATCATGTTTTGACACCATAGATCACCAAAGCATCTTTTCCTTCATCTTCTTTTAGTTTTTCAGTGCTTTGACACATGAAGAGTCGAAAAAGTACAGTGGTTGGCGTTTCTGCATAGGAAATGCGTTTTTACAGCATTCTGGTAGGAAATTACAGTTAAATGTATTAATGAGTTCAAAAATTGTTTCTGTTAGGCACAGTCATGCAAAACAATGTCTTATCATGTTTTGACACCATAGATCACCAAAGCATCTTTTCCTTCATCTTCTTTCAGTTTGTCAGTGCTTTGACACATAACGAATGGAAAACGTACACAGTTTAGCGTTTCTGCATAGGAAATGCGTTTTTACATCATTCTGGTAGGAAATTACAGTTAAATGTATTAATGAGTTCAAAAATTGTTTCTGTTAGGCACAGTCATGCAAAACAATGTCTTATCATGTTTTGACACCATAGATCACCAAAATCATGCTAAAGCTTTTTTTCCTTCATCTTCTCTCAGTTTGTCAGTGCTTTGACACATGAAGAATCGAAAAAGTACAGTGTTTGGCGTTTCTGCACAGGAAATGCGTTTTTACAGCATTCTGGTAGGAAAATTACAGTTAAATGTATTAATGAGTTCAAAAATTGTTTCTGTTAGGCACAGTCATGCAAAACAATGTCTTATCATGTTTTGACACCATAGATCACCAAAGCATCTTTTCCTTTATCTTCTTTTAGTTTTTCAGTGCTTTGACACATGAAGAATCGAAAAAGTACTGGTGTTTGGCGTTTCTGCATAAGAAATGCGTTTTTACATCATTCTGGTAGGAAATTACAGTTTAATGTATTAATGAGTTCAAAAATTGTTTCTGTTAGGCACAGTCATGCAAAACAATGTCTTATCATGTTTTGACACCATAGATCACCAAAGTCAGGCTAAAGCATCTTTTCCTTCATCTTCTTTCAGTTTTTCAGTGCTTTGACACATGAAGAATCGAAAAAGTACAGTGTTTGCGTTTCTTCATAGGAAATGCGTTTTTACAGCATTCTGGTAGGAAACGACCGTTAAATTTGTTAATGAATTCAAAAATTGTTTCTGTTAGGCACAGTCATGCAAAACAATGTCTTATCATGTTTTGACACCATAGATCACCAAAGTCATGCTAAAGCTTCTTTTCCTTCATCTTCTTTCAGTTTGACAGTGCTTTGACACATGACGAATCGAAAAAGTACAGTGTTTGGCGTTTCTGCATAGGAAATGCGTTTTTACAGCATTCTGGGAGAAAATTACAGTTAAATTTGTTAATGAGTTCAAAAATTGTTTCTGTTAGGCACAGTCATGCAAAACAATGTCTTATCATGTTTTGACACCATAGATCACCAAAGCATCTTTTCCTTCATCTTCTTTTAGTTTTTCAGTGCTTTGACACATGAAGAGTCGAAAAAGTACAGTGTTTGGCGTTTCTGCATAGGAAATGCGTTTTTACAGCATTCTGGTAGGAAATTACAGTTAAATGTATTAATGAGTTCAAAAATTGTTTCTGTTAGGCACAGTCATGCAAAACAATGTCTTATCATGTTTTGACACCATAGATCACCAAAGCATCTTTTCCTTCATCTTCTTTCAGTTTGTCAGTGCTTTGACACATAACGAATGGAAAACGTACACAGTTTAGCGTTTCTGCATAGGAAATGCGTTTTTACAGCATTCTGGTAGGAAAATTACAGTTAAATGTATTAATGAGTTCAAAAATTGTTTCTGTTAGGCACAGTCATGCAAAACAATGTCTTATCATGTTTTGACACCATAGATCACCAAAGCATCTTTTCCTTCATCTTCTTTTAGTTTTTCAGTGCTTTGACACATGAAGAATCGAAAAAGTACTGTGTTTGGCGTTTCTGCATAAGAAATGCGTTTTTACATCATTCTGGTAGGAAATTACAGTTTAATGTATTAATGAGTTCAAAAATTGTTTCTGTTAGGCACAGTCATGCAAAACAATGTCTTATCATGTTTTGACACCATAGATCACCAAAATCATGCTAAAGCTTTTTTTCCTTCATCTTCCTTCAGTTTGTCAGTGCTTTGACACATGAAGAATCGAAAAAGTACAGTGTTTGGCGTTTCTGCACAGGAAATGCGTTTTTACAGCATTCTGGTAGGAAAATTACAGTTAAATGTATTAATGAGTTCAAAAATTGTTTCTGTTAGGCACAGTCATGCAAAACAATGTCTTATCATGTTTTGACACCATAGATCACCAAAGCATCTTTTCCTTCATCTTCTTTTAGTTTGTCAGTGCTTTGACACATGAAGAATCGAAAAAGTACTGTGTTTGGCGTTTCTGCATAAGAAATGCGTTTTTACATCATTCTGGTAGGAAATTACAGTTTAAATGTATTAATGAGTTCAAAAATTGTTTCTGTTAGGCACAGTCATGCAAAACAATGTCTTATCATGTTTTGACACCATAGATCACCAAAGTCAGGCTAAAGCATCTTTTCCTTCATCTTCTTTCAGTTTTTCAGTGCTTTGACACATGAAGAATCGAAAAAGTACAGTGTTTGCGTTTCTTCATAGGAAATGCGTTTTTACAGCATTCTGGTAGGAAACGACCGTTAAATTTGTTAATGAATTCAAAAATTGTTTCTGTTAGGCACAGTCATGCAAAACAATGTCTTATCATGTTTTGACACCATAGATCACCAAAGCTTCTTTTCCTTCATCTTCTTTCAGTTTTTCAGTGCGTTGACACATAAAGAATGGAAAACGTACACAGTTTAGCGTTTCTGCATAGGAAATGCGTTTTTACAGCATTCTGGGAGGAAATTACAGTTAAATTTGTTAATGAGTTCAAAAATTGTTTCTGTTAGGCACAGTCATGCAAAACAATGTCTTATCATGTTTTGACACCATAGATCACCAAAGCATCTTTTCCTTCATCTTCTTTTAGTTTTTCAGTGCTTTGACACATGAAGAGTCGAAAAAGTACAGTGTTTGGCGTTTCTGCATAGGAAATGCGTTTTTACAGCATTCTGGTAGGAAATTACAGTTAAATGTATTAATGAGTTCAAAAATTGTTTCTGTTAGGCACAGTCATGCAAAACAATGTCTTATCATGTTTTGACACCATAGATCACCAAAGCATCTTTTCCTTCATCTTCTTTCAGTTTGTCAGTGCTTTGACACATAACGAATGGAAAACGTACACAGTTTAGCGTTTCTGCATAGGAAATGCGTTTTTACAGCATTCTGGTAGGAAATTACAGTTAAATTTGTTAATGAGTTCAAAAATTGTTTCTGTTAGGCACAGTCATGCAAAACAATGTCTTATCATGTTTTGACACCATAGATCACCAAAGTCATGCTAAAGCTTTTTTTCCTTCATCTTCCTTCAGTTTGTCAGTGCTTTGACACATGAAGAATCGAAAAAGTACAGTGTTTGGCGTTTCTGCACAGGAAATGCGTTTTTACAGCATTCTGGTAGGAAAATTACAGTTAAATGTATTAATGAGTTCAAAAATTGTTTCTGTTAGGCACAGTCATGCAAAACAATGTCTTATCATGTTTTGACACCATAGATCACCAAAGCATCTTTTCCTTCATCTTCTTTCAGTTTGTCAGTGCTTTGACACATGAAGAATCGAAAAAGTACTGTGTTTGGCGTTTCTGCATAAGAAATGCGTTTTTACATCATTCTGGTAGGAAATTACAGTTTAATGTATTAATGAGTTCAAAAATTGTTTCTGTTAGGCACAGTCATGCAAAACAATGTCTTATCATGTTTTGACACCATAGATCACCAAAGCATCTTTTCCTTCATCTTCTTTCAGTTTGTCAGTGCTTTGACACATAACGAATGGAAAACGTACACAGTTTAGCGTTTCTGCATAGGAAATGCGTTTTTACATCATTCTGGTAGGAAATTACAGTTAAATGTATTAATGAGTTCAAAAATTGTTTCTGTTAGGCACAGTCATGCAAAACAATGTCTTATCATGTTTTGACACCATAGATCACCAAAATCATGCTAAAGCTTTTTTTCCTTCATCTTCCTTCAGTTTGTCAGTGCTTTGACACATGAAGAATCGAAAAAGTACAGTGTTTGGCGTTTCTGCACAGGAAATGCGTTTTTACAGCATTCTGGTAGGAAAATTACAGTTAAATGTATTAATGAGTTCAAAAATTGTTTCTGTTAGGCACAGTCATGCAAAACAATGTCTTATCATGTTTTGACACCATAGATCACCAAAGCATCTTTTCCTTCATCTTCTTTTAGTTTTTCAGTGCTTTGACACATGAAGAATCGAAAAAGTACTGTGTTTGGCGATTCTGCATAAGAAATGCGTTTTTACATCATTCTGGTATGAAATTACAGTTTAATGTATTAATGAGTTCAAAAATTGTTTCTGTTAGGCACAGTCATGCAAAACAATGTCTTATCATGTTTTGACACCATAGATCACCAAAGTCAGGCTAAAGCATCTTTTCCTTCATCTTCTTTCAGTTTTTCAGTGCTTTGACACATGAAGAATCGAAAAAGTACAGTGTTTGCGTTTCTTCATAGGAAATGCGTTTTTACAGCATTCTGGTAGGAAACGACCGTTAAATTTGTTAATGAATTCAAAAATTGTTTCTGTTAGGCACAGTCATGCAAAACAATGTCTTATCATGTTTTGACACCATAGATCACCAAAGTCATGCTAAAGCTTCTTTTCCTTCATCTTCTTTCAGTTTGACAGTGCTTTGACACATGACGAATCGAAAAAGTACAGTGTTTGGCGTTTCTGCATAGGAAATGCGTTTTTACAGCATTCTGGGAGAAAATTACAGTTAAATTTGTTAATGAGTTCAAAAATTGTTTCTGTTAGGCACAGTCATGCAAAACAATGTCTTATCATGTTTTGACACCATAGATCACCAAAGCATCTTTTCCTTCATCTTCTTTTAGTTTTTCAGTGCTTTGACACATGAAGAGTCGAAAAAGTACAGTGTTTTGCGTTTCTGCATAGGAAATGCGTTTTTACAGCATTCTGGTAGGAAATTACAGTTAAATGTATTAATGAGTTCAAAAATTGTTTCTGTTAGGCACAGTCATGCAAAACAATGTCTTATCATGTTTTGACACCATAGATCACCAAAGCATCTTTTCCTTCATCTTCTTTCAGTTTGTCAGTGCTTTGACACATAACGAATGGAAAACGTACACAGTTTAGCGTTTCTGCATAGGAAATGCGTTTTTACATCATTCTGGTAGGAAATTACAGTTAAATGTATTAATGAGTTCAAAAATTGTTTCTGTTAGGCACAGTCATGCAAAACAATGTCTTATCATGTTTTGACACCATAGATCACCAAAATCATGCTAAAGCTTTTTTTCCTTCATCTTCCTTCAGTTTGTCAGTGCTTTGACACATGAAGAATCGAAAAAGTACAGTGTTTGGCGTTTCTTCATAGGAAATGCGTTTTTACAGCATTCTGGTAGGAAAATTACAGTTAAATGTATTAATGAGTTCAAAAATTGTTTCTGTTAGGCACAGTCATGCAAAACAATGTCTTATCATGTTTTGACACCATAGATCACCAAAGCATCTTTTCCTTCATCTTCTTTTAGTTTTTCAGTGCTTTGACACATGAAGAATCGAAAAAGTACTGTGTTTGGCATTTCTGCATAAGAAATGCGTTTTTACATCATTCTGGTAGGAAATTACAGTTTAATGTATTAATGAGTTCAAAAATTGTTTCTGTTAGGCACAGTCATGCAAAACAATGTCTTATCATGTTTTGACACCATAGATCACCAAAGTCAGGCTAAAGCATCTTTTCCTTCATCTTCTTTCAGTTTTTCAGTGCTTTGACACATGAAGAATCGAAAAAGTACAGTGTTTGCGTTTCTTCATAGGAAATGCGTTTTTACAGCATTCTGGTAGGAAACGACCGTTAAATTTGTTAATGAATTCAAAAATTGTTTCTGTTAGGCACAGTCATGCAAAACAATGTCTTATCATGTTTTGACACCATAGATCACCAAAGCATCTTTTCCTTCATTTTCTTTCAGTTTGTCAGTGCTTTGACACATAACGAATGGAAAACGTAGACTGTTTAGCGTTTCTGCATAGGAAATGCGTTTTTACAGCATTCTGGTAGGAAATTACAGTTAAATGTATTAATGAGTTCAAAAATTGTTTCTGTTAGGCACAGTCATGCAAAACAATGTCTTATCATGTTTTGACACCATAGATCACCAAAGCATCTTTTCCTTCATCTTCTTTCAGTTTGTCAGTGCTTTGACACATAACGAATGGAAAACGTACACAGTTTAGCGTTTCTGCATAGGAAATGCGTTTTTACATCATTCTGGTAGGAAATTACAGTTAAATGTATTAATGAGTTCAAAAATTGTTTCTGTTAGGCACAGTCATGCAAAACAATGTCTTATCATGTTTTGACACCATAGATCACCAAAATCATGCTAAAGCTTTTTTTCCTTCATCTTCCTTCAGTTTGTCAGTGCTTTGACACATGAAGAATCGAAAAAGTACAGTGTTTGGCGTTTCTTCATAGGAAATGCGTTTTTACAGCATTCTGGTAGGAAAATTACAGTTAAATGTATTAATGAGTTCAAAAATTGTTTCTGTTAGGCACAGTCATGCAAAACAATGTCTTATCATGTTTTGACACCATAGATCACCAAAGCATCTTTTCCTTCATCTTCTTTTAGTTTTTCAGTGCTTTGACACATGAAGAATCGAAAAAGTACTGTGTTTGGCATTTCTGCATAAGAAATGCGTTTTTACATCATTCTGGTAGGAAATTACAGTTTAATGTATTAATGAGTTCAAAAATTGTTTCTGTTAGGCACAGTCATGCAAAACAATGTCTTATCATGTTTTGACACCATAGATCACCAAAGTCAGGCTAAAGCATCTTTTCCTTCATCTTCTTTCAGTTTTTCAGTGCTTTGACACATGAAGAATCGAAAAAGTACAGTGTTTGCGTTTCTTCATAGGAAATGCGTTTTTACAGCATTCTGGTAGGAAACGACCGTTAAATTTGTTAATGAAATCAAAAATTGTTTCTGTTAGGCACAGTCATGCAAAACAATGTCTTATCATGTTTTGACACCATAGATCACCAAAGCATCTTTTCCTTCATTTTCTTTCAGTTTGTCAGTGCTTTGACACATAACGAATGGAAAACGTAGACTGTTTAGCGTTTCTGCATCGGAAATGCGTTTTTACATCATTCTGGTAGGAAATTACAGTTAAATTTGTTATTGTGTTCAAAAATTGTTTCTGTTAGGCACAGTCATGCAAAACAATGTCTTATCATGTTTTGACACCATAGATCACCAAAGCATCTTTTCCTTCATCTTCTTTCAGTTTTTCAGTGCTTTGACACATAAAGAATGGAAAACGTACACAGTTTAGCGTTTCTGCATAGGAAATGCGTTTTTACAGCATTCTGGGAGGAAATTACAGTTTAATGTATTAATGAGTTCAAAAATTGTTTCTGTTAGGCACAGTCATGCAAAACAATGTCTTATCATGTTTTGACACCATAGATCACCAAAGTCAGGCTAAAGCATCTTTTCCTTCATCTTCTTTCAGTTTTTCAGTGCTTTGACACATGAAGAATCGAAAAAGTACAGTGTTTGCGTTTCTTCATAGGAAATGCGTTTTTACAGCATTCTGGTAGGAAACGACCGTTAAATTTGTTAATGAATTCAAAAATTGTTTCTGTTAGGCACAGTCATGCAAAACAATGTCTTATCATGTTTTGACACCATAGATCACCAAAGCATCTTTTCCTTCATTTTCTTTCAGTTTGTCAGTGCTTTGACACATAACGAATGGAAAACGTAGACTGTTTAGCGTTTCTGCATCGGAAATGCGTTTTTACATCATTCTGGTAGGAAATTACAGTTAAATTTGTTATTGTGTTCAAAAATTGTTTCTGTTAGGCACAGTCATGCAAAACAATGTCTTATCATGTTTTGACACCATAGATCACCAAAGCTTCTTTTCCTTCATCTTCTTTCAGTTTTTCAGTGCTTTGACACATAAAGAATGGAAAACGTACACAGTTTAGCGTTTCTGCATAGGAAATGCGTTTTTACAGCATTCTGGGAGGAAATTACAGTTAAATTTGTTAATGAGTTCAAAAATTGTTTCTGTTAGGCACAGTCATGCAAAACAATGTCTTATCATGTTTTGACACCATAGATCACCAAAGCATCTTTTCCTTCATCTTCTTTTAGTTTTTCAGTGCTTTGACACATGAAGAGTCGAAAAAGTACAGTGTTTGGCGTTTCTGCATAGGAAATGCGTTTTTACATCATTCTGGTAGGAAATTACAGTTAAATGTATTAATGAGTTCAAAAATTGTTTCTGTTAGGCACAGTCATGCAAAACAATGTCTTATCATGTTTTGACACCATAGATCACCAAAATCATGCTAAAGCTTTTTTTCCTTCATCTTCCTTCAGTTTGTCAGTGCTTTGACACATGAAGAATCGAAAAAGTACAGTGTTTGGCGTTTCTGCACAGGAAATGCGTTTTTACAGCATTCTGGTAGGAAAATTACAGTTAAATGTATTAATGAGTTCAAAAATTGTTTCTGTTAGGCACAGTCATGCAAAACAATGTCTTATCATGTTTTGACACCATAGATCACCAAAGCATCTTTTCCTTCATCTTCTTTTAGTTTTTCAGTGCTTTGACACATGAAGAATCGAAAAAGTACTGTGTTTGGCGTTTCTGCATAAGAAATGCGTTTTTACATCATTCTGGTAGGAAATTACAGTTTAATGTATTAATGAGTTCAAAAATTGTTTCTGTTAGGCACAGTCATGCAAAACAATGTCTTATCATGTTTTGACACCATAGATCACCAAAGCATCTTTTCCTTCATCTTCTTTCAGTTTGTCAGTGCTTTGACACATAACGAATGGAAAACGTACACAGTTTAGCGTTTCTGCATAGGAAATGCGTTTTTACAGCATTCTGGTAGGAAATTACAGTTAAATTTGTTAATGAGTTCAAAAATTGTTTCTGTTAGGCACAGTCATGCAAAACAATGTCTTATCATGTTTTGACACCATAGATCACCAAAGTCATGCTAAAGCTTTTTTTCCTTCATCTTCCTTCAGTTTGTCAGTGCTTTGACACATGAAGAATCGAAAAAGTACTGTGTTTGGCGTTTCTGCATAAGAAATGCGTTTGTACAGCATTCTGGTAGGAAACGACAGTTTAATGTATTAATGAGTTCAAAAATTGTTTCTGTTAGGCACAGTCATGCAAAACAATGTCTTATCATGTTTTGACACCATAGATCACCAAAGTCATGCTAAAGCTTCTTTTCCTTCATCTTCTTTCAGTTTGTCAGCGCTTTGACACATAACGAATGGAAAACGTACACAGTTTAGCGTTTCTGCATAGGAAATGCGTTTTTACAGCATTCTGAAAGGAAATTACAGTTAAATGTATTAATGAGTTCAAAAATTGTTTCTGTTAGGCACAGTCATGCAAAACAATGTCTTATCATGTTTTGACACCATAGATCACCAAAGCATCTTTTCCTTCATCTTCTTTTAGTTTTTCAGTGCTTTGACACATGAAGAATCGAAAAAGTACAGTGTTTGGCGTTTCTGCATAAGAAATGCGTTTTTACAGCATTCTGGTAGGAAACGACAGTTTAATGTATTAATGAGTTCAAAAATTGTTTCTGTTAGGCACAGTCATGCAAAACAATGTCTTATCATGTTTTGACACCATAGATCACCAAAGTCATGCTAAAGCATCTTTTCCTTCATCTTCTTTCAGTTTGTCAGTGCTTTGACACCTAACGAATGGAAAACGTACACAGTTTAGCGTTTCTTCATAGGAAATGCGTTTTTACATCATTCTGGTAGGAAATTACAGTTAAATGTATTAATGAGTTCAAAAATTGTTTCTGTTCGGCACAGTCATGCAAAACAATGTCTTATCATGTTTTGACACCATAGATCACCAAAGTCATGCTAAAGCTTTTTTTCCTTCATCTTCCTTCAGTTTGTCAGTGCTTTGACACATGAAGAATCGAAAAAGTACAGTGTTTGGCGTTTCTGCATAGGAAATGCGTTTTTACAGCATTCTGGGAGGAAATTACAGTTTAATGTATTAATGAGTTCAAAAATTGTTTCTGTTAGGCACAGTCATGCAAAACAATGTCTTATCATGTTTTGACACCATAGATCACCAAAGCATCTTTTCCTTCATCTTCTTTCAGTTTGTCAGTGCTTTGACACATGACGAATCGAAAAAGTACAGAGTTTGGCGTTTCTGCATAGGAAATGCGTTTTTACAGCATTCTGGGAGAAAATTACAGTTAAATTTGTTAATGAGTTCAAAAATTGTTTCTGTTAGGCACAGTCATGCAAAACAATGTCTTATCATGTTTTGACACCATAGATCACCAAAGCATCTTTTCCTTCATCTTCTTTTAGTTTTTCAGTGCTTTGACAGATGAAGAATCGAAAAAGTACAGTGTTTGGCGTTTCTGCATAGGAAATGCGTTTTTACAGCATTCTGGTAGGAAACGACAGTGAAATGTATTAATGAGTTCAAAAATTGTTTCTGTTAGGCACAGTCATGCAAAACAATGTCTTATCATGTTTTGACACCATAGATCACCAAAGTCATGCTAAAGCTTCTTTTCCTTCATCTTCTTTCAGTTTGTCAGTGCTTTGACACATGAAGAAACGAAAACGTAAACAGTTTAGCGTTTCTGCATAGGAAATGCGTTTTTACATCATTCTGGGAGGAAATTACAGTTAAATGTATTAATGAGTTCAAAAATTGTTTCTGTTAGGCACAGTCATGCAAAACAATGTCTTATCATGTTTTGACACCATAGATCACCAAAGCATCTTTTCCTTCATCTTCTTTCAGTTTGTCAGTGCTTTGACACATGAAGAATCGAAAAAGTACAGTGTTTGGCGTTTCTGCATAAGAAATGCGTTTTTACAGCATTCTGGTAGGAAACGACAGTTTAATGTATTAATGAGTTCAAAAATTGTTTCTGTTTGGCACAGTCATGCAAAACAATGTCTTATCATGTTTTGACACCATAGATCACCAAAGTCATGCTAAAGCTTCTTTTCCTTCATCTTCTTTCAGTTTGTCAGTGCTTTGACACATGAAGAATCGAAAAAGTCCTGTGTTTGGCGTTTCTTCATAGGAAATGCGTTTTTACAGCATTCTGGTAAGAAATTACAGTTAAATGTATTAATGAGTTCAAAAATTGTTTCTATTAGGCACAGTCATGCAAAACAATGTCTTATCATGTTTTGACACCATAGATCACCAAAGTCATGCTAAAGCTTTTTTTCCTTCATCTTCTTTCAGTTTGTCAGTGCTTTGACACATGACGAATGGAAAACGTACACTGTTTAGCGTTTCTGCATAGAAAATGCGTTTTTACATCATTCTGGTAGGAAATTACAGTTAAATTTGTTAATGAGTTCAAAAATTGTTTCTGTTAGGCACAGTCATGCAAAACAATGTCTTATCATGTTTTGACACCATAGATCACCAAAGTCATACTAAAGCTTCTTTTCCTTCATCTTCTTTCAGTTTGTCAGTGCTTTGACACATGATGAATCGAAAAAGTACAGTGTTTGCGTTTCTTCATAGGAAATGCGTTTTTACAGCATTCTGGTAGGAAACGACCGTTAAATTTGTTAATGAGTTCAAAAATTGTTTCTGTTAGGCACAGTCATGCAAAACAATGTCTTATCATGTTTTGACACCATAGATCACCAAAGCATCTTTTCCTTCATCTTCTTTCAGTTTTTCAGTGCTTTGACACATAAAGAATGGAAAACGTACAGTGTTTGGCGTTTTTGCATAGGAAATGCGTTTTTACAGCATTCTGGTAGGAAATTACAGTTAAATGTATTAATGAGTTCAAAAATTGTTTCTGTTAGGCACAGTCATGCAAAACAATGTCTTATCATGTTTTGACACCATAGATCACCAAAGCATCTTTTCCTTCATCTTCTTTCAGTTTGTCAGTGCTTTGACACATGAAGAATCGAAAAAGTACAGTGTTTGGCGTTTCTGCATAAGAAATGCGTTTTTACAGCATTCTGGTAGGAAACGACAGTTTAATGTATTAATGAGTTCAAAAATTGTTTCTGTTAGGCACAGTCATGCAAAACAATGTCTTATCATGTTTTGACACCATAGATCACCAAAGTCATGCTAAAGCATCTTTTCCTTCATCTTCTTTCAGTTTGTCAGTGCTTTGACACCTAACGAATGGAAAACGTACACAGTTTAGCGTTTCTTCATAGGAAATGCGTTTTTACATCATTCTGGTAGGAAATTACAGTTAAATGTATTAATGAGTTCAAAAATTGTTTCTGTTCGGCACAGTCATGCAAAACAATGTCTTATCATGTTTTGACACCATAGATCACCAAAGTCATGCTAAAGCTTTTTTTCCTTCATCTTCCTTCAGTTTGTCAGTGCTTTGACACATGAAGAATCGAAAAAGTACAGTGTTTGGCGTTTCTGCATAGGAAATGCGTTTTTACAGCATTCTGGGAGGAAATTACAGTTTAATGTATTAATGAGTTCAAAAATTGTTTCTGTTAGGCACAGTCATGCAAAACAATGTCTTATCATGTTTTGACACCATAGATCACCAAAGCATCTTTTCCTTCATCTTCTTTTAGTTTTTCAGTGCTTTGACAGATGAAGAATCGAAAAAGTACAGTGTTTGGCGTTTCTGCATAGGAAATGCGTTTTTACAGCATTCTGGTAGGAAACGACAGTGAAATGTATTAATGAGTTCAAAAATTGTTTCTGTTAGGCACAGTCATGCAAAACAATGTCTTATCATGTTTTGACACCATAGATCACCAAAGTCATGCTAAAGCTTCTTTTCCTTCATCTTCTTTCAGTTTGTCAGTGCTTTGACACATAACGAATGGAAAACGTACACAGTTTAGCGTTTCTGCATAGGAAATGCGTTTTTACATCATTCTGGTAGGAAATTACAGTTAAATGTATTAATGAGTTCAAAAATTGTTTCTGTTAGGCACAGTCATGCAAAACAATGTCTTATCATGTTTTGACACCATAGATCACCAAAGCATCTTTTCCTTCATCTTCTTTTAGTTTTTCAGTGCTTTGACACATGAAGAATCGAAAAAGTACAGAGTTTGGCGTTTCTGCATAGGAAATGCGTTTTTACAGCATTCTGGTAGGAAACGACAGTTAAATGTATTAATGAGTTCAAAAATTGTTTCTGTTAGGCACAGTCATGCAAAACAATGTCTTATCATGTTTTGACACCATAGATCACCAAAGTCATGCTAAAGCTTCTTTTCCTTCATCTTCTTTCAGTTTGTCAGTGCTTTGACACATAACGAAACGAAAACGTAAACAGTTTAGCGTTTCTTCATAGGAAATGCGTTTTTACATCATTCTGGTAGGAAATTACAGTTAAATTTGTTAATGAGTTCAAAAATTGTTTCTGTTAGGCACAGTCATGCAAAACAATGTCTTATCATGTTTTGACACCATAGATCACCAAAGTCAGGCTAAAGCATCTTTTCCTTCATCTTCTTTCAGTTTTTCAGTGCTTTGACACATGAAGAATCAAAAAAGTACAGTGTTTGCGTTTCTTCATAGGAAATGCGTTTTTACAGCATTCTGGTAGGAAACGACCGTTAAATTTGTTAATGAATTCAAAAATTGTTTCTGTTAGGCACAGTCATGCAAAACAATGTCTTATCATGTTTTGACACCATAGATCACCAAAGCATCTTTTCCTTCATTTTCTTTCAGTTTGTCAGTGCTTTGACACATAACGAATGGAAAACGTAGACTGTTTAGCGTTTCTGCATAGGAAATGCGTTTTTACAGCATTCTGGTAGGAAATTACAGTTAAATTTGTTAATGAGTTCAAAAATTGTTTCTGTTAGGCACAGTCATGCAAAACAATGTCTTGTCATGTTTTGACACCATAGATCACCAAAGCATCTTTTCCTTCATTTTCTTTCAGTTTGTCAGTGCTTTGACACATAACGAATGGAAAACGTAGACTGTTTAGCGTTTCTGCATCGGAAATGCGTTTTTACATCATTCTGGTAGGAAATTACAGTTAAATTTGTTATTGTGTTCAAAAATTGTTTCTGTTAGGCACAGTCATGCAAAACAATGTCTTATCATGTTTTGACACCATAGATCACCAAAGCTTCTTTTCCTTCATCTTCTTTCAGTTTTTCAGTGCTTTGACACATGAAGAATGGAAAACGTACACAGTTTAGCGTTTCTGCATAGGAAATGCGTTTTTACAGCATTCTGGGAGGAAATTACAGTTAAATTTGTTAATGAGTTCAAAAATTGTTTCTGTTAGGCACAGTCATGCAAAACAATGTCTTATCATGTTTTGACACCATAGATCACCAAAGCATCTTTTCCTTCATCTTCTTTTAGTTTTTCAGTGCTTTGACACATGAAGAGTCGAAAAAGTACAGTGTTTGGCGTTTCTGCATAGGAAATGCGTTTTTACAGCATTCTGGTAGGAAATTACAGTTAAATGTATTAATGAGTTCAAAAATTGTTTCTGTTAGGCACAGTCATGCAAAACAATGTCTTATCATGTTTTGACACCATAGATCACCAAAGCATCTTTTCCTTCATCTTCTTTCAGTTTGTCAGTGCTTTGACACATAACGAATGGAAAACGTACAGTGTTTGGCGTTTCTGCATAGGAAATGCGTTTTTACATCATTCTGGTAGGAAATTACAGTTAAATTTGTTAATGAGTTCAAAAATTGTTTCTGTTAGGCACAGTCATGCAAAACAATGTCTTATCATGTTTTGACACCATAGATCACCAAAGTCAGGCTAAAGCATCTTTTCCTTCATCTTCTTTCAGTTTTTCAGTGCTTTGACACATGAAGAATCGAAAAAGTACAGTGTTTGCGTTTCTTCATAGGAAATGCGTTTTTACAGCATTCTGGTAGGAAACGACCGTTAACTTTGTTAATGAGTTCAAAAATTGTTTCTGTTAGGCACAGTCATGCAAAACAATGTCTTATCATGTTTTGACACCATAGATCACCAAAGCATCTTTTCCTTCATTTTCTTTCAGTTTGTCAGTGCTTTGACACATAACGAATGGAAAACGTAGACTGTTTAGCGTTTCTGCATAGGAAATGCGTTTTTACAGCATTCTGGGAAAAAATTACAGTTAAATTTGTTAATGAGTTCAAAAATTGTTTCTGTTAGGCACAGTCATGCAAAACAATGTCTTATCATGTTTTGACACCATAGATCACCAAAGCTTCTTTTCCTTCATCTTCTTTCAGTTTTTCAGTGCTTTGACACATAAAGAATGGAAAACGTACAGTGTTTAGCGTTTCTGCATAGGAAATGCGTTTTTACAGCATTCTGGGAAAAAATTACAGTTAAATTTGTTAATGAGTTCAAAAATTGTTTCTGTTAGGCACAGTCATGCAAAACAATGTCTTATCATGTTTTGACACCATAGATCACCAAAGCATCTTTTCCTTCATCTTCTTTTAGTTTTTCAGTGCTTTGACACATGAAGAGTCGAAAAAGTACAGTGTTTGGCGTTTCTGCATAGGAAATGCGTTTGTACAGCATTCTGGTAGGAAACGACAGTTTAATGTATTAATGAATTCAAAAATTGTTTCTGTTAGGCACAGTCATGAAAAACAATGTCTTATCATGTTTTGACACCATAGATCACCAAAGCATCTTTTCCTTCATCTTCTTTCAGTTTGTCAGTGCTTTGACACATAACGAATGGAAAACGTACACAGTTTAGCGTTTCTGCATAGGAAATGCGTTTTTACATCATTCTGGTAGGAAATTACAGTTAAATGTATTAATGAGTTCAAAAATTGTTTCTGTTAGGCACAGTCATGCAAAACAATGTCTTATCATGTTTTGACACCATAGATCACCAAAATCATGCTAAAGCTTTTTTTCCTTCATCTTCCTTCAGTTTGTCAGTGCTTTGACACATGACGAATCGAAAAAGTACAGAGTTTGGCGTTTCTGCATAGGAAATGCGTTTTTACAGCATTCTGGGAGAAAATTACAGTTAAATTTGTTAATGAGTTCAAAAATTGTTTCTGTTAGGCACAGTCATGCAAAACAATGTCTTATCATGTTTTGACACCATAGATCACCAAAGCATCTTTTCCTTCATCTTCTTTTAGTTTTTCAGTGCTTTGACAGATGAAGAATCGAAAAAGTACAGTGTTTGGCGTTTCTGCATAGGAAATGCGTTTTTACAGCATTCTGGTAGGAAACGACAGTGAAATGTATTAATGAGTTCAAAAATTGTTTCTGTTAGGCACAGTCATGCAAAACAATGTCTTATCATGTTTTGACACCATAGATCACCAAAGTCATGCTAAAGCTTCTTTTCCTTCATCTTCTTTCAGTTTGTCAGTGCTTTGACACATGAAGAAACGAAAACGTAAACAGTTTAGCGTTTCTGCATAGGAAATGCGTTTTTACATCATTCTGGGAGGAAATTACAGTTAAATGTATTAATGAGTTCAAAAATTGTTTCTGTTAGGCACAGTCATGCAAAACAATGTCTTATCATGTTTTGACACCATAGATCACCAAAGCATCTTTTCCTTCATCTTCTTTCAGTTTGTCAGTGCTTTGACACATGAAGAATCGAAAAAGTACAGTGTTTGGCGTTTCTGCATAAGAAATGCGTTTTTACAGCATTCTGGTAGGAAACGACAGTTTAATGTATTAATGAGTTCAAAAATTGTTTCTGTTTGGCACAGTCATGCAAAACAATGTCTTATCATGTTTTGACACCATAGATCACCAAAGTCATGCTAAAGCTTCTTTTCCTTCATCTTCTTTCAGTTTGTCAGTGCTTTGACACATGAAGAATCGAAAAAGTCCTGTGTTTGGCGTTTCTTCATAGGAAATGCGTTTTTACAGCATTCTGGTAAGAAATTACAGTTAAATGTATTAATGAGTTCAAAAATTGTTTCTATTAGGCACAGTCATGCAAAACAATGTCTTATCATGTTTTGACACCATAGATCACCAAAGTCATGCTAAAGCTTTTTTTCCTTCATCTTCTTTCAGTTTGTCAGTGCTTTGACACATGACGAATGGAAAACGTACACTGTTTAGCGTTTCTGCATAGAAAATGCGTTTTTACATCATTCTGGTAGGAAATTACAGTTAAATTTGTTAATGAGTTCAAAAATTGTTTCTGTTAGGCACAGTCATGCAAAACAATGTCTTATCATGTTTTGACACCATAGATCACCAAAGTCATACTAAAGCTTCTTTTCCTTCATCTTCTTTCAGTTTGTCAGTGCTTTGACACATGATGAATCGAAAAAGTACAGTGTTTGCGTTTCTTCATAGGAAATGCGTTTTTACAGCATTCTGGTAGGAAACGACCGTTAAATTTGTTAATGAGTTCAAAAATTGTTTCTGTTAGGCACAGTCATGCAAAACAATGTCTTATCATGTTTTGACACCATAGATCACCAAAGCATCTTTTCCTTCATCTTCTTTCAGTTTTTCAGTGCTTTGACACATAAAGAATGGAAAACGTACAGTGTTTGGCGTTTTTGCATAGGAAATGCGTTTTTACAGCATTCTGGTAGGAAATTACAGTTAAATGTATTAATGAGTTCAAAAATTGTTTCTGTTAGGCACAGTCATGCAAAACAATGTCTTATCATGTTTTGACACCATAGATCACCAAAGCATCTTTTCCTTCATCTTCTTTCAGTTTGTCAGTGCTTTGACACATGAAGAATCGAAAAAGTACAGTGTTTGGCGTTTCTGCATAAGAAATGCGTTTTTACAGCATTCTGGTAGGAAACGACAGTTTAATGTATTAATGAGTTCAAAAATTGTTTCTGTTAGGCACAGTCATGCAAAACAATGTCTTATCATGTTTTGACACCATAGATCACCAAAGTCATGCTAAAGCATCTTTTCCTTCATCTTCTTTCAGTTTGTCAGTGCTTTGACACCTAACGAATGGAAAACGTACACAGTTTAGCGTTTCTTCATAGGAAATGCGTTTTTACATCATTCTGGTAGGAAATTACAGTTAAATGTATTAATGAGTTCAAAAATTGTTTCTGTTAGGCACAGTCATGCAAAACAATGTCTTATCATGTTTTGACACCATAGATCACCAAAGCATCTTTTCCTTCATTTTCTTTCAGTTTGTCAGTGCTTTGACACATAACGAATGGAAAACGTAGACTGTTTAGCGTTTCTGCATAGGAAATGCGTTTTTACAGCATTCTGGGAAAAAATTACAGTTAAATTTGTTAATGAGTTCAAAAATTGTTTCTGTTAGGCACAGTCATGCAAAACAATGTCTTATCATGTTTTGACACCATAGATCACCAAAGCTTCTTTTCCTTCATCTTCTTTCAGTTTTTCAGTGCTTTGACACATAAAGAATGGAAAACGTACAGTGTTTAGCGTTTCTGCATAGGAAATGCGTTTTTACAGCATTCTGGGAAAAAATTACAGTTAAATTTGTTAATGAGTTCAAAAATTGTTTCTGTTAGGCACAGTCATGCAAAACAATGTCTTATCATGTTTTGACACCATAGATCACCAAAGCATCTTTTCCTTCATCTTCTTTTAGTTTTTCAGTGCTTTGACACATGAAGAGTCGAAAAAGTACAGTGTTTGGCGTTTCTGCATAGGAAATGCGTTTGTACAGCATTCTGGTAGGAAACGACAGTTTAATGTATTAATGAATTCAAAAATTGTTTCTGTTAGGCACAGTCATGAAAAACAATGTCTTATCATGTTTTGACACCATAGATCACCAAAGCATCTTTTCCTTCATCTTCTTTCAGTTTGTCAGTGCTTTGACACATAACGAATGGAAAACGTACACAGTTTAGCGTTTCTGCATAGGAAATGCGTTTTTACATCATTCTGGTAGGAAATTACAGTTAAATGTATTAATGAGTTCAAAAATTGTTTCTGTTAGGCACAGTCATGCAAAACAATGTCTTATCATGTTTTGACACCATAGATCACCAAAATCATGCTAAAGCTTTTTTTCCTTCATCTTCCTTCAGTTTGTCAGTGCTTTGACACATGACGAATCGAAAAAGTACAGAGTTTGGCGTTTCTGCATAGGAAATGCGTTTTTACAGCATTCTGGGAGAAAATTACAGTTAAATTTGTTAATGAGTTCAAAAATTGTTTCTGTTAGGCACAGTCATGCAAAACAATGTCTTATCATGTTTTGACACCATAGATCACCAAAGCATCTTTTCCTTCATCTTCTTTTAGTTTTTCAGTGCTTTGACAGATGAAGAATCGAAAAAGTACAGTGTTTGGCGTTTCTGCATAGGAAATGCGTTTTTACAGCATTCTGGTAGGAAACGACAGTGAAATGTATTAATGAGTTCAAAAATTGTTTCTGTTAGGCACAGTCATGCAAAACAATGTCTTATCATGTTTTGACACCATAGATCACCAAAGTCATGCTAAAGCTTCTTTTCCTTCATCTTCTTTCAGTTTGTCAGTGCTTTGACACATGAAGAAACGAAAACGTAAACAGTTTAGCGTTTCTGCATAGGAAATGCGTTTTTACATCATTCTGGGAGGAAATTACAGTTAAATGTATTAATGAGTTCAAAAATTGTTTCTGTTAGGCACAGTCATGCAAAACAATGTCTTATCATGTTTTGACACCATAGATCACCAAAGCATCTTTTCCTTCATCTTCTTTCAGTTTGTCAGTGCTTTGACACATGAAGAATCGAAAAAGTACAGTGTTTGGCGTTTCTGCATAAGAAATGCGTTTTTACAGCATTCTGGTAGGAAACGACAGTTTAATGTATTAATGAGTTCAAAAATTGTTTCTGTTTGGCACAGTCATGCAAAACAATGTCTTATCATGTTTTGACACCATAGATCACCAAAGTCATGCTAAAGCTTCTTTTCCTTCATCTTCTTTCAGTTTGTCAGTGCTTTGACACATGAAGAATCGAAAAAGTCCTGTGTTTGGCGTTTCTTCATAGGAAATGCGTTTTTACAGCATTCTGGTAAGAAATTACAGTTAAATGTATTAATGAGTTCAAAAATTGTTTCTATTAGGCACAGTCATGCAAAACAATGTCTTATCATGTTTTGACACCATAGATCACCAAAGTCATGCTAAAGCTTTTTTTCCTTCATCTTCTTTCAGTTTGTCAGTGCTTTGACACATGACGAATGGAAAACGTACACTGTTTAGCGTTTCTGCATAGAAAATGCGTTTTTACATCATTCTGGTAGGAAATTACAGTTAAATTTGTTAATGAGTTCAAAAATTGTTTCTGTTAGGCACAGTCATGCAAAACAATGTCTTATCATGTTTTGACACCATAGATCACCAAAGTCATACTAAAGCTTCTTTTCCTTCATCTTCTTTCAGTTTGTCAGTGCTTTGACACATGATGAATCGAAAAAGTACAGTGTTTGCGTTTCTTCATAGGAAATGCGTTTTTACAGCATTCTGGTAGGAAACGACCGTTAAATTTGTTAATGAGTTCAAAAATTGTTTCTGTTAGGCACAGTCATGCAAAACAATGTCTTATCATGTTTTGACACCATAGATCACCAAAGCATCTTTTCCTTCATCTTCTTTCAGTTTTTCAGTGCTTTGACACATAAAGAATGGAAAACGTACAGTGTTTGGCGTTTTTGCATAGGAAATGCGTTTTTACAGCATTCTGGTAGGAAATTACAGTTAAATGTATTAATGAGTTCAAAAATTGTTTCTGTTAGGCACAGTCATGCAAAACAATGTCTTATCATGTTTTGACACCATAGATCACCAAAGCATCTTTTCCTTCATCTTCTTTCAGTTTGTCAGTGCTTTGACACATGAAGAATCGAAAAAGTACAGTGTTTGGCGTTTCTGCATAAGAAATGCGTTTTTACAGCATTCTGGTAGGAAACGACAGTTTAATGTATTAATGAGTTCAAAAATTGTTTCTGTTAGGCACAGTCATGCAAAACAATGTCTTATCATGTTTTGACACCATAGATCACCAAAGTCATGCTAAAGCATCTTTTCCTTCATCTTCTTTCAGTTTGTCAGTGCTTTGACACCTAACGAATGGAAAACGTACACAGTTTAGCGTTTCTTCATAGGAAATGCGTTTTTACATCATTCTGGTAGGAAATTACAGTTAAATGTATTAATGAGTTCAAAAATTGTTTCTGTTCGGCACAGTCATGCAAAACAATGTCTTATCATGTTTTGACACCATAGATCACCAAAGTCATGCTAAAGCTTTTTTTCCTTCATCTTCCTTCAGTTTGTCAGTGCTTTGACACATGAAGAATCGAAAAAGTACAGTGTTTGGCGTTTCTGCATAGGAAATGCGTTTTTACAGCATTCTGGGAGGAAATTACAGTTTAATGTATTAATGAGTTCAAAAATTGTTTCTGTTAGGCACAGTCATGCAAAACAATGTCTTATCATGTTTTGACACCATAGATCACCAAAGCATCTTTTCCTTCATCTTCTTTTAGTTTTTCAGTGCTTTGACAGATGAAGAATCGAAAAAGTACAGTGTTTGGCGTTTCTGCATAGGAAATGCGTTTTTACAGCATTCTGGTAGGAAACGACAGTGAAATGTATTAATGAGTTCAAAAATTGTTTCTGTTAGGCACAGTCATGCAAAACAATGTCTTATCATGTTTTGACACCATAGATCACCAAAGTCATGCTAAAGCTTCTTTTCCTTCATCTTCTTTCAGTTTGTCAGTGCTTTGACACATAACGAATGGAAAACGTACACAGTTTAGCGTTTCTGCATAGGAAATGCGTTTTTACATCATTCTGGTAGGAAATTACAGTTAAATGTATTAATGAGTTCAAAAATTGTTTCTGTTAGGCACAGTCATGCAAAACAATGTCTTATCATGTTTTGACACCATAGATCACCAAAGCATCTTTTCCTTCATCTTCTTTTAGTTTTTCAGTGCTTTGACACATGAAGAATCGAAAAAGTACAGAGTTTGGCGTTTCTGCATAGGAAATGCGTTTTTACAGCATTCTGGTAGGAAACGACAGTTAAATGTATTAATGAGTTCAAAAATTGTTTCTGTTAGGCACAGTCATGCAAAACAATGTCTTATCATGTTTTGACACCATAGATCACCAAAGTCATGCTAAAGCTTCTTTTCCTTCATCTTCTTTCAGTTTGTCAGTGCTTTGACACATAACGAAACGAAAACGTAAACAGTTTAGCGTTTCTTCATAGGAAATGCGTTTTTACATCATTCTGGTAGGAAATTACAGTTAAATTTGTTAATGAGTTCAAAAATTGTTTCTGTTAGGCACAGTCATGCAAAACAATGTCTTATCATGTTTTGACACCATAGATCACCAAAGTCAGGCTAAAGCATCTTTTCCTTCATCTTCTTTCAGTTTTTCAGTGCTTTGACACATGAAGAATCAAAAAAGTACAGTGTTTGCGTTTCTTCATAGGAAATGCGTTTTTACAGCATTCTGGTAGGAAACGACCGTTAAATTTGTTAATGAATTCAAAAATTGTTTCTGTTAGGCACAGTCATGCAAAACAATGTCTTATCATGTTTTGACACCATAGATCACCAAAGCATCTTTTCCTTCATTTTCTTTCAGTTTGTCAGTGCTTTGACACATAACGAATGGAAAACGTAGACTGTTTAGCGTTTCTGCATAGGAAATGCGTTTTTACAGCATTCTGGTAGGAAATTACAGTTAAATTTGTTAATGAGTTCAAAAATTGTTTCTGTTAGGCACAGTCATGCAAAACAATGTCTTGTCATGTTTTGACACCATAGATCACCAAAGCATCTTTTCCTTCATTTTCTTTCAGTTTGTCAGTGCTTTGACACATAACGAATGGAAAACGTAGACTGTTTAGCGTTTCTGCATCGGAAATGCGTTTTTACATCATTCTGGTAGGAAATTACAGTTAAATTTGTTATTGTGTTCAAAAATTGTTTCTGTTAGGCACAGTCATGCAAAACAATGTCTTATCATGTTTTGACACCATAGATCACCAAAGCTTCTTTTCCTTCATCTTCTTTCAGTTTTTCAGTGCTTTGACACATGAAGAATGGAAAACGTACACAGTTTAGCGTTTCTGCATAGGAAATGCGTTTTTACAGCATTCTGGGAGGAAATTACAGTTAAATTTGTTAATGAGTTCAAAAATTGTTTCTGTTAGGCACAGTCATGCAAAACAATGTCTTATCATGTTTTGACACCATAGATCACCAAAGCATCTTTTCCTTCATCTTCTTTTAGTTTTTCAGTGCTTTGACACATGAAGAGTCGAAAAAGTACAGTGTTTGGCGTTTCTGCATAGGAAATGCGTTTTTACAGCATTCTGGTAGGAAATTACAGTTAAATGTATTAATGAGTTCAAAAATTGTTTCTGTTAGGCACAGTCATGCAAAACAATGTCTTATCATGTTTTGACACCATAGATCACCAAAGCATCTTTTCCTTCATCTTCTTTCAGTTTGTCAGTGCTTTGACACATAACGAATGGAAAACGTACAGTGTTTGGCGTTTCTGCATAGGAAATGCGTTTTTACATCATTCTGGTAGGAAATTACAGTTAAATTTGTTAATGAGTTCAAAAATTGTTTCTGTTAGGCACAGTCATGCAAAACAATGTCTTATCATGTTTTGACACCATAGATCACCAAAGTCAGGCTAAAGCATCTTTTCCTTCATCTTCTTTCAGTTTTTCAGTGCTTTGACACATGAAGAATCGAAAAAGTACAGTGTTTGCGTTTCTTCATAGGAAATGCGTTTTTACAGCATTCTGGTAGGAAACGACCGTTAACTTTGTTAATGAGTTCAAAAATTGTTTCTGTTAGGCACAGTCATGCAAAACAATGTCTTATCATGTTTTGACACCATAGATCACCAAAGCATCTTTTCCTTCATTTTCTTTCAGTTTGTCAGTGCTTTGACACATAACGAATGGAAAACGTAGACTGTTTAGCGTTTCTGCATAGGAAATGCGTTTTTACAGCATTCTGGGAAAAAATTACAGTTAAATTTGTTAATGAGTTCAAAAATTGTTTCTGTTAGGCACAGTCATGCAAAACAATGTCTTATCATGTTTTGACACCATAGATCACCAAAGCTTCTTTTCCTTCATCTTCTTTCAGTTTTTCAGTGCTTTGACACATAAAGAATGGAAAACGTACAGTGTTTAGCGTTTCTGCATAGGAAATGCGTTTTTACAGCATTCTGGGAAAAAATTACAGTTAAATTTGTTAATGAGTTCAAAAATTGTTTCTGTTAGGCACAGTCATGCAAAACAATGTCTTATCATGTTTTGACACCATAGATCACCAAAGCATCTTTTCCTTCATCTTCTTTTAGTTTTTCAGTGCTTTGACACATGAAGAGTCGAAAAAGTACAGTGTTTGGCGTTTCTGCATAGGAAATGCGTTTGTACAGCATTCTGGTAGGAAACGACAGTTTAATGTATTAATGAATTCAAAAATTGTTTCTGTTAGGCACAGT
This sequence comes from Trachinotus anak, assembly GCF_046630095.1. Lineage (NCBI taxonomy): Eukaryota > Metazoa > Chordata > Actinopteri > Carangiformes > Carangidae > Trachinotus > Trachinotus anak. The sequence continues at coordinate 17,935,145 of NW_027273876.1, read as the reverse complement.
CATGAAAAACAATGTCTTATCATGTTTTGACACCATAGATCACCAAAGCATCTTTTCCTTCATCTTCTTTCAGTTTGTCAGTGCTTTGACACATAACGAATGGAAAACGTACACAGTTTAGCGTTTCTGCATAGGAAATGCGTTTTTACATCATTCTGGTAGGAAATTACAGTTAAATGTATTAATGAGTTCAAAAATTGTTTCTGTTAGGCACAGTCATGCAAAACAATGTCTTATCATGTTTTGACACCATAGATCACCAAAATCATGCTAAAGCTTTTTTTCCTTCATCTTCCTTCAGTTTGTCAGTGCTTTGACACATGAAGAATCGAAAAAGTACAGTGTTTGGCGTTTCTGCACAGGAAATGCGTTTTTACAGCATTCTGGTAGGAAAATTACAGTTAAATGTATTAATGAGTTCAAAAATTGTTTCTGTTAGGCACAGTCATGCAAAACAATGTCTTATCATGTTTTGACACCATAGATCACCAAAGCATCTTTTCCTTCATCTTCTTTTAGTTTTTCAGTGCTTTGACACATGAAGAATCGAAAAAGTACTGTGTTTGGCGTTTCTGCATAAGAAATGCGTTTTTACATCATTCTGGTAGGAAATTACAGTTTAATGTATTAATGAGTTCAAAAATTGTTTCTGTTAGGCACAGTCATGCAAAACAATGTCTTATCATGTTTTGACACCATAGATCACCAAAGTCAGGCTAAAGCATCTTTTCCTTCATCTTCTTTCAGTTTTTCAGTGCTTTGACACATGAAGAATCGAAAAAGTACAGTGTTTGCGTTTCTTCATAGGAAATGCGTTTGTACAGCATTCTGGTAGGAAACGACAGTTTAATGTATTAATGAATTCAAAAATTGTTTCTGTTAGGCACAGTCATGAAAAACAATGTCTTATCATGTTTTGACACCATAGATCACCAAAGCATCTTTTCCTTCATCTTCTTTCAGTTTGTCAGTGCTTTGACACATAACGAATGGAAAACGTACACAGTTTAGCGTTTCTGCATAGGAAATGCGTTTTTACATCATTCTGGTAGGAAATTACAGTTAAATGTATTAATGAGTTCAAAAATTGTTTCTGTTAGGCACAGTCATGCAAAACAATGTCTTATCATGTTTTGACACCATAGATCACCAAAATCATGCTAAAGCTTTTTTTCCTTCATCTTCCTTCAGTTTGTCAGTGCTTTGACACATGAAGAATCGAAAAAGTACAGTGTTTGGCGTTTCTGCACAGGAAATGCGTTTTTACAGCATTCTGGTAGGAAAATTACAGTTAAATGTATTAATGAGTTCAAAAATTGTTTCTGTTAGGCACAGTCATGCAAAACAATGTCTTATCATGTTTTGACACCATAGATCACCAAAGCATCTTTTCCTTCATCTTCTTTTAGTTTTTCAGTGCTTTGACACATGAAGAATCGAAAAAGTACTGTGTTTGGCGTTTCTGCATAAGAAATGCGTTTTTACATCATTCTGGTAGGAAATTACAGTTTAATGTATTAATGAGTTCAAAAATTGTTTCTGTTAGGCACAGTCATGCAAAACAATGTCTTATCATGTTTTGACACCATAGATCACCAAAGTCAGGCTAAAGCATCTTTTCCTTCATCTTCTTTCAGTTTTTCAGTGCTTTGACACATGAAGAATCGAAAAAGTACAGTGTTTGCGTTTCTTCATAGGAAATGCGTTTTTACAGCATTCTGGTAGGAAACGACCGTTAAATTTGTTAATGAATTCAAAAATTGTTTCTGTTAGGCACAGTCATGCAAAACAATGTCTTATCATGTTTTGACACCATAGATCACCAAAGCATCTTTTCCTTCATCTTCTTTCAGTTTTTCAGTGCTTTGACACATAAAGAATGGAAAACGTACAGTGTTTGGCGTTTTTGCATAGGAAATGCGTTTTTACAGCATTCTGGTAGGAAATTACAGTTAAATGTATTAATGAGTTCAAAAATTGTTTCTGTTAGGCACAGTCATGCAAAACAATGTCTTATCATGTTTTGACACCATAGATCACCAAAGCATCTTTTCCTTCATCTTCTTTCAGTTTGTCAGTGCTTTGACACATAACGAATGGAAAACCTACACAGTTTAGCGTTTCTGCATAGGAAATGCGTTTTTACAGCATTCTGGTAGGAAATTACAGTTAAATTTGTTAATGAGTTCAAAAATTGTTTCTGTTAGGCACAGTCATGCAAAACAATGTCTTATCATGTTTTGACACCATAGATCACCAAAGTCATGCTAAAGCTTTTTTTCCTTCATCTTCCTTCAGTTTGTCAGTGCTTTGACACATGACGAATCGAAAAAGTACAGTGTTTGGCGTTTCTGCATAGGAAATGCGTTTTTACAGCATTCTGGGAGAAAATTACAGTTAAATTTGTTAATGAGTTCAAAAATTGTTTCTGTTAGGCACAGTCATGCAAAACAATGTCTTATCATGTTTTGACACCATAGATCACCAAAGCATCTTTTCCTTCATCTTCTTTTAGTTTTTCAGTGCTTTGACACATGAAGAGTCGAAAAAGTACAGTGTTTTGCGTTTCTGCATAGGAAATGCGTTTTTACAGCATTCTGGTAGGAAATTACAGTTAAATGTATTAATGAGTTCAAAAATTGTTTCTGTTAGGCACAGTCATGCAAAACAATGTCTTATCATGTTTTGACACCATAGATCACCAAAGCATCTTTTCCTTCATCTTCTTTCAGTTTGTCAGTGCTTTGACACATAACGAATGGAAAACGTACACAGTTTAGCGTTTCTGCATAAGAAATGCGTTTTTACATCATTCTGGTAGGAAATTACAGTTAAATGTATTAATGAGTTCAAAAATTGTTTCTGTTAGGCACAGTCATGCAAAACAATGTCTTATCATGTTTTGACACCATAGATCACCAAAGCATCTTTTCCTTCATCTTCTTTCAGTTTGTCAGTGCTTTGACACATAACGAATGGAAAACGTACACAGTTTAGCGTTTCTGCATAAGAAATGCGTTTTTACATCATTCTGGTAGGAAATTACAGTTAAATGTATTAATGAGTTCAAAAATTGTTTCTGTTAGGCACAGTCATGCAAAACAATGTCTTATCATGTTTTGACACCATAGATCACCAAAATCATGCTAAAGCTTTTTTTCCTTCATCTTCCTTCAGTTTGTCAGTGCTTTGACACATGAAGAATCGAAAAAGTACAGTGTTTGGCGTTTCTGCACAGGAAATGCGTTTTTACAGCATTCTGGTAGGAAAATTACAGTTAAATGTATTAATGAGTTCAAAAATTGTTTCTGTTAGGCACAGTCATGCAAAACAATGTCTTATCATGTTTTGACACCATAGATCACCAAAGCATCTTTTCCTTCATCTTCTTTTAGTTTTTCAGTGCTTTGACACATGAAGAATCGAAAAAGTACTGTGTTTGGCGTTTCTGCATAAGAAATGCGTTTTTACATCATTCTGGTAGGAAATTACAGTTTAATGTATTAATGAGTTCAAAAATTGTTTCTGTTAGGCACAGTCATGCAAAACAATGTCTTATCATGTTTTGACACCATAGATCACCAAAGTCAGGCTAAAGCATCTTTTCCTTCATCTTCTTTCAGTTTTTCAGTGCTTTGACACATGAAGAATCGAAAAAGTACAGTGTTTGCGTTTCTTCATAGGAAATGCGTTTTTACAGCATTCTGGTAGGAAACGACCGTTAAATTTGTTAATGAATTCAAAAATTGTTTCTGTTAGGCACAGTCATGCAAAACAATGTCTTATCATGTTTTGACACCATAGATCACCAAAGTCATGCTAAAGCTTCTTTTCCTTCATCTTCTTTCAGTTTGACAGTGCTTTGACACATGACGAATCGAAAAAGTACAGTGTTTGGCGTTTCTGCATAGGAAATGCGTTTTTACAGCATTCTGGGAGAAAATTACAGTTAAATTTGTTAATGAGTTCAAAAATTGTTTCTGTTAGGCACAGTCATGCAAAACAATGTCTTATCATGTTTTGACACCATAGATCACCAAAGTCATGCTAAAGCTTTTTTTCTTTCATCTTCCTTCAGTTTGTCAGTGCTTTGACACATGAAGAATCGAAAAAGTACTGTGTTTGGCGTTTCTGCATAAGAAATGCGTTTGTACTGCATTCTGGTAGGAAACGACAGTTTAATGTATTAATGAGTTCAAAAATTGTTTCTGTTAGGCACAGTCATGCAAAACAATGTCTTATCATGTTTTGACACCATAGATCACCAAAGTCAGGCTAAAGCATCTTTTCCTTCATCTTCTTTCAGTTTTTCAGTGCTTTGACACATGAAGAATCGAAAAAGTACAGTGTTTGCGTTTCTTCATAGGAAATGCGTTTTTACAGCATTCTGGTAGGAAACGACCGTTAAATTTGTTAATGAATTCAAAAATTGTTTCTGTTAGGCACAGTCATGCAAAACAATGTCTTATCATGTTTTGACACCATAGATCACCAAAGTCATGCTAAAGCTTCTTTTCCTTCATCTTCTTTCAGTTTGACAGTGCTTTGACACATGACGAATCGAAAAAGTACAGTGTTTGGCGTTTCTGCATAGGAAATGCGTTTTTACAGCATTCTGGGAGAAAATTACAGTTAAATTTGTTAATGAGTTCAAAAATTGTTTCTGTTAGGCACAGTCATGCAAAACAATGTCTTATCATGTTTTGACACCATAGATCACCAAAGCATCTTTTCCTTCATCTTCTTTTAGTTTTTCAGTGCTTTGACACATGAAGAGTCGAAAAAGTACAGTGTTTTGCATTTCTGCATAGGAAATGCGTTTTTACAGCATTCTGGTAGGAAATTACAGTTAAATGTATTAATGAGTTCAAAAATTGTTTCTGTTAGGCACAGTCATGCAAAACAATGTCTTATCATGTTTTGACACCATAGATCACCAAAGCATCTTTTCCTTCATCTTCTTTCAGTTTGTCAGTGCTTTGACACATAACGAATGGAAAACGTACACAGTTTAGCGTTTCTGCATAGGAAATGCGTTTTTACATCATTCTGGTAGGAAATTACAGTTAAATGTATTAATGAGTTCAAAAATTGTTTCTGTTAGGCACAGTCATGCAAAACAATGTCTTATCATGTTTTGACACCATAGATCACCAAAATCATGCTAAAGCTTTTTTTCCTTCATCTTCCTTCAGTTTGTCAGTGCTTTGACACATGAAGAATCGAAAAAGTACAGTGTTTGGCGTTTCTGCACAGGAAATGCGTTTTTACAGCATTCTGGTAGGAAAATTACAGTTAAATGTATTAATGAGTTCAAAAATTGTTTCTGTTAGGCACAGTCATGCAAAACAATGTCTTATCATGTTTTGACACCATAGATCACCAAAGCATCTTTTCCTTCATCTTCTTTTAGTTTTTCAGTGCTTTGACACATGAAGAATCGAAAAAGTACTGTGTTTGGCGTTTCTGCATAAGAAATGCGTTTTTACATCATTCTGGTAGGAAATTACAGTTTAATGTATTAATGAGTTCAAAAATTGTTTCTGTTAGGCACAGTCATGCAAAACAATGTCTTATCATGTTTTGACACCATAGATCACCAAAGTCAGGCTAAAGCATCTTTTCCTTCATCTTCTTTCAGTTTTTCAGTGCTTTGACACATGAAGAATCGAAAAAGTACAGTGTTTGCGTTTCTTCATAGGAAATGCGTTTTTACAGCATTCTGGTAGGAAACGACCGTTAAATTTGTTAATGAATTCAAAAATTGTTTCTGTTAGGCACAGTCATGCAAAACAATGTCTTATCATGTTTTGACACCATAGATCACCAAAGCATCTTTTCCTTCATTTTCTTTCAGTTTGTCAGTGCTTTGACACATAACGAATGGAAAACGTAGACTGTTTAGCGTTTCTGCATCGGAAATGCGTTTTTACATCATTCTGGTAGGAAATTACAGTTAAATTTGTTATTGTGTTCAAAAATTGTTTCTGTTAGGCACAGTCATGCAAAACAATGTCTTATCATGTTTTGACACCATAGATCACCAAAGCATCTTTTCCTTCATCTTCTTTCAGTTTTTCAGTGCTTTGACACATAAAGAATGGAAAACGTACACAGTTTAGCGTTTCTGCATAGGAAATGCGTTTTTACAGCATTCTGGGAGGAAATTACAGTTTAATGTATTAATGAGTTCAAAAATTGTTTCTGTTAGGCACAGTCATGCAAAACAATGTCTTATCATGTTTTGACACCATAGATCACCAAAGTCAGGCTAAAGCATCTTTTCCTTCATCTTCTTTCAGTTTTTCAGTGCTTTGACACATGAAGAATCGAAAAAGTACAGTGTTTGCGTTTCTTCATAGGAAATGCGTTTTTACAGCATTCTGGTAGGAAACGACCGTTAAATTTGTTAATGAATTCAAAAATTGTTTCTGTTAGGCACAGTCATGCAAAACAATGTCTTATCATGTTTTGACACCATAGATCACCAAAGTCATGCTAAAGCTTCTTTTCCTTCATCTTCTTTCAGTTTGACAGTGCTTTGACACATGACGAATCGAAAAAGTACAGTGTTTGGCGTTTCTGCATAGGAAATGCGTTTTTACAGCATTCTGGGAGAAAATTACAGTTAAATTTGTTAATGAGTTCAAAAATTGTTTCTGTTAGGCACAGTCATGCAAAACAATGTCTTATCATGTTTTGACACCATAGATCACCAAAGCATCTTTTCCTTCATCTTCTTTTAGTTTTTCAGTGCTTTGACACATGAAGAGTCGAAAAAGTACAGTGTTTTGCGTTTCTGCATAGGAAATGCGTTTTTACAGCATTCTGGTAGGAAATTACAGTTAAATGTATTAATGAGTTCAAAAATTGTTTCTGTTAGGCACAGTCATGCAAAACAATGTCTTATCATGTTTTGACACCATAGATCACCAAAGCATCTTTTCCTTCATCTTCTTTCAGTTTGTCAGTGCTTTGACACATAACGAATGGAAAACGTACACAGTTTAGCGTTTCTGCATAGGAAATGCGTTTTTACATCATTCTGGTAGGAAATTACAGTTAAATGTATTAATGAGTTCAAAAATTGTTTCTGTTAGGCACAGTCATGCAAAACAATGTCTTATCATGTTTTGACACCATAGATCACCAAAATCATGCTAAAGCTTTTTTTCCTTCATCTTCTCTCAGTTTGTCAGTGCTTTGACACATGAAGAATCGAAAAAGTACAGTGTTTGGCGTTTCTGCACAGGAAATGCGTTTTTACAGCATTCTGGTAGGAAAATTACAGTTAAATGTATTAATGAGTTCAAAAATTGTTTCTGTTAGGCACAGTCATGCAAAACAATGTCTTATCATGTTTTGACACCATAGATCACCAAAGCATCTTTTCCTTTATCTTCTTTTAGTTTTTCAGTGCTTTGACACATGAAGAATCGAAAAAGTACTGTGTTTGGCGTTTCTGCATAAGAAATGCGTTTTTACATCATTCTGGTAGGAAATTACAGTTTAATGTATTAATGAGTTCAAAAATTGTTTCTGTTAGGCACAGTCATGCAAAACAATGTCTTATCATGTTTTGACACCATAGATCACCAAAGTCAGGCTAAAGCATCTTTTCCTTCATCTTCTTTCAGTTTTTCAGTGCTTTGACACATGAAGAATCGAAAAAGTACAGTGTTTGCGTTTCTTCATAGGAAATGCGTTTTTACAGCATTCTGGTAGGAAACGACCGTTAAATTTGTTAATGAATTCAAAAATTGTTTCTGTTAGGCACAGTCATGCAAAACAATGTCTTATCATGTTTTGACACCATAGATCACCAAAGCATCTTTTCCTTCATTTTCTTTCAGTTTGTCAGTGCTTTGACACATAACGAATGGAAAACGTAGACTGTTTAGCGTTTCTGCATCGGAAATGCGTTTTTACATCATTCTGGTAGGAAATTACAGTTAAATTTGTTATTGTGTTCAAAAATTGTTTCTGTTAGGCACAGTCATGCAAAACAATGTCTTATCATGTTTTGACACCATAGATCACCAAAGCTTCTTTTCCTTCATCTTCTTTCAGTTTTTCAGTGCTTTGACACATAAAGAATGGAAAACGTACACAGTTTAGCGTTTCTGCATAGGAAATGCGTTTTTACAGCATTCTGGGAGGAAATTACAGTTAAATTTGTTAATGAGTTCAAAAATTGTTTCTGTTAGGCACAGTCATGCAAAACAATGTCTTATCATGTTTTGACACCATAGATCACCAAAGCATCTTTTCCTTCATCTTCTTTTAGTTTTTCAGTGCTTTGACACATGAAGAGTCGAAAAAGTACAGTGTTTGGCGTTTCTGCATAGGAAATGCGTTTTTACAGCATTCTGGTAGGAAATTACAGTTAAATGTATTAATGAGTTCAAAAATTGTTTCTGTTAGGCACAGTCATGCAAAACAATGTCTTATCATGTTTTGACACCATAGATCACCAAAGCATCTTTTCCTTCATCTTCTTTCAGTTTGTCAGTGCTTTGACACATAACGAATGGAAAACGTACACAGTTTAGCGTTTCTGCATAGGAAATGCGTTTTTACAGCATTCTGGTAGGAAATTACAGTTAAATTTGTTAATGAGTTCAAAAATTGTTTCTGTTAGGCACAGTCATGCAAAACAATGTCTTATCATGTTTTGACACCATAGATCACCAAAGTCATGCTAAAGCTTTTTTTCTTTCATCTTCCTTCAGTTTGTCAGTGCTTTGACACATGAAGAATCGAAAAAGTACTGTGTTTGGCGTTTCTGCATAAGAAATGCGTTTGTACAGCATTCTGGTAGGAAACGACAGTTTAATGTATTAATGAGTTCAAAAATTGTTTCTGTTAGGCACAGTCATGCAAAACAATGTCTTATCATGTTTTGACACCATAGATCACCAAAGTCAGGCTAAAGCATCTTTTCCTTCATCTTCTTTCAGTTTTTCAGTGCTTTGACACATGAAGAATCGAAAAAGTACAGTGTTTGCGTTTCTTCATAGGAAATGCGTTTTTACAGCATTCTGGTAGGAAACGACCGTTAAATTTGTTAATGAATTCAAAAATTGTTTCTGTTAGGCACAGTCATGCAAAACAATGTCTTATCATGTTTTGACACCATAGATCACCAAAGTCATGCTAAAGCTTCTTTTCCTTCATCTTCTTTCAGTTTGACAGTGCTTTGACACATGACGAATCGAAAAAGTACAGTGTTTGGCGTTTCTGCATAGGAAATGCGTTTTTACAGCATTCTGGGAGAAAATTACAGTTAAATTTGTTAATGAGTTCAAAAATTGTTTCTGTTAGGCACAGTCATGCAAAACAATGTCTTATCATGTTTTGACACCATAGATCACCAAAGCATCTTTTCCTTCATCTTCTTTTAGTTTTTCAGTGCTTTGACACATGAAGAGTCGAAAAAGTACAGTGTTTTGCGTTTCTGCATAGGAAATGCGTTTTTACAGCATTCTGGTAGGAAATTACAGTTAAATGTATTAATGAGTTCAAAAATTGTTTCTGTTAGGCACAGTCATGCAAAACAATGTCTTATCATGTTTTGACACCATAGATCACCAAAGCATCTTTTCCTTCATCTTCTTTCAGTTTGTCAGTGCTTTGACACATAACGAATGGAAAACGTACACAGTTTAGCGTTTCTGCATAGGAAATGCGTTTTTACATCATTCTGGTAGGAAATTACAGTTAAATGTATTAATGAGTTCAAAAATTGTTTCTGTTAGGCACAGTCATGCAAAACAATGTCTTATCATGTTTTGACACCATAGATCACCAAAATCATGCTAAAGCTTTTTTTCCTTCATCTTCCTTCAGTTTGTCAGTGCTTTGACACATGAAGAATCGAAAAAGTACAGTGTTTGGCGTTTCTGCACAGGAAATGCGTTTTTACAGCATTCTGGTAGGAAAATTACAGTGAAATGTATTAATGAGTTCAAAAATTGTTTCTGTTAGGCACAGTCATGCAAAACAATGTCTTATCATGTTTTGACACCATAGATCACCAAAGCATCTTTTCCTTCATCTTCTTTTAGTTTTTCAGTGCTTTGACACATGAAGAATCGAAAAAGTACTGTGTTTGGCGTTTCTGCATAAGAAATGCGTTTTTACATCATTCTGGTAGGAAATTACAGTTTAATGTATTAATGAGTTCAAAAATTGTTTCTGTTAGGCACAGTCATGCAAAACAATGTCTTATCATGTTTTGACACCATAGATCACCAAAGTCAGGCTAAAGCATCTTTTCCTTCATCTTCTTTCAGTTTGTCAGTGCTTTGACACATGAAGAATCGAAAAAGTACTGTGTTTGGCGTTTCTGCATAAGAAATGCGTTTTTACATCATTCTGGTAGGAAATTACAGTTTAATGTATTAATGAGTTCAAAAATTGTTTCTGTTAGGCACAGTCATGCAAAACAATGTCTTATCATGTTTTGACACCATAGATCACCAAAGTCAGGCTAAAGCATCTTTTCCTTCATCTTCTTTCAGTTTTTCAGTGCTTTGACACATGAAGAATCGAAAAAGTACAGTGTTTGCGTTTCTTCATAGGAAATGCGTTTTTACAGCATTCTGGTAGGAAACGACCGTTAAATTTGTTAATGAATTCAAAAATTGTTTCTGTTAGGCACAGTCATGCAAAACAATGTCTTATCATGTTTTGACACCATAGATCACCAAAGCTTCTTTTCCTTCATCTTCTTTCAGTTTTTCAGTGCTTTGACACATAAAGAATGGAAAACGTACACAGTTTAGCGTTTCTGCATAGGAAATGCGTTTTTACAGCATTCTGGGAGGAAATTACAGTTAAATTTGTTAATGAGTTCAAAAATTGTTTCTGTTAGGCACAGTCATGCAAAACAATGTCTTATCATGTTTTGACACCATAGATCACCAAAGCATCTTTTCCTTCATCTTCTTTTAGTTTTTCAGTGCTTTGACACATGAAGAGTCGAAAAAGTACAGTGTTTGGCGTTTCTGCATAGGAAATGCGTTTTTACAGCATTCTGGTAGGAAATTACAGTTAAATGTATTAATGAGTTCAAAAATTGTTTCTGTTAGGCACAGTCATGCAAAACAATGTCTTATCATGTTTTGACACCATAGATCACCAAAGCATCTTTTCCTTCATCTTCTTTCAGTTTGTCAGTGCTTTGACACATAACGAATGGAAAACGTACACAGTTTAGCGTTTCTGCATAGGAAATGCGTTTTTACAGCATTCTGGTAGGAAATTACAGTTAAATTTGTTAATGAGTTCAAAAATTGTTTCTGTTAGGCACAGTCATGCAAAACAATGTCTTATCATGTTTTGACACCATAGATCACCAAAGTCATGCTAAAGCTTTTTTTCCTTCATCTTCCTTCAGTTTGTCAGTGCTTTGACACATGAAGAATCGAAAAAGTACTGTGTTTGGCGTTTCTGCATAAGAAATGCGTTTGTACAGCATTCTGGTAGGAAACGACAGTTTAATGTATTAATGAGTTCAAAAATTGTTTCTGTTAGGCACAGTCATGCAAAACAATGTCTTATCATGTTTTGACACCATAGATCACCAAAGTCATGCTAAAGCATCTTTTCCTTCATCTTCTTTCAGTTTGTCAGCGCTTTGACACATAACGAATGGAAAACGTACACAGTTTAGCGTTTCTGCATAGGAAATGCGTTTTTACAGCATTCTGAAAGGAAATTACAGTTAAATGTATTAATGAGTTCAAAAATTGTTTCTGTTAGGCACAGTCATGCAAAACAATGTCTTATCATGTTTTGACACCATAGATCACCAAAGCATCTTTTCCTTCATCTTCTTTTAGTTTTTCAGTGCTTTGACACATAACGAATGGAAAACGTACACAGTTTAGCGTTTCTGCATAGGAAATGCGTTTTTACATCATTCTGGTAGGAAATTACAGTTAAATGTATTAATGAGTTCAAAAATTGTTTCTGTTAGGCACAGTCATGCAAAACAATGTCTTATCATGTTTTGACACCATAGATCACCAAAGCATCTTTTCCTTCATCTTCTTTTAGTTTTTCAGTGCTTTGACACAAAACGAATCGAAAAAGTACTGTGTTTGGCGTTTCTGCATAAGAAATGCGTTTTTACATCATTCTGGTAGGAAATTACAGTTTAATGTATTAATGAGTTCAAAAATTGTTTCTGTTAGGCACAGTCATGCAAAACAATGTCTTATCATGTTTTGACACCATAGATCACCAAAGTCAGGCTAAAGCATCTTTTCCTTCATCTTCTTTCAGTTTTTCAGTGCTTTGACACATAAAGAATGGAAAACGTACAGTGTTTGGCGTTTCTGCATAGGAAATGCGTTTTTACAGCATTCTGGTAGGAAATTACAGTTAAATGTATTAATGAGTTCAAAAATTGTTTCTGTTAGGCACAGTCATGCAAAACAATGTCTTATCATGTTTTGACACCATAGATCACCAAAGCATCTTTTCCTTCATCTTCTTTCAGTTTGTCAGTGCTTTGACACATGACGAATCGAAAACGTACACTGTTTAGTGTTTCTGCATAGGAAATGTGTTTTTACAGCATTCTGGGAGGAAATTACAGTTAAATGTATTAATGAGTTCAAAAATTGTTTCTGTTAGGCACAGTCATGCAAAACAATGTCTTATCATGTTTTGACACCATAGATCACCAAAGTCATGCTAAAGCTTCTTTTCCTTCATCTTCTTTCAGTTTGTCAGTGCTTTGACACAAAACGAATAGAAAACGTACACAGTTTAGCGTTTCTGCACAGGAAATGCGATTTTACATCATTCTGGTAGGAAATTACAGTTAAATTTGTTAATGAGTTCAAAAATTGTTTCTGTTAGGCACAGTCATGCAAAACAATGTCTTATCATGTTTTGACACCATAGATCACCAAAGCATCTTTTCCTTCATCTTCTTTCAGTTTGTCAGTGCTTTGACACATGAAGAATCGAAAAAGTACAGTGTTTGGCGTTTCTGCATAGGAAATGCGTTTTTACATCATTCTGGTAGGAAATTACAGTTTAAATGTATTAATGATTTCAAAAATTGTTTCTGTTAGGCACAGTCATGCAAAACAATGTCTTATCATGTTTTGACACCATAGATCACCAAAGCTTCTTTTCCTTCATCTTCTTTTAGTTTTTCAGTGCTTTGACACATGAAGAATCGAAAAAGTACAGTGTTTGGCGTTTCTGCACAGGAAATGCGTTTTTACAGCATTCTGGTAGGAAATTACAGTTAAATTTGTTAATGAGTTCAAAAATTGTTTCTGTTAGGCACAGTCATGCAAAACAATGTCTTATCATGTTTTGACACCATAGATCACCAAAGCATCTTTTCCTTCATCTTCTTTCAGTTTGTCAGTGCTTTGACACATGAAGAATCGAAAAAGTACAGTGTTTGGCGTTTCTGCATAGGAAATGCGTTTTTACAGCATTCTGGTAGGAAACGACAGTTAAATGTATTAATGAGTTCAAAAATTGTTTCTGTTAGGCACAGTCATGCAAAACAATGTCTTATCATGTTTTGACACCATAGATCACCAAAGTCATGCTAAAGCTTCTTTTCCTTCATCTTCCTTCAGTTTGTCAGTGCTTTGACACATGAAGAATCGAAAAAGTACTGTGTTTGGCGTTTCTGCATAAGAAATGCGTTTTTACAGCATTCTGGTAGGAAACGACAGTTAAATGTATTAATGAGTTCAAAAATTGTTTCTGTTAGGCACAGTCATGCAAAACAATGTCTTATCATGTTTTGACACCATAGATCACCAAAGTCAGGCTAAAGCATCTTTTCCTTCATCTTCTTTCAGTTTTTCAGTGCTTTGACACATGAAGAATCGAAAAAGTACAGTGTTTGCGTTTCTTCATAGGAAATGCGTTTTTACAGCATTCTGGTAGGAAACGACCGTTAAATTTGTTAATGAATTCAAAAATTGTTTCTGTTAGGCACAGTCATGCAAAACAATGTCTTATCATGTTTTGACACCATAGATCACCAAAGCTTCTTTTCCTTCATCTTCTTTTAGTTTTTCAGTGCTTTGACACATGAAGAATCGAAAAAGTACAGTGTTTGGCGTTTCTGCATAGGAAATGCGTTTTTACAGCATTCTGGTAGGAAATTACAGTTAAATGTATTAATGAGTTCAAAAATTGTTTCTGTTAGGCACAGTCATGCAAAACAATGTCTTATCATGTTTTGACACCATAGATCACCAAAGTCATGCTAAAGCTTCTTTTCCTTCATCTTCTTTCAGTTTGTCAGTGCTTTGACACAAAACGAATGGAAAACGTACACAGTTTAGCGTTTCTGCATAGGAAATGCGTTTTTACATCATTCTGGTAGGAAATTACAGTTAAATTTGTTAATGAGTTCAAAAATTGTTTCTGTTAGGCACAGTCATGCAAAACAATGTCTTATCATGTTTTGACACCATAGATCACCAAAGCATCTTTTCCTTCATCTTCTTTCAGTTTGTCAGTGCTTTGACACATGAAGAATCGAAAAAGTACAGTGTTTGGCGTTTCTGCATAGGAAATGCGTTTTTACAGCATTCTGGTAGGAAACGACAGTTAAATGTATTAATGAGTTCAAAAATTGTTTCTGTTAGGCACAGTCATGCAAAACAATGTCTTATCATGTTTTGACACCATAGATCACCAAAGTCATGCTAAAGCTTCTTTTCCTTCATCTTCTTTCAGTTTGTCAGTGCTTTGACACAAAACGAATGGAAAACGTACACAGTTTAGCGTTTCTGCATAGGAAATGCGTTTTTACATCATTCTGGTAGGAAATTACAGTTAAATTGGTTAATGAGTTCAAAAATTGTTTCTGTTAGGCACAGTCATGCAAAACAATGTCTTATCATGTTTTGACACAATAGATCACCAAAGCATCTTTTCCTTCATCTTCTTTCAGTTTGTCAGTGCTTTGACACATGAAGAATCGAAAAAGTACAGTGTTTGGCGTTTCTGCATAGGAAATGCGTTTTTACATCATTCTGGTAGGAAATTACAGTTAAATGTATTAATGATTTCAAAAATTGTTTCTGTTAGGCACAGTCATGCAAAACAATGTCTTATCATGTTTTGACACCATAGATCACCAAAGTCATGCTAAAGCTTCTTTTCCTTCATCTTCTTTCAGTTTGTCAGTGCTTTGACACAAAACGAATGGAAAACGTACACAGTTTAGCGTTTCTGCATAGGAAATGCGTTTTTACATCATTCTGGTAGGAAATTACAGTTAAATTTGTTAATGAGTTCAAAAATTGTTTCTGTTAGGCACAGTCATGCAAAACAATGTCTTATCATGTTTTGACACCATAGATCACCAAAGCATCTTTTCCTTCATCTTCTTTCAGTTTGTCAGTGCTTTGACACATGAAGAATCGAAAAAGTACAGTGTTTGGCGTTTCTGCATAGGAAATGCGTTTTTACATCATTCTGGTAGGAAATTACAGTTAAATGTATTAATGATTTCAAAAATTGTTTCTGTTAGGCACAGTCATGCAAAACAATGTCTTATCATGTTTTGACACCATAGATCACCAAAGCATCTTTTCCTTCATCTTCTTTTAGTTTTTCAGTGCTTTGACACATGAAGAATCGACAACGTACACTGTTTAGTGTTTCTGCATAGGAAATGCGTTTTTACAGCATTCTGGGAGGAAATTACAGTTAAATGTATTAATGAGTTCAAAAATTGTTTCTGTTAGGCACAGTCATGCAAAACAATGTCTTATCATGTTTTGACACCATAGATCACCAAAGTCATGCTAAAGCTTCTTTTCCTTCATCTTCTTTCAGTTTGTCAGTGCTTTGACACAAAACGAATCGAAAACGTACACAGTTTAGCGTTTCTGCATAGGAAATGCGTTTTTACATCATTCTGGTAGGAAATTACAGTTAAATTTGTTAATGAGTTCAAAAATTGTTTCTGTTAGGCACAGTCATGCAAAACAATGTCTTATCATGTTTTGACACCATAGATCACCAAAGTCATGCTAAAGCTTCTTTTCCTTCATCTTCTTTCAGTTTGTCAGTGCTTTGACACAAAACGAATCGAAAACGTACACAGTTTAGCGTTTCTGCATAGGAAATGCGTTTTTACAGCATTCTGGTAGGAAATTACAGTTAAATTTGTTAATGAGTTCAAAAATTGTTTCTGTTAGGCACAGTCATGCAAAACAATGTCTTATCATATTTTGACACCATAGATCACCAAAGCATCTTTTCCTTCATCTTCTTTCAGTTTGTCAGTGCTTTGACACAAAACGAATGGAAAACGTACACAGTTTAGCGTTTCTGCATAGGAAATGCGTTTTTACATCATTCTGGTAGGAAATTACAGTTAAATTTGTTAATGAGTTCAAAAATTGTTTCTGTTAGGCACAGTCATGCAAAACAATGTCTTATCATGTTTTGACACCATAGATCACCAAAGCATCTTTTCCTTCATCTTCTTTCAGTTTGTCAGTGCTTTGACACATGAAGAATCGAAAAAGTACAGTGTTTGGCGTTTCTGCATAGGAAATGCGTTTTTACAGCATTCTGGTAGGAAACGACAGTTAAATGTATTAATGAGTTCAAAAATTGTTTCTGTTAGGCACAGTCATGCAAAACAATGTCTTATCATGTTTTGACACCATAGATCACCAAAGTCATGCTAAAGCTTTTTTTCCTTCATCTTCTTTCAGTTTGTCAGTGCTTTGACACAAAACGAATGGAAAACGTACACAGTTTAGCGTTTATGCATAGGAAATGCGTTTTTACATCATTCTGGTAGGAAATTACAGTTAAATTTGTTAATGAGTTCAAAAATTGTTTCTGTTAGGCACAGTCATGCAAAACAATGTCTTATCATGTTTTGACACCATAGATCACCAAAGCTTCTTTTCCTTCATCTTCTTTTAGTTTTTCAGTGCTTTGACACATGAAGAATCGAAAAAGTACAGTGTTTGGCGTTTCTGCATAGGAAATGCGTTTTTACAGCATTCTGGTAGGAAACGACAGTTAAATGTATTAATGAGTTCAAAAATTGTTTCTGTTAGGCACAGTCATGCAAAACAATGTCTTATCATGTTTTGACACCATAGATCACCAAAGCATCTTTTCCTTCATCTTCTTTCAGTTTGTCAGTGCTTTGACACAAAACGAATGGAAAACGTACACAGTTTAGCGTTTCTGCATAGGAAATGCGTTTTTACATCATTCTGGTAGGAAATTACAGTTAAATTTGTTAATGAGTTCAAAAATTGTTTCTGTTAGGCACAGTCATGCAAAACAATGTCTTATCATGTTTTGACACCATAGATCACCAAAGCTTCTTTTCCTTCATCTTGTTTTAGTTTTTCAGTGCTTTGACACATGAAGAATCGAAAAAGTACAGTGTTTGGCGTTTCTGCATAGGAAATGCGTTTTTACAGCATTCTGGTAGGAAACGACAGTTAAATGTATTAATGAGTTCAAAAATTGTTTCTGTTAGGCACAGTCATGCAAAACAATGTCTTATCATGTTTTGACACCATAGATCACCAAAGCATCTTTTCCTTCATCTTCTTTCAGTTTGTCAGTGCTTTGACACATAACGAATGGAAAACGTACACAGTTTAGCGTTTCTGCATAGGAAATGCGTTTTTACAGCATTCTGGTAGGAAATTACAGTTAAATTTGTTAATGAGTTCAAAAATTGTTTCTGTTAGGCACAGTCATGCAAAACAATGTCTTATCATGTTTTGACACCATAGATCACCAAAGTCATGCTAAAGCTTCTTTTCCTTCATCTTCTTTCAGTTTGTCAGTGCTTTGACACATAACGAATGGAAAACGTACAGTGTTTGGCGTTTCTGCATAGGAAATGCGTTTTTACATCATTCTGGTAGGAAATTACAGTTAAATTTGTTAATGAGTTCAAAAATTGTTTCTGTTAGGCACAGTCATGCAAAACAATGTCTTATCATGTTTTGACACCATAGATCACCAAAGTCATGCTAAAGCTTCTTTTCCTTCATCTTCTTTCAGTTTGTCAGTGCTTTGACACAAAACGAATCGAAAACGTACACAGTTTAGCGTTTCTGCATAGGAAATGCGTTTTTACAGCATTCTGGTAGGAAATTACAGTTAAATTTGTTAATGAGTTCAAAAATTGTTTCTGTTAGGCACAGTCATGCAAAACAATGTCTTATCATATTTTGACACCATAGATCACCAAAGCATCTTTTCCTTCATCTTCTTTCAGTTTGTCAGTGCTTTGACACAAAACGAATGGAAAACGTACACAGTTTAGCGTTTCTGCATAGGAAATGCGTTTTTACATCATTCTGGTAGGAAATTACAGTTAAATTTGTTAATGAGTTCAAAAATTGTTTCTGTTAGGCACAGTCATGCAAAACAATGTCTTATCATGTTTTGACACCATAGATCACCAAAGCATCTTTTCCTTCATCTTCTTTCAGTTTGTCAGTGCTTTCACACATGAAGAATCGAAAAAGTACAGTGTTTGGCGTTTCTGCATAGGAAATGCGTTTTTACAGCATTCTGGTAGGAAACGACAGTTAAATGTATTAATGAGTTCAAAAATTGTTTCTGTTAGGCACAGTCATGCAAAACAATGTCTTATCATGTTTTGACACCATAGATCACAAAAGTCATGCTAAAGCTTTTTTTCCTTCATCTTCTTTCAGTTTGTCAGTGCTTTGACACATAACGAATGGAAAACGTACACAGTTTAGCGTTTCTGCATAGGAAATGCGTTTTTACATCATTCTGGTAGGAAATTACAGTTAAATTTGTTAATGAGTTCAAAAATTGTTTCTGTTAGGCACAGTCATGCAAAACAATGTCTTATCATGTTTTGACACCATAGATCACCAAAGTCATGCTAAAGCTTTTTTCCTTCATCTTCCTTCAGTTTGTCAGTGCTTTGACACATGACGAATCGAAAAAGTACAGTGTTTGGCGTTTCTGCATAGGAAATGCGTTTTTACAGCATTCTGGTAGGAAATTACAGTTAAATGTATTAATGAGTTCAAAAATTGTTTCTGTTAGGCACAGTCATGCAAAACAATGTCTTATCATGTTTTGACACCATAGATCACCAAAGCATCTTTTCCTTCATCTTCTTTCAGTTTGTCAGTGCTTTGACACATAACGAATGGAAAACGTACACAGTTTAGCGTTTCTGCATAGGAAATGCGTTTTTACAGCATTCTGGTAGGAAATTACAGTTAAATTTGTTAATGAGTTCAAAAATTGTTTCTGTTAGGCACAGTCATGCAAAACAATGTCTTATCATGTTTTGACACCATAGATCACCAAAGCATCTTTTCCTTCATCTTCTTTTAGTTTTTCAGTGCTTTGACACATGACGAATCGAAAACGTACACTGTTTAGTGTTTCTGCATAGGAAATGCGTTTTTACAGCATTCTGGGAGGAAATTACAGTTAAATGTATTAATGAGTTCAAAAATTGTTTCTGTTAGGCACAGTCATGCAAAACAATGTCTTATCATGTTTTGACACCATAGATCACCAAAGTCATGCTAAAGCTTCTTTTCCTTCATCTTCTTTCAGTTTGTCAGTGCTTTGACACATAACGAATGGAAAACGTACAGTGTTTGGCGTTTCTGCATAGGAAATGCGTTTTTACATCATTCTGGTAGGAAATTACAGTTAAATTTGTTAATGAGTTCAAAAATTGTTTCTGTTAGGCACAGTCATGCAAAACAATGTCTTATCATGTTTTGACACCATAGATCACCAAAGTCATGCTAAAGCTTCTTTTCCTTCATCTTCTTTCAGTTTGTCAGTGCTTTGACACAAAACGAATCGAAAACGTACACAGTTTAGCGTTTCTGCATAGGAAATGCGTTTTTACAGCATTCTGGTAGGAAATTACAGTTAAATTTGTTAATGAGTTCAAAAATTGTTTCTGTTAGGCACAGTCATGCAAAACAATGTCTTATCATATTTTGACACCATAGATCACCAAAGCATCTTTTCCTTCATCTTCTTTCAGTTTGTCAGTGCTTTGACACAAAACGAATGGAAAACGTACACAGTTTAGCGTTTCTGCATAGGAAATGCGTTTTTACATCATTCTGGTAGGAAATTACAGTTAAATTTGTTAATGAGTTCAAAAATTGTTTCTGTTAGGCACAGTCATGCAAAACAATGTCTTATCATGTTTTGACACCATAGATCACCAAAGCATCTTTTCCTTCATCTTCTTTCAGTTTGTCAGTGCTTTGACACATGAAGAATCGAAAAAGTACAGTGTTTGGCGTTTCTGCATAGGAAATGCGTTTTTACAGCATTCTGGTAGGAAACGACAGTTAAATGTATTAATGAGTTCAAAAATTGTTTCTGTTAGGCACAGTCATGCAAAACAATGTCTTATCATGTTTTGACACCATAGATCACCAAAGTCATGCTAAAGCTTTTTTTCCTTCATCTTCTTTCAGTTTGTCAGTGCTTTGACACATAACGAATGGAAAACGTACACAGTTTAGCGTTTCTGCATAGGAAATGCGTTTTTACATCATTCTGGTAGGAAATTACAGTTAAATTTGTTAATGAGTTCAAAAATTGTTTCTGTTAGGCACAGTCATGCAAAACAATGTCTTATCATGTTTTGACACCATAGATCACCAAAGTCATGCTAAAGCTTTTTTCCTTCATCTTCCTTCAGTTTGTCAGTGCTTTGACACATGACGAATCGAAAAAGTACAGTGTTTGGCGTTTCTGCATAGGAAATGCGTTTTTACAGCATTCTGGTAGGAAATTACAGTTAAATGTATTAATGAGTTCAAAAATTGTTTCTGTTAGGCACAGTCATGCAAAACAATGTCTTATCATGTTTTGACACCATAGATCACCAAAGCATCTTTTCCTTCATCTTCTTTCAGTTTGTCAGTGCTTTGACACATAACGAATGGAAAACGTACACAGTTTAGCGTTTCTGCATAGGAAATGCGTTTTTACAGCATTCTGGTAGGAAATTACAGTTAAATTTGTTAATGAGTTCAAAAATTGTTTCTGTTAGGCACAGTCATGCAAAACAATGTCTTATCATGTTTTGACACCATAGATCACCAAAGCATCTTTTCCTTCATCTTCTTTTAGTTTTTCAGTGCTTTGACACATGACGAATCGAAAACGTACACTGTTTAGTGTTTCTGCATAGGAAATGCGTTTTTACAGCATTCTGGGAGGAAATTACAGTTAAATGTATTAATGAGTTCAAAAATTGT
Organism: Trachinotus anak; assembly: GCF_046630095.1. NCBI lineage: Eukaryota > Metazoa > Chordata > Actinopteri > Carangiformes > Carangidae > Trachinotus > Trachinotus anak. Next base: position 17,913,861 of record NW_027273876.1, on the reverse strand, counting down.
TTCTGTTAGGCACAGTCATGCAAAACAATGTCTTATCATGTTTTGACACCATAGATCACCAAAGTCATGCTAAAGCTTCTTTTCCTTCATCTTCTTTCAGTTTGTCAGTGCTTTGACACATAACGAATGGAAAACGTACAGTGTTTGGCGTTTCTGCATAGGAAATGCGTTTTTACATCATTCTGGTAGGAAATTACAGTTAAATTTGTTAATGAGTTCAAAAATTGTTTCTGTTAGGCACAGTCATGCAAAACAATGTCTTATCATGTTTTGACACCATAGATCACCAAAGTCATGCTAAAGCTTCTTTTCCTTCATCTTCTTTCAGTTTGTCAGTGCTTTGACACAAAACGAATCGAAAACGTACACAGTTTAGCGTTTCTGCATAGGAAATGCGTTTTTACAGCATTCTGGTAGGAAATTACAGTTAAATGTATTAATGAGTTCAAAAATTGTTTCTGTTAGGCACAGTCATGCAAAACAATGTCTTATCATATTTTGACACCATAGATCACCAAAGCTTCTTTTCCTTCATCTTCTTTTAGTTTGTCAGTGCTTTGACACATGAAGAATCGAAAAAGTACAGTGTTTGGCGTTTCTGCATAGGAAATGCGTTTTTACATCATTCTGGTAGGAAATTACAGTTAAATGTATTAATGATTTCAAAAATTGTTTCTGTTAGGCACAGTCATGCAAAACAATGTCTTATCATGTTTTGACACCATAGATCACCAAAGCTTCTTTTCCTTCATCTTCTTTTAGTTTTTCAGTGCTTTGACACATGAAGAATCGAAAAAGTACAGTGTTTGGCGTTTCTGCATAGGAAATGCGTTTTTACAGCATTCTGGTAGGAAATTACAGTTAAATGTATTAATGAGTTCAAAAATTGTTTCTGTTAGGCACAGTCATGCAAAACAATGTCTTATCATGTTTTGACACCATAGATCACCAAAGTCATGCTAAAGCTTCTTTTCCTTCATCTTCTTTCAGTTTGTCAGTGCTTTGACACATGACGAATGGAAAAAGTACAGTGTTTGGCGTTTCTTCATAGGAAATGCGTTTTTACAGCATTCTGGGAGGAAATTACAGTTAAATGTGTTAATGAGTTCAAAAATTGTTACTGTTAGGCACAGTCATGCAAAACAATGTCTTATCATGTTTTGACACCATAGATCACCAAAGCTTCTTTTCCTTCATCTTCTTTCAGTTTTTCAGTGCTTTGACACATAAAGAATGGAAAACGTACACTGTTTAGTGTTTCTACATAGGAAATGCGTTTTTACAGCATTCTGGGAGGAAATTACAGTTAAATGTATTAATGAGTTCAAAAATTGTTTCTGTTAGGCACAGTCATGCAAAACAATGTCTTATCATGTTTTGACACCATAGATCACCAAAGTCATGCTAAAGCTTCTTTTCCTTCATCTTCTTTCAGTTTGTCAGTGCTTTGACACATGACGAATGGAAAAAGTACAGTGTTTGGCGTTTCTTCATAGGAAATGCGTTTTTACAGCATTCTGGGAGGAAATTACAGTAAAATGTGTTAATGAGTTCAAAAATTGTTACTGTTAGGCACAGTCATGCAAAACAATGTCTTATCATGTTTTGACACCATAGATCACCAAAGCTTCTTTTCCTTCATCTTCTTTCAGTTTTTCAGTGCTTTGACACATAACGAATGGAAAACGTACACTGTTTAGCGTTTCTTCAAAGGAAATGCGTTTTTACATCATTCTGGTAGGAAATTACAGTTAAATTTGTTAATGAGTTCAAAAATTGTTTCTGTTAGGCACAGTCATGCAAAACAATGTCTTATCATGTTTTGACACCATAGATCACCAAAGTCATGCTAAAGCTTTTTTTCCTTCATCTTCCTTCAGTTTGTCAGTGCTTTGACACATGAAGAATCGAAAAAGTACAGAGTTTGGCGTTTCTGCATAAGAAATGCGTTTTTACAGCATTCTGGTAGGAAACGACAGTTTAATGTATTAATGAGTTCAAAAATTGTTTCTGTTAGGCACAGTCATGCAAAACAATGTCTTATCATGTTTTGACACCATAGATCACCAAAGTCATGCTAAAGCTTCTTTTCCTTCATCTTCTTTCAGTTTGTCAGTGCTTTGACACAAAACGAATCGAAAACGTACACAGTTTAGCGTTTCTGCATAGGAAATGCGTTTTTACATCATTCTGGTAGGAAATTACAGTTAAATTTGTTAATGAGTTCAAAAATTGTTTCTGTTAGGCACAGTCATGCAAAACAATGTCTTATCATATTTTGACACCATAGATCACCAAAGCATCTTTTCCTTCATCTTCTTTCAGTTTGTCAGTGCTTTGACACATAACGAATGGAAAACGTACACAGTTTAGCGTTTCTGCATAGGAAATGCGTTTTTACATCATTCTGGTAGGAAATTACAGTTAAATTTGTTAATGAGTTCAAAAATTGTTTCTGTTAGGCACAGTCATGCAAAACAATGTCTTATCATGTTTTGACACCATAGATCACCAAAGCATCTTTTCCTTCATCTTCTTTCAGTTTGTCAGTGCTTTGACACATGAAGAATCGAAAAAGTACACTGTTTGGCGTTTCTGCATAGGAAATGCGTTTTTACATCATTCTGGTAGGAAATTACAGTTAAATGTATTAATGATTTCAAAAATTGTTTCTGTTAGGCACAGTCATGCAAAACAATGTCTTATCATGTTTTGACACCATAGATCACCAAAGTCATGCTAAAGCTTCTTTTCCTTCATCTTCTTTCAGTTTGTCAGTGCTTTGACACATGACGAATGGAAAAAGTACAGTGTTTGGCGTTTCTTCATAGGAAATGCGTTTTTACAGCATTCTGGGAGGAAATTACAGTTAAATGTGTTAATGAGTTCAAAAATTGTTACTGTTAGGCACAGTCATGCAAAACAATGTCTTATCATGTTTTGACACCATAGATCACCAAAGCTTCTTTTCCTTCATCTTCTTTCAGTTTTTCAGTGCTTTGAGACATAAAGAATGGAAAACGTACAGTGTTTGGCGTTTCTGCATAGGAAATGCGTTTTTACAGCATTCTGGTAGGAAATTACAGTTAAATGTATTAATGAGTTCAAAAATTGTTTCTGTTAGGCACAGTCATGCAAAACAATGTCTTATCATGTTTTGACACCATAGATCACCAAAGCATCTTTTCCTTCATCTTCTTTCAGTTTGTCAGTGCTTTGACACATAACGAATGGAAAATGTACACAGTTTAGCGTTTCTGCATAGGAAATGCGTTTTTACATCATTCTGGTAGGAAATTACAGTTAAATTTGTTAATGAGTTCAAAAATTGTTTCTGTTAGGCACAGTCATGCAAAACAATGTCTTATCATGTTTTGACACCATAGATCACCAAAGCATCTTTTCCTTCATCTTCTTTTAGTTTTTCAGTGCTTTGACACATGAAGAATCGAAAACGTACACTGTTTAGTGTTTCTGCATAGGAAATGCGTTTTTACAGCATTCTGGGAGGAAATTACAGTTAAATGTATTAATGAGTTCAAAAATTGTTTCTGTTAGGCACAGTCATGCAAAACAATGTCTTATCATGTTTTGACACCATAGATCACCAAAACATCTTTTCCTTCATCTTCTTTCAGTTTGTCAGTGCTTTGACACATGACGAATGGAAAAAGTACAGTGTTTGGCGTTTCTTCATAGGAAATGCGTTTTTACAGCATTCTGGGAGGAAATTACAGTTAAATGTGTTAATGAGTTCAAAAATTGTTACTGTTAGGCACAGTCATGCAAAACAATGTCTTATCATGTTTTGACACCATAGATCACCAAAGCTTCTTTTCCTTCATCTTCTTTCAGTTTGTCAGTGCTTTGACACATAAAGAATGGAAAACGTACAGTGTTTGGCGTTTCTGCATAGGAAATGCGTTTTTACAGCATTCTGGTAGGAAATTACAGTTAAATGTATTAATGAGTTCAAAAATTGTTTCTGTTAGGCACAGTCATGCAAAACAATGTCTTATCATGTTTTGACACCATAGATCACCAAAGCATCTTTTCCTTCATCTTCTTTCAGTTTGTCAGTGCTTTGACACATAACGAATGGAAAACGTACACAGTTTAGCGTTTCTGCATAGGAAATGCGTTTTTACAGCATTCTGGTAGGAAATTACAGTTAAATTTGTTAATGAGTTCAAAAATTGTTTCTGTTAGGCACAGTCATGCAAAACAATGTCTTATCATGTTTTGACACCATAGATCACCAAAGCATCTTTTCCTTCATCTTTTTTTAGTTTTTCAGTGCTTTGACACATGAAGAATCGAAAACGTACACTGTTTAGTGTTTCTGCATAGGAAATGCGTTTTTACAGCATTCTGGGAGCAAATTACAGTTAAATGTATTAATGAGTTCAAAAATTGTTTCTGTTAGGCACAGTCATGCAAAACAATGTCTTATCATGTTTTGACACCATAGATCACCAAAGTCATGCTAAAGCTTTTTTTCCTTCATCTTCTTTCAGTTTGTCAGTGCTTTGACACAAAACGAATCGAAAACGTACACAGTTTAGCGTTTCTGCATAGGAAATGCGTTTTTACAGCATTCTGGTAGGAAATTACAGTTAAATGTATTAATGAGTTCAAAAATTGTTTCTGTTAGGCACAGTCATGCAAAACAATGTCTTATCATGTTTTGACACCATAGATCACCAAAGCATCTTTTCCTTCATCTTCTTTCAGTTTGTCAGTGCTTTGACACATAACGAATGGAAAACGTACACAGTTTAGCGTTTCTGCATAGGAAATGCGTTTTTACATCATTCTGGTAGGAAATTACAGTTAAATTTGTTAATGAATTCAAAAATTGTTTCTGTTAGGCACAGTCATGCAAAACAATGTCTTATCATGTTTTGACACCATAGATCACCAAAGCTTCTTTTCCTTCATCTTCTTTTAGTTTTTCAGTGCTTTGACACATGAAGAATCGAAAAAGTACAGTGTTTGGCGTTTCTGCATAGGAAATGCGTTTTTACAGCATTCTGGTAGGAAACGACAGTTAAATGTATTAATGAGTTCAAAAATTGTTTCTGTTAGGCACAGTCATGCAAAACAATGTCTTATCATGTTTTGACACCATAGATCACCAAAGCATCTTTTCCTTCATCTTCTTTCAGTTTGTCAGTGCTTTGACACATAACGAATGGAAAATGTACACAGTTTAGCGTTTCTGCATAGGAAATGCGTTTTTACATCATTCTGGTAGGAAATTACAGTTAAATTTGTTAATGAGTTCAAAAATTGTTTCTGTTAGGCACAGTCATGCAAAACAATGTCTTATCATGTTTTGACACCATAGATCACCAAAGCATCTTTTCCTTCATCTTCTTTTAGTTTTTCAGTGCTTTGACACATGAAGAATCGAAAACGTACACTGTTTAGTGTTTCTGCATAGGAAATGCGTTTTTACATCATTCTGGGAGGAAATTACAGTTAAATGTATTAATGAGTTCAAAAATTGTTTCTGTTAGGCACAGTCATGCAAAACAATGTCTTATCATGTTTTGACACCATAGATCACCAAAACATCTTTTCCTTCATCTTCTTTCAGTTTGTCAGTGCTTTGACACATGACGAATGGAAAAAGTACAGTGTTTGGCGTTTCTTCATAGGAAATGCGTTTTTACAGCATTCTGGGAGGAAATTACAGTTAAATGTGTTAATGAGTTCAAAAATTGTTACTGTTAGGCACAGTCATGCAAAACAATGTCTTATCATGTTTTGACACCATAGATCACCAAAGCTTCTTTTCCTTCATCTTCTTTCAGTTTTTCAGTGCTTTGACACATAAAGAATGGAAAACGTACAGTGTTTGGCGTTTCTGCATAGGAAATGCGTTTTTACAGCATTCTGGTAGGAAATTACAGTTAAATGTATTAATGAGTTCAAAAATTGTTTCTGTTAGGCACAGTCATGCAAAACAATGTCTTATCATGTTTTGACACCATAGATCACCAAAGCATCTTTTCCTTCATCTTCTTTCAGTTTGTCAGTGCTTTGACACATAACGAATGGAAAACGTACACAGTTTAGCGTTTCTGCATAGGAAATGCGTTTTTACAGCATTCTGGGAGCAAATTACAGTTAAATGTATTAATGAGTTCAAAAATTGTTTCTGTTAGGCACAGTCATGCAAAACAATGTCTTATCATGTTTTGACACCATAGATCACCAAAGTCATGCTAAAGCTTCTTTTCCTTCATCTTCTTTCAGTTTGTCAGTGCTTTGACACATAACGAATGGAAAACGTACAGTGTTTGGCGTTTCTGCATAGGAAATGCGTTTTTACATCATTCTGGTAGGAAATTACAGTTAAATTTGTTAATGAGTTCAAAAATTGTTTCTGTTAGGCACAGTCATGCAAAACAATGTCTTATCATGTTTTAACACCATAGATCACCAAAGTCATGCTAAAGCTTTTTTTCCTTCATCTTCTTTCAGTTTGTCAGTGCTTTGACACAAAACGAATCGAAAACGTACACAGTTTAGCGTTTCTGCATAGGAAATGCGTTTTTACAGCATTCTGGTAGGAAATTACAGTTAAATGTATTAATGAGTTCAAAAATTGTTTCTGTTAGGCACAGTCATGCAAAACAATGTCTTATCATGTTTTGACACCATAGATCACCAAAGCATCTTTTCCTTCATCTTCTTTCAGTTTGTCAGTGCTTTGACACATAACGAATGGAAAACGTACACAGTTTAGCGTTTCTGCATAGGAAATGCGTTTTTACATCATTCTGGTAGGAAATTACAGTTAAATTTGTTAATGAGTTCAAAAATTGTTTCTGTTAGGCACAGTCATGCAAAACAATGTCTTATCATGTTTTGACACCATAGATCACCAAAGCTTCTTTTCCTTCATCTTCTTTTAGTTTTTCAGTGCTTTGACACATGAAGAATCGAAAAAGTACAGTGTTTGGCGTTTCTGCATAGGAAATGCGTTTTTACAGCATTCTGGTAGGAAACGACAGTTAAATGTATTAATGAGTTCAAAAATTGTTTCTGTTAGGCACAGTCATGCAAAACAATGTCTTATCATGTTTTGACACCATAGATCACCAAAGCATCTTTTCCTTCATCTTCTTTCAGTTTGTCAGTGCTTTGACACATAACGAATGGAAAACGTACACAGTTTAGCGTTTCTGCATAGGAAATGCGTTTTTACAGCATTCTGGTAGGAAATTACAGTTAAATTTGTTAATGAGTTCAAAAATTGTTTCTGTTAGGCACAGTCATGCAAAACAATGTCTTATCATGTTTTGACACCATAGATCACCAAAGTCATGCTAAAGCTTCTTTTCCTTCATCTTCTTTCAGTTTGTCAGTGCTTTGACACATAACGAATGGAAAACGTACAGTGTTTGGCGTTTCTGCATAGGAAATGCGTTTTTACATCATTCTGGTAGGAAATTACAGTTAAATTTGTTAATGAGTTCAAAAATTGTTTCTGTTAGGCACAGTCATGCAAAACAATGTCTTATCATGTTTTGACACCATAGATCACCAAAGTCATGCTAAAGCTTCTTTTCCTTCATCTTCTTTCAGTTTGTCAGTGCTTTGACACAAAACGAATCGAAAACGTACACAGTTTAGTGTTTCTGCATAGGAAATGCGTTTTTACAGCATTCTGGTAGGAAATTACAGTTAAATTTGTTAATGAGTTCAAAAATTGTTTCTGTTAGGCACAGTCATGCAAAACAATGTCTTATCATATTTTGACACCATAGATCACCAAAGCATCTTTTCCTTCATCTTCTTTCAGTTTGTCAGTGCTTTGACACAAAACGAATGGAAAACGTACACAGTTTAGCGTTTCTTCATAGGAAATGCGTTTTTACATCATTCTGGTAGGAAATTACAGTTAAATTTGTTAATGAGTTCAAAAATTGTTTCTGTTAGGCACAGTCATGCAAAACAATGTCTTATCATGTTTTGACACCATAGATCACCAAAGCATCTTTTCCTTCATCTTCTTTCAGTTTGTCAGTGCTTTGACACATGAAGAATCGAAAAAGTACAGTGTTTGGCGTTTCTGCATAGGAAATGCGTTTTTACAGCATTCTGGTAGGAAACGACAGTTAAATGTATTAATGAGTTCAAAAATTGTTTCTGTTAGGCACAGTCATGCAAAACAATGTCTTATCATGTTTTGACACCATAGATCACCAAAGTCATGCTAAAGCTTTTTTTCCTTCATCTTCTTTCAGTTTGTCAGTGCTTTGACACATAACGAATGGAAAACGTACACAGTTTAGCGTTTCTGCATAGGAAATGCGTTTTTACAGCATTCTGGTAGGAAATTACAGTTAAATTTGTTAATGAGTTCAAAAATTGTTTCTGTTAGGCACAGTCATGCAAAACAATGTCTTATCATGTTTTGACACCATAGATCACCAAAGCATCTTTTCCTTCATCTTCTTTCAGTTTGTCAGTGCTTTGACACATGAAGAATCGAAAAAGTACAGTGTTTGGCGTTTCTGCATAGGAAATGCGTTTTTACAGCATTCTGGTAGGAAATTACAGTTAAATGTATTAATGAGTTCAAAAATTGTTTCTGTTAGGCACAGTGATGCAAAACAATGTCTTATCATGTTTTGACACCATAGATCACCAAAGTAATGCTAAAGCTTTTTTTCCTTCATCTTCTTTCAGTTTGTCAGTGCTTTGACACATGACGAATGGAAAAAGTACAGTGTTTGGCGTTTCTTCATAGGAAATGCGTTTTTACAGCATTCTGGTAGGAAATTACAGTTAAATTTGTTAATGAGTTCAAAAATTGTTACTGTTAGGCACAGTCATGCAAAACAATGTTTTTATCATGTTTTGACACCATAGATCACCAAAGCATCTTTTCCTTCATCTTCTTTCAGTTTGTCAGTGCTTTGACACATGAAGAATCGAAAAAGTACAGTGTTTGGCGTTTCTGCATAGGAAATGCGTTTTTACAGCATTCTGGTAGGAAACGACAGTTAAATGTATTAATGAGTTCAAAAATTGTTTCTGTTAGGCACAGTCATGCAAAACACTGTCTTATCATGTTTTGACACCATAGATCACCAAAGTCATGCTAAAGCTTTTTTTCCTTCATCTTCTTTCAGTTTGTCAGTGCTTTGACACATAACGAATGGAAAACGTACACAGTTTAGCGTTTCTGCATAGGAAATGCGTTTTTACATCATTCTGGTAGGAAATTACAGTTAAATTTGTTAATGAGTTCAAAAATTGTTTCTGTTAGGCACAGTCATGCAAAACAATGTCTTATCATGTTTTGACACCATAGATCACCAAAGTCATGCTAAAGCTTTTTTCCTTCATCTTCCTTCAGTTTGTCAGTGCTTTGACACATAACGAATGGAAAACGTACAGTGTTTGGCGTTTCTGCATAGGAAATGCGTTTTTACATCATTCTGGTAGGAAATTACAGTTAAATTTGTTAATGAGTTCAAAAATTGTTTCTGTTAGGCACAGTCATGCAAAACAATGTCTTATCATGTTTTGACACCATAGATCACCAAAGTCATGCTAAAGCTTCTTTTCCTTCATCTTCTTTCAGTTTGTCAGTGCTTTGACACAAAACGAATCGAAAACGTACACAGTTTAGCGTTTCTGCATAGGAAATGCGTTTTTACAGCATTCTGGTAGGAAACGACAGTTAAATGTATTAATGAGTTCAAAAATTGTTTCTGTTAGGCACAGTCATGCAAAACAATGTCTTATCATGTTTTGACACCATAGATCACCAAAGTCATGCTAAAGCTTTTTTTCCTTCATCTTCTTTCAGTTTGTCAGTGCTTTGACACATAACGAATGGAAAACGTACACAGTTTAGCGTTTCTGCATAGGAAATGCGTTTTTACAGCATTCTGGTAGGAAATTACAGTTAAATTTGTTAATGAGTTCAAAAATTGTTTCTGTTAGGCACAGTCATGCAAAACAATGTCTTATCATGTTTTGACACCATAGATCACCAAAGTCATGCTAAAGCTTTTTTCCTTCATCTTCCTTCAGTTTGTCAGTGCTTTGACACATGACGAATCGAAAAAGTACAGTGTTTGGCGTTTCTGCATAGGAAATGCGTTTTTACAGCATTCTGGTAGGAAATTACAGTTAAATTTGTTAATGAGTTCAAAAATTGTTTCTGTTAGGCACAGTCATGCAAAACAATGTCTTATCATGTTTTGACACCATAGATCACCAAAGCATCTTTTCCTTCATCTTCTTTCAGTTTGTCAGTGCTTTGACACATGAAGAATCGAAAAAGTACAGTGTTTGGCGTTTCTGCATAGGAAATGCGTTTTTACAGCATTCTGGTAGGAAATTACAGTTAAATGTATTAATGAGTTCAAAAATTGTTTCTGTTAGGCACAGTGATGCAAAACAATGTCTTATCATGTTTTGACACCATAGATCACCAAAGTAATGCTAAAGCTTTTTTTCCTTCATCTTCTTTCAGTTTGTCAGTGCTTTGACACATGACGAATGGAAAAAGTACAGTGTTTGGCGTTTCTTCATAGGAAATGCGTTTTTACAGCATTCTGGGAGGAAATTACAGTTAAATTTGTTAATGAGTTCAAAAATTGTTACTGTTAGGCACAGTCATGCAAAACAATGTTTTTATCATGTTTTGACACCATAGATCACCAAAGCATCTTTTCCTTCATCTTCTTTCAGTTTGTCAGTGCTTTGACACATAACGAATGGAAAACGTACACTGTTTAGCGTTTCTTCATAGGAAATGCGTTTTTACATCATTCTGGTAGGAAATTACAGTTAAATTTGTTAATGAGTTCAAAAATTGTTTCTGTTAGGCACAGTCATGCAAAACAATGTCTTATCATGTTTTGACACCATAGATCACCAAAGTCATGCTAAAGCTTTTTTCCTTCATCTTCCTTTAGTTTGTCAGTGCTTTGACACATGACGAATCGAAAAAGTACAGTGTTTGGCGTTTCTTCATAGGAAATGCGTTTTTACAGCATTCTGGTAGGAAATTACAGTTAAATTTGTTAATGAGTTCAAAAATTGTTTCTGTTAGGCACAGTCATGCAAAACAATGTCTTATCATATTTTGACACCATAGATCACCAAAATTCATGCTAAAGCTTCTTTTCCTTCATCTTCCTTCAGTTTGTCAGTGCTTTGACACATGAAGAATCGAAAAAGTACAGTGTTTGGCGTTTCTGCATAGGAAATGCGTTTTTACAGCATTCTGGTAGGAAACGACAGTTAAATGTATTAATGAGTTCAAAAATTGTTTCTGTTAGGCACAGTCATGCAAAACAATGTCTTATCATGTTTTGACACCATAGATCACCAAAGTCATGCTAAAGCTTTTTTTCCTTCATCTTCTTTCAGTTTGTCAGTGCTTTGACACATAACGAATGGAAAACGTACACAGTTTAGCGTTTCTGCATAGGAAATGCGTTTTTACATCATTCTGGTAGGAAATTACAGTTAAATTTGTTAATGAGTTCAAAAATTGTTTCTGTTAGGCACAGTCATGCAAAACAATGTCTTATCATGTTTTGACACCATAGATCACCAAAGTCATGCTAAAGCTTTTTTCCTTCATCTTCCTTCAGTTTGTCAGTGCTTTGACACATGACGAATCGAAAAAGTACAGTGTTTGGCGTTTCTGCATAGGAAATGCGTTTTTACAGCATTCTGGTAGGAAATTACAGTTAAATGTATTAATGAGTTCAAAAATTGTTTCTGTTAGGCACAGTCATGCAAAACAATGTCTTATCATGTTTTGACACCATAGATCACCAAAGTCATGCTAAAGCTTCTTTTCCTTCATCTTCTTTCAGTTTGTCAGTGCTTTGACACAAAACGAATGGAAAACGTACACAGTTTAGCGTTTCTGCATAGGAAATGCGTTTTTACATCATTCTGGTAGGAAATTACAGTTAAATTTGTTAATGAGTTCAAAAATTGTTTCTGTTAGGCACAGTCATGCAAAACAATGTCTTATCATGTTTTGACACCATAGATCACCAAAGCATCTTTTCCTCATCTTCTTTCAGTTTGTCAGTGCTTTGACACATGAAGAATCGAAAAAGTACAGTGTTTGGCGTTTCTGCATAGGAAATGCGTTTTTACAGCATTCTGGTAGGAAACGACAGTTAAATGTATTAATGAGTTCAAAAATTGTTTCTGTTAGGCACAGTCATGCAAAACAATGTCTTATCATATTTTGACACCATAGATCACCAAGTCATGCTAAAGCTTCTTTTCCTTCATCTTCTTTCAGTTTGTCAGTGCTTTGACACATGAAGAATCGAAAAAGTACTGTGTTTGGCGTTTCTGCATAGGAAATGCGTTTTTACATCATTCTGGTAGGAAATTACAGTTAAATTTGTTAATGAGTTCAAAAATTGTTTCTGTTAGGCACAGTCATGCAAAACAATGTCTTATCATGTTTTGACACCATAGATCACCAAAGCATCTTTTCCTTCATCTTCTTTTAGTTTTTCAGTGCTTTGACACATGAAGAGTCGAAAAAGTACAGTGTTTGGCGTTTCTGCATAGGAAATGCGTTTTTACAGCATTCTGGTAGGAAATTACAGTTAAATGTATTAATGAGTTCAAAAATTGTTTCTGTTAGGCACAGTCATGCAAAACAATGTCTTATCATGTTTTGACACCATAGATCACTAAAGCATCTTTTCCTTCATCTTCTTTCAGTTTGTCAGTGCTTTGACACATAACGAATGGAAAACGTACACAGTTTAGCGTTTCTGCATAGGAAATGCGTTTTTACATCATTCTGGTAGGAAATTACAGTTAAATTTGTTAATGAGTTCAAAAATTGTTTCTGTTAGGCACAGTCATGCAAAACAATGTCTTATCATGTTTTGACACCATAGATCACCAAAGCATCTTTTCCTTCATCTTCTTTTAGTTTTTCAGTGCTTTGACACATGAAGAGTCGAAAAAGTACAGTGTTTGGCGTTTCTGCATAGGAAATGCGTTTTTACAGCATTCTGGTAGGAAATTACAGTTAAATGTATTAATGAGTTCAAAAATTGTTTCTGTTAGGCACAGTCATGCAAAACAATGTCTTATCATGTTTTGACACCATAGATCACTAAAGCATCTTTTCCTTCATCTTCTTTCAGTTTGTCAGTGCTTTGACACATAACGAATGGAAAACGTACACAGTTTAGCGTTTCTGCATAGGAAATGCGTTTTTACATCATTCTGGTAGGAAATTACAGTTAAATTTGTTAATGAGTTCAAAAATTGTTTCTGTTAGGCACAGTCATGCAAAACAATGTCTTATCATGTTTTGACACCATAGATCACCAAAGCTTCTTTTCCTTCATCTTCTTTTAGTTTTTCAGTGCTTTGACACATGAAGAATCGAAAAAGTACAGTGTTTGGCGTTTCTGCATAGGAAATGCGTTTTTACAGCATTCTGGTAGGAAACGACAGTTAAATGTATTAATGAGTTCAAAAATTGTTTCTGTTAGGCACAGTCATGCAAAACAATGTCTTATCATGTTTTGACACCATAGATCACCAAAGTCATGCTAAAGCTTCTTTTCCTTCATCTTCTTTCAGTTTGTCAGTGCTTTGACACATAACGAACGGAAAACGTACACAGTTTAGCGTTTCTGCATAGGAAATGCGTTTTTACATCATTCTGGTAGGAAATTACAGTTAAATTTGTTAATGAGTTCAAAAATTGTTTCTGTTAGGCACAGTCATGCAAAACAATGTCTTATCATGTTTTGACACCATAGATCACCAAAGCATCTTTTCCTTCATCTTCTTTCAGTTTGTCAGTGCTTTGACACATGAAGAATCGAAAAAGTACAGTGTTTGGCGTTTCTGCATCGGAAATGCGTTTTTACATCATTCTGGTAGGAAATTACAGTTAAATGTATTAATGATTTCAAAAATTGTTTCTGTTAGGCACAGTCATGCAAAACAATGTCTTATCATGTTTTGACACCATAGATCACCAAAGTCATGCTAAAGCTTCTTTTCCTTCATCTTCTTTCACTTTGTCAGTGCTTTGACACATGACAAATGGAAAAAGTACAGTGTTTGGCGTTTCTGCATCGGAAATGCGTTTTTATAGCATTCTGGGAGGAAATTACAGTTAAATTTGTTAATGAGTTCAAAAATTGTTACTGTTAGGCACAGTCATGCAAAACAATGTTTTTATCATGTTTTGACACCATAGATCACCAAAGCATCTTTTCCTTCATCTTCTTTCAGTTTGTCAGTGCTTTGACACATAACGAATGGAAAACGTACACTGTTTAGCGTTTCTTCATAGGAAATGCGTTTTTACATCATTCTGGTAGGAAATTACAGTTAAATTTGTTAATGAGTTCAAAAATTGTTTCTGTTAGGCACAGTCATGCAAAACAATGTCTTATCATGTTTTGACACCATAGATCACCAAAGTCATGCTAAAGCTTTTTTTCCTTCATCTTCCTTCAGTTTGTCAGTGCTTTGACACATGAAGAATCGAAAAAGTACTGTGTTTGAGGTTTCTGCATAAGAATGCGTTTTTACAGCATTCTGGTAGGAAACGACATTTTAATGTATTAATGAGTTCAAAAATTGTTTCTGTTAGGCACAGTCATGCAAAACAATGTCTTATCATGTTTTGACACCATAGATCACCAAAGTCAGGCTAAAGCATCTTTTCCTTCATCTTCTTTCAGTTTGTCAGTGCTTTGACACATGAAGAATCGAAAAAGTACAGTGTTTGGGTTTCTTCATAGGAAATGCGTTTTTACAGCATTCTGGTAGGAAACGACCGTTAAATTTGTTAATGAGTTCAAAAATTGTTTCTGTTAGGCACAGTCATGCAAAACAATGTCTTATCATGTTTTGACACCATAGATCACCAAAGCATCTTTTCCTTCATCTTCTTTCAGTTTGTCAGTGCTTTGACACATAACGAATGGAAAACGTACACAGTTTAGCGTTTCTGCATAGGAAATGCGTTTTTACAGCATTCTGGTAGGAAATTACAGTTAAATTTGTTAATGAGTTCAAAAATTGTTTCTGTTAGGCACAGTCATGCAAAACAATGTCTTATCATGTTTTGACACCATAGATCACCAAAGCTTCATTTCCTTCATCTTCTTTTAGTTTGTCAGTGCTTTGACACATGAAGAATCGAAAAAGTACAGTGTTTGGCGTTTCTGCATAGGAAATGCGTTTTTACAGCATTCTGGTAGGAAACGACAGTTAAATGTATTAATGAGTTCAAAAATTGTTTCTGTTAGGCACAGTCATGCAAAACAATGTCTTATCATGTTTTGACACCATAGATCACCAAAGTCATGCTAAAGCTTCTTTTCCTTCATCTTCTTTCAGTTTGTCAGTGCTTTGACACAAAACGAATGGAAAACGTACACAGTTTAGCGTTTCTGCATAGGAAATGCGTTTTTACATCATTCTGGTAGGAAATTACAGTTAAATTTGTTAATGAGTTCAAAAATTGTTTCTGTTAGGCACAGTCATGCAAAACAATGTCTTATCATGTTTTGACACCATAGATCACCAAAGCATCTTTTCCTTCATCTTCTTTCAGTTTGTCAGTGCTTTGACACATGAAGAATCGAAAAAGTACAGTGTTTGGCGTTTCTGCATAGGAAATGCGTTTTTACAGCATTCTGGTAGGAAACGACAGTTAAATGTATTAATGAGTTCAAAAATTGTTTCTGTTAGGCACAGTCATGCAAAACAATGTCTTATCATGTTTTGACACCATAGATCACCAAAGTCATGCTAAAGCTTCTTTTCCTTCATCTTCTTTCAGTTTGTCAGTGCTTTGACACATAACGAATGGAAAACGTACACAGTTTAGCGTTTCTGCATAGGAAATGCGTTTTTACAGCATTCTGGTAGGAAATTACAGTTAAATTTGTTAATGAGTTCAAAAATTGTTTCATTTAGGCACAGTCATGCAAAACAATGTCTTATCATGTTTTGACACCATAGATCACCAAAGCATCTTTTCCTTCATCTTCTTTCAGTTTGTCAGTGCTTTGACACATGAAGAATCGAAAAAGTACAGTGTTTGGCGTTTCTGCATAGGAAATGCGTTTTTACAGCATTCTGGTAGGAAACGACAGTTAAATGTATTAATGAGTTCAAAAATTGTTTCTGTTAGGCACAGTCATGCAAAACAATGTCTTATCATGTTTTGACACCATAGATCACCAAAGTCATGCTAAAGCTTCTTTTCCTTCATCTTCTTTCAGTTTGTCAGTGCTTTGACACATAACGAATGGAAAACGTACACAGTTTAGCGTTTCTGCATAGGAAATGCGTTTTTACAGCATTCTGGTAGGAAATTACAGTTAAATTTGTTAATGAGTTCAAAAATTGTTTCTGTTAGGCACAGTCATGCAAAACAATGTCTTATCATGTTTTGACACCATAGATCACCAAAGCATCTTTTCCTTCATCTTCTTTCAGTTTGTCAGTGCTTTGACACATGAAGAATCGAAAAAGTACAGTGTTTGGCGTTTCTGCATAGGAAATGCGTTTTTACATCATTCTGGTAGGAAATTACAGTTAAATGTATTAATGATTTCAAAAATTGTTTCTGTTAGGCACAGTCATGCAAAACAATGTCTTATCATGTTTTGACACCATAGATCACCAAAGTCATGCTAAAGCTTTTTTTACTTCATCTTCCTTCAGTTTGTCAGTGCTTTGACACATGAAGAATCGAAAAAGTACTGTGTTTGAGGTTTCTGCATAAGAAATGCGTTTTTACAGCATTCTGGTAGGAAACGACAGTTTAATGTATTAATGAGTTCAAAAATTGTTTCTGTTAGGCACAGTCATGCAAAACAATGTCTTATCATGTTTTGACACCATAGATCACCAAAGCTTCTTTTCCTTCATCTTCTTTCAGTTTGTCAGTGCTTTGACACATGAAGAATCGAAAAAGTACTGTGTTTGGCGTTTCTGCATAGGAAATGCGTTTTTACATCATTCTGGTAGGAAATTACAGTTAAATTTGTTAATGAGTTCAAAAATTGTTTCTGTTAGGCACAGTCATGCAAAACAATGTCTTATCATGTTTTGACACCATAGATCACCAAAGCATCTTTTCCTTCATCTTCTTTCAGTTTGTCAGTGCTTTGACACATGAAGAATCGAAAAAGTACAGTGTTTGGCGTTTCTGCATAGGAAATGCGTTTTTACAGCATTCTGGTAGGAAACGACAGTTAAATGTATTAATGAGTTCAAAAATTGTTTCTGTTAGGCACAGTCATGCAAAACAATGTCTTATCATGTTTTGACACCATAGATCACCAAAGTCATGCTAAAGCTTCTTTTCCTTCATCTTCTTTCAGTTTGTCAGTGCTTTGACACATAACGAATGGAAAACGTACACAGTTTAGCGTTTCTGCATAGGAAATGCGTTTTTACAGCATTCTGGTAGGAAATTACAGTTAAATTTGTTAATGAGTTCAAAAATTGTTTCATTTAGGCACAGTCATGCAAAACAATGTCTTATCATGTTTTGACACCATAGATCACCAAAGCATCTTTTCCTTCATCTTCTTTCAGTTTGTCAGTGCTTTGACACATGAAGAATCGAAAAAGTACAGTGTTTGGCGTTTCTGCATAGGAAATGCGTTTTTACAGCATTCTGGTAGGAAACGACAGTTAAATGTATTAATGAGTTCAAAAATTGTTTCTGTTAGGCACAGTCATGCAAAACAATGTCTTATCATGTTTTGACACCATAGATCACCAAAGTCATGCTAAAGCTTCTTTTCCTTCATCTTCTTTCAGTTTGTCAGTGCTTTGACACATAACGAATGGAAAACGTACACAGTTTAGCGTTTCTGCATAGGAAATGCGTTTTTACAGCATTCTGGTAGGAAATTACAGTTAAATTTGTTAATGAGTTCAAAAATTGTTTCTGTTAGGCACAGTCATGCAAAACAATGTCTTATCATGTTTTGACACCATAGATCACCAAAGCATCTTTTCCTTCATCTTCTTTCAGTTTGTCAGTGCTTTGACACATGAAGAATCGAAAAAGTACAGTGTTTGGCGTTTCTGCATAGGAAATGCGTTTTTACATCATTCTGGTAGGAAATTACAGTTAAATGTATTAATGATTTCAAAAATTGTTTCTGTTAGGCACAGTCATGCAAAACAATGTCTTATCATTTTTTGACACCATAGATCACCAAAATTCATGCTAAAGCTTCTTTTCCTTCATCTTCTTTCAGTTTGTCAGTGCTTTGACACATGAAGAATCGAAAAAGTACTGTGTTTGGCGTTTCTTCATAGGAAATGCGTTTTTACAGCATTCTGGTAGGAAATTACAGTTAAATTTGTTAATGAGTTCAAAAATTGTTTCTGTTAGGCACAGTCATGCAAAACAATGTCTTATCATGTTTTGACACCATAGATCACCAAAGCTTCTTTTCCTTCATCTTCTTTTAGTTTTTCAGTGCTTTGACACATGAAGAATCGAAAAAGTACAGTGTTTGGCGTTTCTGCATAGGAAATGCGTTTTTATATCATTCTGGTAGGAAATTACAGTTAAATTTGTTAATGAGTTCAAAAATTGTTTCTGTTAGGCACAGTCATGCAAAACAATGTCTTATCATTTTTTGACACCATAGATCACCAAAATTCATGCTAAAGCTTCTTTTCCTTCATCTTCTTTCAGTTTGTCAGTGCTTTGACACATGAAGAATCGAAAAAGTACTGTGTTTGGCGTTTCTGCATAGGAAATGCGTTTTTACAGCATTGTGGTAGGAAATTACAGTTAAATGTATTAATGAGTTCAAAAATTGTTTCTGTTAGGCACAGTCATGCAAAACAATGTCTTATCATGTTTTGACACCATAGATCACCAAAGCATCTTTTCCTTCATCTTCTTTTAGTTTTTCAGTGCTTTGACACATGAAGAGTCGAAAAAGTACAGTGTTTGGCGTTTCTGCATAGGAAATGCGTTTTTACAGCATTCTGGTAGGAAATTACAGTTAAATGTATTAATGAGTTCAAAAATTGTTTCTGTTAGGCACAGTCATGCAAAACAATGTCTTATCATGTTTTGACACCATAGATCACCAAAGCTTCTTTTCCTTCATCTTCTTTCAGTTTGTCAGTGCTTTGACACATAACGAATGGAAAACGTACACAGTTTAGCGTTTCTGCATAGGAAATGCGTTTTTACATCATTCTGGTAGGAAATTACAGTTAAATTTGTTAATGAGTTCAAAAATTGTTTCTGTTAGGCACAGTCATGCAAAACAATGTCTTATCATGTTTTGACACCATAGATCACCAAAGCATCTTTTCCTTCATCTTCTTTCAGTTTGTCAGTGCTTTGACACATGAAGAATCGAAAAAGTACAGTGTTTGGCGTTTCTGCATCGGAAATGCGTTTTTACATCATTCTGGTAGGAAATTACAGTTAAATGTATTAATGATTTCAAAAATTGTTTCTGTTAGGCACAGTCATGCAAAACAATGTCTTATCATGTTTTGACACCATAGATCACCAAAGTCATGCTAAAGCTTTTTTTCCTTCATCTTCTTTCACTTTGTCAGTGCTTTGACACATGACAAATGGAAAAAGTACAGTGTTTGGCGTTTCTGCATCGGAAATGCGTTTTTATAGCATTCTGGGAGGAAATTACAGTTAAATTTGTTAATGAGTTCAAAAATTGTTACTGTTAGGCACAGTCATGCAAAACAATGTTTTTATCATGTTTTGACACCATAGATCACCAAAGCATCTTTTCCTTCATCTTCTTTCAGTTTGTCAGTGCTTTGACACATAACGAATGGAAAACGTACACTGTTTAGCGTTTCTTCATAGGAAATGCGTTTTTACATCATTCTGGTAGGAAATTACAGTTAAATTTGTTAATGAGTTCAAAAATTGTTTCTGTTAGGCACAGTCATGCAAAACAATGTCTTATCATGTTTTGACACCATAGATCACCAAAGTCATGCTAAAGCTTTTTTTCCTTCATCTTCCTTCAGTTTGTCAGTGCTTTGACACATGAAGAATCGAAAAAGTACTGTGTTTGGCGTTTCTGCATAAGAAATGCGTTTTTACAGCATTCTGGTAGGAAACGACAGTTTAATGTATTAATGAGTTCAAAAATTGTTTCTGTTAGGCACAGTCATGCAAAACAATGTCTTATCATGTTTTGACACCATAGATCACCAAAGTCAGGCTAAAGCATCTTTTCCTTCATCTTCTTTCAGTTTTTCAGTGCTTTGACACATGAAGAATCGAAAAAGTACAGTGTTTGCGTTTCTTCATAGGAAATGCGTTTTTACAGCATTCTGGTAGGAAACGACCGTTAAATTTGTTAATGAGTTCAAAAATTGTTTCTGTTAGGCACAGTCATGCAAAACAATGTCTTATCATGTTTTGACACCATAGATCACCAAAGCTTCTTTTCCTTCATCTTCTTTCAGTTTGTCAGTGCTTTGACACATAACGAATGGAAAACGTACACAGTTTAGCGTTTCTGCATAGGAAATGCGTTTTTACAGCATTCTGGTAGGAAATTACAGTTAAATTTGTTAATGAGTTCAAAAATTGTTTCTGTTAGGCACAGTCATGCAAAACAATGTCTTATCATGTTTTGACACCATAGATCACCAAAGCTTCTTTTCCTTCATCTTCTTTTAGTTTTTCAGTGCTTTGACACATGAAGAATCGAAAAAGTACAGTGTTTGGCGTTTCTGCATAGGAAATGTGTTTTTACAGCATTCTGGTAGGAAACGACAGTTAAATGTATTAATGAGTTCAAAAATTGTTTCTGTTAGGCACAGTCATGCAAAACAATGTCTTATCATGTTTTGAAATCATAGATCACCAAAGTCATGCTAAAGCTTCTTTTCCTTCATCTTCTTTCAGTTTGTCAGTGCTTTGACACAAAACGAATGGAAAACGTACACAGTTTAGCGTTTCTGCATAGGAAATGCGTTTTTACATCATTCTGGTAGGAAATTACAGTTAAATTTGTTAATGAGTTCAAAAATTGTTTCATTTAGGCACAGTCATGCAAAACAATGTCTTATCATGTTTTGACACCATAGATCACCAAAGTCATGCTAAAGCTTCTTTTCCTTCATCTTCTTTCAGTTTGTCAGTGCTTTGACACATGACGAATGGAAAACGTACACAGTTTAGCGTTTCTGCATAGGAAATGCGTTTTTACATCATTCTGGTAGGAAATTACAGTTAAATTTGTTAATGAGTTCAAAAATTGTTTCTGTTAGGCACAGTCATGCAAAACAATGTCTTATCATGTTTTGACACCATAGATCACCAAAGCATCTTTTCCTTCATCTTCTTTCAGTTTGTCAGTGCTTTGACACATGAAGAATCGAAAAAGTACAGTGTTTGGCGTTTCTGCATAGGAAATGCGTTTTTACATCATTCTGGTAGGAAATTACAGTTAAATGTATTAATGATTTCAAAAATTGTTTCTGTTAGGCACAGTCATGCAAAACAATGTCTTATCATGTTTTGACACCATAGATCACCAAAGTCATGCTAAAGCTTTTTTTACTTCATCTTCCTTCAGTTTGTCAGTGCTTTGACACATGACGAATCGAAAAAGTACTGTGTTTAAGGTTTCTGCATAAGAAATGCGTTTTTACAGCATTCTGGTAGGAAACGACAGTTTAATGTATTAATGAGTTCAAAAATTGTTTCTGTTAGGCACAGTCATGCAAAACAATGTCTTATCATGTTTTGACACCATAGATCACCAAAGCATCTTTTCCTTCATCTTCTTTCAGTTTGTCAGTGCTTTGACACATGAAGAATCGAAAAAGTACAGTGTTTGGCGTTTCTGCATCGGAAATGCGTTTTTACAGCATTCTGGTAGGAAATTACAGTTAAATTTGTTAATGAGTTCAAAAATTGTTTCTGTTAGGCACAGTCATGCAAAACAATGTCTTATCATGTTTTGACACCATAGATCACCAAAGTCATGCTAAAGCTTTTTTCCTTCATCTTCCTTTAGTTTGTCAGTGCTTTGACACATGACGAATCGAAAAAGTACAGTGTTTGGCGTTTCTTCATAGGAAATGCGTTTTTACAGCATTCTGGTAGGAAATTACAGTTAAATTTGTTAATGAGTTCAAAAATTGTTTCTGTTAGGCACAGTCATGCAAAACAATGTCTTATCATGTTTTGACACCATAGATCACCAAAGCTTCTTTTCCTTCATCTTCTTTTAGTTTTTCAGTGCTTTGACACATGAAGAATCGAAAAAGTACAGTGTTTGGCGTTTCTGCATAGGAAATGCGTTTTTATATCATTCTGGTAGGAAATTACAGTTAAATTTGTTAATGAGTTCAAAAATTGTTTCTGTTAGGCACAGTCATGCAAAACAATGTCTTATCATGTTTTGACACCATAGATCACCAAAGCATCTTTTCCTTCATCTTCTTTTAGTTTTTCAGTGCTTTGATACATGAAGAGTCGAAAAAGTACAGTGTTTGGCGTTTCTGCATAGGAAATGCGTTTTTATAGCATTCTGGTAGGAAATTACAGTTAAATGTATTAATGAGTTCAAAAATTGTTTCTGTTAGGCACAGTCATGCAAAACAATGTCTTATCATGTTTTGACACCATAGATCACCAAAGCATCTTTTCCTTCATCTTCTTTCAGTTTGTCAGTGCTTTGACACATAACGAATGGAAAACGTACACAGTTTAGCGTTTCTGCATAGGAAATGCGTTTTTACATCATTCTGGTAGGAAATTACAGTTAAATTTGTTAATGAGTTCAAAAATTGTTTCTGTTAGGCACAGTCATGCAAAACAATGTCTTATCATGTTTTGACACCATAGATCACCAAAGCTTCTTTTCCTTCATCTTCTTTTAGTTTTTCAGTGCTTTGACACATGAAGAATCGAAAAAGTACAGTGTTTGGCGTTTCTGCATAGGAAATGCGTTTTTACAGCATTCTGGTAGGAAACGACAGTTAAATGTATTAATGAGTTCAAAAATTGTTTCTGTTAGGCACAGTCATGCAAAACAATGTCTTATCATGTTTTGACACCATAGATCACCAAAGTCATGCTAAAGCTTCTTTTCCTTCATCTTCTTTCAGTTTGTCAGTGCTTTGACACATGACGAATCGAAAAAGTACAGTGTTTGGCGTTTCTGCATAGGAAATGCGTTTTTACAGCATTCTGGGAGAAAATTACAGTTAAATTTGTTAATGAGTTCAAAAATTGTTTCTGTTAGGCACAGTCATGCAAAACAATGTCTTATCATGTTTTGACACCATAGATCACCAAAGCATCTTTTCCTTCATCTTCTTTTAGTTTTTCAGTGCTTTGACACATGAAGAGTCGAAAAAGTACAGTGTTTGCGTTTCTTCATAGGAAATGCGTTTTTACAGCATTCTGGTAGGAAACGACCGTTAAATTTGTTAATGAGTTCAAAAATTGTTTCTGTTAGGCACAGTCATGCAAAACAATGTCTTATCATGTTTTGACACCATAGATCACCAAAGCATCTTTTCCTTCATCTTCTTTCAGTTTGTCAGTGCTTTGACACATGAAGAATCGAAAAAGTACAGTGTTTGGCGTTTCTGCATAGGAAATGCGTTTTTACAGCATTCTGGTAGGAAACGACAGTTAAATGTATTAATGAGTTCAAAAATTGTTTCTGTTAGGCACAGTCATGCAAAACAATGTCTTATCATGTTTTGACACCATAGATCACCAAAGTCATGCTAAAGCTTTTTTTCCTTCATCTTCTTTCAGTTTGTCAGTGCTTTGACACATAACGAATGGAAAACGTACACAGTTTAGCGTTTCTGCATAGGAAATGCGTTTTTACAGCATTCTGGTAGGAAATTACAGTTAAATTTGTTAATGAGTTCAAAAATTGTTTCTGTTAGGCACAGTCATGCAAAACAATGTCTTATCATGTTTTGACACCATAGATCACCAAAGTCATGCTAAAGCTTTTTTCCTTCATCTTCCTTCAGTTTGTCAGTGCTTTGACACATGACGAATCGAAAAAGTACAGTGTTTGGCGTTTCTGCATAGGAAATGCGTTTTTACAGCATTCTGGTAGGAAATTACAGTTAAATTTGTTAATGAGTTCAAAAATTGTTTCTGTTAGGCACAGTCATGCAAAACAATGTCTTATCATGTTTTGACACCATAGATCACCAAAGCTTCTTTTCCTTCATCTTCTTTTAGTTTTTCAGTGCTTTGACACATGAAGAATCGAAAAAGTACAGTGTTTGGCGTTTCTGCATAGGAAATGTGTTTTTACAGCATTCTGGTAGGAAACGACAGTTAAATGTATTAATGAGTTCAAAAATTGTTTCTGTTAGGCACAGTCATGCAAAACAATGTCTTATCATGTTTTGACACCATAGATCACCAAAGTCATGCTAAAGCTTCTTTTCCTTCATCTTCTTTCAGTTTGTCAGTGCTTTGACACAAAACGAATGGAAAACGTACACAGTTTAGCGTTTCTGCATAGGAAATGCGTTTTTACATCATTCTGGTAGGAAATTACAGTTAAATTTGTTAATGAGTTCAAAAATTGTTTCATTTAGGCACAGTCATGCAAAACAATGTCTTATCATGTTTTGACACCATAGATCACCAAAGCATCTTTTCCTTCATCTTCTTTCAGTTTGTCAGTGCTTTGACACATGAAGAATCGAAAAAGTACAGTGTTTAGCGTTTCTGCATAGGAAATGCGTTTTTACAGCATTCTGGTAGGAAACGACAGTTAAATGTATTAATGAGTTCAAAAATTGTTTCTGTTAGGCACAGTCATGCAAAACAATGTCTTATCATGTTTTGACACCATAGATCACCAAAGTCATGCTAAAGCTTCTTTTCCTTCATCTTCTTTCAGTTTGTCAGTGCTTTGACACATGACGAATGGAAAAAGTACAGTGTTTGGCGTTTCTTCATAGGAAATGCGTTTTTACAGCATTCTGGGAGGAAATTACAGTTAAATTTGTTAATGAGTTCAAAAATTGTTACTGTTAGGCACAGTCATGCAAAACAATGTTTTTATCATGTTTTGACACCATAGATCACCAAAGCATCTTTTCCTTCATCTTCTTTCAGTTTGTCAGTGCTTTGACACATAACGAATGGAAAACGTACACTGTTTAGCGTTTCTTCATAGGAAATGCGTTTTTACATCATTCTGGTAGGAAATTACAGTTAAATTTGTTAATGAGTTCAAAAATTGTTTCTGTTAGGCACAGTCATGCAAAACAATGTCTTATCATGTTTTGACACCATAGATCACCAAAGTCATGCTAAAGCTTTTTTTCCTTCATCTTCCTTCAGTTTGTCAGTGCTTTGACACATGAAGAATCGAAAAAGTACTGTGTTTGAGGTTTCTGCATAAGAATGCGTTTTTACAGCATTCTGGTAGGAAACGACAGTTTAATGTATTAATGAGTTCAAAAATTGTTTCTGTTAGGCACAGTCATGCAAAACAATGTCTTATCATGTTTTGACACCATAGATCACCAAAGTCAGGCTAAAGCATCTTTTCCTTCATCTTCTTTCAGTTTTTCAGTGCTTTGACACATGAAGAATCGAAAAAGTACAGTGTTTGCGTTTCTTCATAGGAAATGCGTTTTTACAGCATTCTGGTAGGAAACGACCGTTAAATTTGTTAATGAGTTCAAAAATTGTTTCTGTTAGGCACAGTCATGCAAAACAATGTCTTATCATGTTTTGACACCATAGATCACCAAAGCATCTTTTCCTTCATCTTCTTTCAGTTTGTCAGTGCTTTGACACATAACGAATGGAAAACGTACACAGTTTAGCGTTTCTGCATAGGAAATGCGTTTTTACAGCATTCTGGTAGGAAATTACAGTTAAATTTGTTAATGAGTTCAAAAATTGTTTTATTTAGGCACAGTCATGCAAAACAATGTCTTATCATGTTTTGACACCATAGATCACCAAAGCATCTTTTCCTTCATCTTCTTTCAGTTTGTCAGTGCTTTGACACATAACGAATGGAAAACGTACACAGTTTAGCGTTTCTGCATAGGAAATGCGTTTTTACAGCATTCTGGTAGGAAACGACAGTTAAATGTATTAATGAGTTCAAAAATTGTTTCTGTTAGGCACAGTCATGCAAAACAATGTCTTATCATGTTTTGACACAATAGATCACCAAAGTCATGCTAAAGCTTCTTTTCCTTCATCTTCTTTCAGTTTGTCAGTGCTTTGACACATAACGAATGGAAAACGTACACAGTTTAGCGTTTCTGCATAGGAAATGCGTTTTTACATCATTCTGGTAGGAAATTACAGTTAAATTTGTTAATGAGTTCAAAAATTGTTTCTGTTAGGCACAGTCATGCAAAACAATGTCTTATCATGTTTTGACACAATAGATCACCAAAGTCATGCTAAAGCTTCTTTTCCTTCATCTTCTTTCAGTTTGTCAGTGCTTTGACACATAACGAATGGAAAACGTACACAGTTTAGCGTTTCTGCATAGGAAATGCGTTTTTACATCATTCTGGTAGGAAATTACAGTTAAATTTGTTAATGAGTTCAAAAATTGTTTCTGTTAGGCACAGTCATGCAAAACAATGTCTTATCATGTTTTGACACCATAGATCACCAAAGCATCTTTTCCTTCATCTTCTTTCAGTTTGTCAGTGCTTTGACACATAACGAATGGAAAACGTACACAGTTTAGCGTTTCTGCATAGGAAATGCGTTTTTACAGCATTCTGGTAGGAAACGACAGTTAAATGTATTAATGAGTTCAAAAATTGTTTCTGTTAGGCACAGTCATGCAAAACAATGTCTTATCATGTTTTGACACAATAGATCACCAAAGTCATGCTAAAGCTTCTTTTCCTTCATCTTCTTTCAGTTTGTCAGTGCTTTGACACATAACGAATGGAAAACGTACACAGTTTAGCGTTTCTGCATAGGAAATGCGTTTTTACATCATTCTGGTAGGAAATTACAGTTAAATTTGTTAATGAGTTCAAAAATTGTTTCTGTTAGTCACAGTCATGCAAAACAATGTCTTATCATGTTTTGACACCATAGATCACCAAAGCATCTTTTCCTTCATCTTCTTTCAGTTTGTCAGTGCTTTGACACATGAAGAATCGAAAAAGTACAGTGTTTGGCGTTTCTGCATAGGAAATGCGTTTTTACAGCATTCTGGTAGGAAATTACAGTTAAATGTATTAATGATTTCAAAAATTGTTTCTGTTAGGCACAGTCATGCAAAACAATGTCTTATCATGTTTTGACACCATAGATCACCAAAGCCATGCTAAAGCTTTTTTTACTTCATCTTCCTTCAGTTTGTCAGTGCTTTGACACATGACGAATGGAAAAAGGACTGTGTTTGAGGTTTCTGCATAAGAAATGCGTTTTTACAGCATTCTGGTAGGAAATTACAGTTAAATGTATTAATGATTTCAAAAATTGTTTCTGTTAGGCACAGTCATGCAAAACAATGTCTTATCATGTTTTGACACCATAGATCACCAAAGCCATGCTAAAGCTTTTTTTACTTCATCTTCCTTCAGTTTGTCAGTGCTTTGACACATGACGAATGGAAAAAGGACTGTGTTTGAGGTTTCTGCATAAGAAATGCGTTTTTACAGCATTCTGGTAGGAAACGACAGTTTAATGTATTAATGAGTTCAAAAATTGTTTCTGTTAGGCACAGTCATGCAAAACAATGTCTTATCATGTTTTGACACCATAGATCACCAAAGTCAGGCTAAAGCATCTTTTCCTTCATCTTCTTTCAGTTTTTCAGTGCTTTGACACATGAAGAATCGAAAAAGTACATTGTTTGCGTTTCTTCATAGGAAATGCGTTTTTACAGCATTCTGGTAGGAAACGACCGTTAAATTTGTTAATGAGTTCAAAAATTGTTTCTGTTAGGCACAGTCATGCAAAACAATGTCTTATCATGTTTTGACACCATAGATCACCAAAGCATCTTTTCCTTCATCTTCTTTCAGTTTGTCAGTGCTTTGACACATGAAGAATCGAAAAAGTACAGTGTTTGGCGTTTCTGCATAGGAAATGCGTTTTTACAGCATTCTGGGAGGAAATTACAGTTAAATGTATTAATGAGTTCAAAAATTGTTTCTGTTAGGCACAGTTATGCAAAACAATGTCTTATCATGTTTTGACACCATAGATCACCAAAGTCATGCTAAAGCTTTTTTTCCTTCATCTTCCTTCAGTTTGTCAGTGCTTTGACACATGACGAATCGAAAACGTACAGTGTTTGGCGTTTCTGCATAGGAAATGCGTTTTTACAGCATTCTGGGAGGAAATTACAGTTTAAATGTATTAATGAGTTCAAAAATTGTTTCTGTTAGGCACAGTCATGCAAAACAATGTCTTATCATGTTTTGACACCATAGATCACCAAAGTCATGCTAAAGCTTCTTTTCCTTCATCTTCTTTCAGTTTGTCAGTGCTTTGACACATAACGAATGGAAAACGTACACAGTTTAGCGTTTCTGCATAGGAAATGCGTTTTTACATCATTCTGGTAGGAAATTACAGTTAAATTTGTTAATGAGTTCAAAAATTGTTTCTGTTAGGCACAGTCATGCAAAACAATGTCTTATCATGTTTTGACACCATAGATCACCAAAGCATCTTTTCCTTCATCTTCTTTCAGTTTGTCAGTGCTTTGACACATGAAGAATCGAAAAAGTACAGTGTTTGGCGTTTCTGCATAGGAACTGCGTTTTTACATCATTCTGGGAGGAAATTACAGTTAAATTTGTTAATGAGTTCAAAAATTGTTTCTGTTAGGCACAGTCATGCAAAACAATGTCTTATCATGTTTTGACACCATAGATCACCAAAGCATCTTTTCCTTCATCTTCTTTCAGTTTGTCAGTGCTTTGACACATGAAGAATCGAAAATGTACAGTGTTTGGCGTTTCTGCATAAGAAATGCGTTTTTACAGCATTCTGGTAGGAAACGACAGTTTAATGTATTAATGAGTTCAAAAATTGTTTCTGTTAGGCACAGTCATGCAAAACAATGTCTTATCATGTTTTGACACCATAGATCACCAAAGTCAGGCTAAAGCATCTTTTCCTTCATCTTCTTTCAGTTTGTCAGTGCTTTGACACATGAAGAATCGAAAAAGTACAGTGTTTGCGTTTCTTCATAGGAAATGCGTTTTTACAGCATTCTGGTAGGAAACGACCGTTAAATTTGTTAATGAGTTCAAAAATTGTTTCTGTTAGGCACAGTCATGCAAAACAATGTCTTATCATGTTTTGACACCATAGATCACCAAAGCATCTTTTCCTTCATCTTCTTTCAGTTTTTCAGTGCTTTGACACATAACGAATGGAAAACGTACACTGTTTAGTGTTTCTGCATAGGAACTGCGTTTTTACATCATTCTGGGAGGAAATTACAGTTAAATTTGTTAATGAGTTCAAAAATTGTTTCTGTTAGGCACAGTCATGCAAAACAATGTCTTATCATGTTTTGACACCATAGATCACCAAAGTCAGGCTAAAGCATCTTTTCCTTCATCTTCTTTCAGTTTTTCAGTGCTTTGACACATGAAGAATCGAAAAAGTACAGTGTTTGCGTTTCTTCATAGGAAATGCGTTTTTACAGCATTCTGGTAGGAAACGACCGTTAAATTTGTTAATGAGTTCAAAAATTGTTTCTGTTAGGCACAGTCATGCAAAACAATGTCTTATCATGTTGTGACACCATAGATCACCAAAGCATCTTTTCCTTCATTTTCTTTCAGTTTGTCAGTGCTTTGACACATAACGAATGGAAAACGTACACTGTTTAGCATTTCTGCATAGGAAATGCGTTTTTACATCATTCTGGTAGGAAATTACAGTTAAATTTGTTATTGTGTTCAAAAATTGTTTCTGTTAGGCACAGTCATGCAAAACAATGTCTTATCATGTTTTGACACCATAGATCACCAAAGCATCTTTTCCTTCATCTTCTTTCAGTTTGTCTGTGCTTTGACACATAACGAATGGAAAACGTACACTGTTTAGCGTTTCTGCATAGGAAATGCGTTTTTACAGCATTCTGGTAGGAAATTACAGTTAAATTTGTTAATGAGTTCAAAAATTGTTTCTGTTAGGCACAGTCATGCAAAACAATGTCTTATCATTTTTTGACACCATAGATCACCAAAATTCATGCTAAAGCATCTTTTCCTTCATCTTCTTTCAGTTTGTCAGTGCTTTGACACATGAAGAATCGAAAAAGTACAGTGTTTGGCGTTTCTGCATAGGAAATGTGTTTTTACAGCATTCTGGTAGGAAACGACAGTTAAATGTATTAATGAGTTCAAAAATTGTTTCTGTTAGGCACAGTCATGCAAAACAATGTCTTATCATGTTTTGACACCATAGATCACCAAAGTCATGCTAAAGCTTCTTTTCCTTCATCTTCTTTCAGTTTGTCAGTGCTTTGACACAAAACGAATGGAAAACGTACACAGTTTAGCGTTTCTGCATAGGAAATGCGTTTTTACATCATTCTGGTAGGAAATTACAGTTAAATTTGTTAATGAGTTCAAAAATTGTTTCATTTAGGCACAGTCATGCAAAACAATGTCTTATCATGTTTTGACACCATAGATCACCAAAGCATCTTTTCCTTCATCTTCTTTCAGTTTGTCAGTGCTTTGACACATGAAGAATCGAAAAAGTACAGTGTTTGGCGTTTCTGCATAGGAAATGCGTTTTTACAGCATTCTGGTAGGAAACGACAGTTAAATGTATTAATGAGTTCAAAAATTGTTTCTGTTAGGCACAGTCATGCAAAACAATGTCTTATCATGTTTTGACACCATAGATCACCAAAGTCATGCTAAAGCTTCTTTTCCTTCATCTTCTTTCAGTTTGTCAGTGCTTTGACACATGACGAATGGAAAAAGTACAGTGTTTGGCGTTTCTTCATAGGAAATGCGTTTTTACAGCATTCTGGGAGGAAATTACAGTTAAATTTGTTAATGAGTTCAAAAATTGTTACTGTTAGGCACAGTCATGCAAAACAATGTTTTTATCATGTTTTGACACCATAGATCACCAAAGCATCTTTTCCTTCATCTTCTTTCAGTTTGTCAGTGCTTTGACACATAACGAATGGAAAACGTACACTGTTTAGCGTTTCTTCATAGGAAATGCGTTTTTACATCATTCTGGTAGGAAATTACAGTTAAATTTGTTAATGAGTTCAAAAATTGTTTCTGTTAGGCACAGTCATGCAAAACAATGTCTTATCATGTTTTGACACCATAGATCACCAAAGTCATGCTAAAGCTTTTTTTCCATCATCTTCCTTCAGTTTGTCAGTGCTTTGACACATGAAGAATCGAAAAAGTACTGTGTTTGAGGTTTCTGCATAAGAATGCGTTTTTACAGCATTCTGGTAGGAAACGACAGTTTAATGTATTAATGAGTTCAAAAATTGTTTCTGTTAGGCACAGTCATGCAAAACAATGTCTTATCATGTTTTGACACCATAGATCACCAAAGTCAGGCTAAAGCATCTTTTCCTTCATCTTCTTTCAGTTTTTCAGTGCTTTGATACATGAAGAATCGAAAAAGTACAGTGTTTGCGTTTCTTCATAGGAAATGCGTTTTTACAGCATTCTGGTAGGAAACGACCGTTAAATTTGTTAATGAGTTCAAAAATTGTTTCTGTTAGGCACAGTCATGCAAAACAATGTCTTATCATGTTTTGACACCATAGATCACCAAAGCATCTTTTCCTTCATCTTCTTTCAGTTTGTCAGTGCTTTGACACATAACGAATGGAAAACGTACACAGTTTAGCGTTTCTGCATAGGAAATGCGTTTTTACAGCATTCTGGTAGGAAATTACAGTTAAATTTGTTAATGAGTTCAAAAATTGTTTCATTTAGGCACAGTCATGCAAAACAATGTCTTATCATGTTTTGACACCATAGATCACCAAAGCATCTTTTCCTTCATCTTCTTTCAGTTTGTCAGTGCTTTGACACATAACGAATGGAAAACGTACACAGTTTAGCGTTTCTGCATAGGAAATGCGTTTTTACAGCATTCTGGTAGGAAACGACAGTTAAATGTATTAATGAGTTCAAAAATTGTTTCTGTTAGGCACAGTCATGCAAAACAATGTCTTATCATGTTTTGACACAATAGATCACCAAAGTCATGCTAAAGCTTCTTTTCCTTCATCTTCTTTCAGTTTGTCAGTGCTTTGACACATAACGAATGGAAAACGTACACAGTTTAGCGTTTCTGCATAGGAAATGCGTTTTTACATCATTCTGGTAGGAAATTACAGTTAAATTTGTTAATGAGTTCAAAAATTGTTTCTGTTAGGCACAGTCATGCAAAACAATGTCTTATCATGTTTTGACACCATAGATCACCAAAGCATCTTTTCCTTCATCTTCTTTCAGTTTGTCAGTGCTTTGACACATGAAGAATCGAAAAAGTACAGTGTTTGGCGTTTCTGCATAGGAAATGCGTTTTTACATCATTCTGGTAGGAAATTACAGTTAAATGTATTAATGATTTCAAAAATTGTTTCTGTTAGGCACAGTCATGCAAAACAATGTCTTATCATGTTTTGACACCATAGATCACCAAAGCCATGCTAAAGCTTTTTTTACTTCATCTTCCTTCAGTTTGTCAGTGCTTTGACACATGACGAATGGAAAAAGGACTGTGTTTGAGGTTTCTGCATAAGAAATGCGTTTTTACAGCATTCTGGTAGGAAACGACAGTTTAATGTATTAATGAGTTCAAAAATTGTTTCTGTTAGGCACAGTCATGCAAAACAATGTCTTATCATGTTTTGACACCATAGATCACCAAAGTCAGGCTAAAGCATCTTTTCCTTCATCTTCTTTCAGTTTTTCAGTGCTTTGACACATGAAGAATCGAAAAAGTACATTGTTTGCGTTTCTTCATAGGAAATGCGTTTTTACAGCATTCTGGTAGGAAACGACCGTTAAATTTGTTAATGAGTTCAAAAATTGTTTCTGTTAGGCACAGTCATGCAAAACAATGTCTTATCATGTTTTGACACCATAGATCACCAAAGCATCTTTTCCTTCATCTTCTTTCAGTTTGTCAGTGCTTTGACACATGAAGAATCGAAAAAGTACAGTGTTTGGCGTTTCTGCATAGGAAATGCGTTTTTACAGCATTCTGGGAGGAAATTACAGTTAAATGTATTAATGAGTTCAAAAATTGTTTCTGTTAGGCACAGTTATGCAAAACAATGTCTTATCATGTTTTGACACCATAGATCACCAAAGTCATGCTAAAGCTTTTTTTCCTTCATCTTCCTTCAGTTTGTCAGTGCTTTGACACATGACGAATCGAAAACGTACAGTGTTTGGCGTTTCTGCATAGGAAATGCGTTTTTACAGCATTCTGGGAGGAAATTACAGTTTAAATGTATTAATGAGTTCAAAAATTGTTTCTGTTAGGCACAGTCATGCAAAACAATGTCTTATCATGTTTTGACACCATAGATCACCAAAGTCATGCTAAAGCTTCTTTTCCTTCATCTTCTTTCAGTTTGTCAGTGCTTTGACACATAACGAATGGAAAACGTACACAGTTTAGCGTTTCTGCATAGGAAATGCGTTTTTACATCATTCTGGTAGGAAATTACAGTTAAATTTGTTAATGAGTTCAAAAATTGTTTCTGTTAGGCACAGTCATGCAAAACAATGTCTTATCATGTTTTGACACCATAGATCACCAAAGCATCTTTTCCTTCATCTTCTTTCAGTTTGTCAGTGCTTTGACACATGAAGAATCGAAAAAGTACAGTGTTTGGCGTTTCTGCATAGGAACTGCGTTTTTACATCATTCTGGGAGGAAATTACAGTTAAATTTGTTAATGAGTTCAAAAATTGTTTCTGTTAGGCACAGTCATGCAAAACAATGTCTTATCATGTTTTGACACCATAGATCACCAAAGCATCTTTTCCTTCATCTTCTTTCAGTTTGTCAGTGCTTTGACACATAAGAATGGAAAACGTACACTGTTTAGCGTTTCTGGATAGGAAATGCGTTTTTACATCATTCTGGTAGGAAATTACAGTTAAATTTGTTAATGAGTTCAAAAAATGTTTCTGTTAGGCACAGTCATGCAAAACAATGTCTTATCATGTTTTGACACCATAGATCACCAAAGCATCTTTTCCTTCATCTTCTTTCAGTTTGTCAGTGCTTTGACACATGAAGAATCGAAAATGTACAGTGTTTGGCGTTTCTGCATAAGAAATGCGTTTTTACAGCATTCTGGTAGGAAACGACAGTTTAATGTATTAATGAGTTCAAAAATTGTTTCTGTTAGGCACAGTCATGCAAAACAATGTCTTATCATGTTTTGACACCATAGATCACCAAAGTCAGGCTAAAGCATCTTTTCCTTCATCTTCTTTCAGTTTGTCAGTGCTTTGACACATGAAGAATCGAAAAAGTACAGTGTTTGCGTTTCTTCATAGGAAATGCGTTTTTACAGCATTCTGGTAGGAAACGACCGTTAAATTTGTTAATGAGTTCAAAAATTGTTTCTGTTAGGCACAGTCATGCAAAACAATGTCTTATCATGTTTTGACACCATAGATCACCAAAGCATCTTTTCCTTCATCTTCTTTCAGTTTTTCAGTGCTTTGACACATAACGAATGGAAAACGTACACTGTTTAGTGTTTCTGCATAGGAACTGCGTTTTTACATCATTCTGGGAGGAAATTACAGTTAAATTTGTTAATGAGTTCAAAAATTGTTTCTGTTAGGCACAGTCATGCAAAACAATGTCTTATCATGTTTTGACACCATAGATCACCAAAGTCAGGCTAAAGCATCTTTTCCTTCATCTTCTTTCAGTTTTTCAGTGCTTTGACACATGAAGAATCGAAAAAGTACAGTGTTTGCGTTTCTTCATAGGAAATGCGTTTTTACAGCATTCTGGTAGGAAACGACCGTTAAATTTGTTAATGAGTTCAAAAATTGTTTCTGTTAGGCACAGTCATGCAAAACAATGTCTTATCATGTTGTGACACCATAGATCACCAAAGCATCTTTTCCTTCATTTTCTTTCAGTTTGTCAGTGCTTTGACACATAACGAATGGAAAACGTACACTGTTTAGCATTTCTGCATAGGAAATGCGTTTTTACATCATTCTGGTAGGAAATTACAGTTAAATTTGTTATTGTGTTCAAAAATTGTTTCTGTTAGGCACAGTCATGCAAAACAATGTCTTATCATGTTTTGACACCATAGATCACCAAAGTCATGCTAAAGCTTCTTTTCCTTCATCTTCTTTCAGTTTGTCAGTGCTTTGACACATAACGAATGGAAAACGTACACAGTTTAGCGTTTCTGCATAGGAAATGCGTTTTTACATCATTCTGGTAGGAAATTACAGTTAAATTTGTTAATAAGTTCAAAAATTGTTTCTGTTAGGCACAGTCATGCAAAACAATGTCTTATCATGTTTTGACACCATAGATCACCAAAGTAATGCTAAAGCTTTTTTTCCTTCATCTTCCTTCAGTTTGTCAGTGCTTTGACACATGAAGAATTGAAAAAGTACTGTGTTTGGCGTTTCTTCATAGGAAATGCGTTTTTACAGCATTCTGGTAGGAAACGACAGTTAAATGTATTAATGAGTTCAAAAATTGTTTCTGTTAGGCACAGTCATGCAAAACAATGTCTTATCATGTTTTGACACCATAGATCACCAAAGCATCTTTTCCTTCATCTTCTTTCAGTTTGTCAGTGCTTTGACACATAACGAATGGAAAACGTACACTGTTTAGCGTTTCTGCATAGGAAATGCGTTTTTACATCATTCTGGTAGGAAATTACAGTTAAATTTGTTAATGAGTTCAAAAATTGTTTCTGTTAGGCACAGTCATGCAAAACAATGTCTTATCATGTTTTGACACCATAGATCACCAAAGTCATGCTAAAGCTTCTTTTCCTTCATCTTCTTTCAGTTTGTCAGTGCTTTGACACATGAAGAATCGAAAAAGTACTGTGTTTTGCGTTTCTTCATAGGAAATGCGTTTTTACAGTATTCTGGTAGGAAATGACAGTTAAATGTATTAATGAGTTCAAAAATTGTTTCTGTTAGGCACAGTCATGCAAAACAATGTCTTATCATGTTTTGACACCATAGCTCACCAAAGCATCTTTTCCTTCATCTTCTTTCAGTTTGTCAGTGCTTTGACACATGACGAATGGAAAAAGTACAGTGTTTGGCGTTTCTGCATAGGAAATGCGTTTTTACAGCATTCTGGGAGGAAATTACAGTTAAATTTGTTAATGAGTTCAAAAATTGTTTCTGTTAGGCACAGTCATGCAAAACAATGTCTTATCATGTTTTGACACCATAGATCACCAAAGTCATGCTAAAGCTTTTTTCCTTCATCTTCTTTCAGTTTGTCAGTGCTTTGACACATGACGAATCGAAAAAGTACAGTGTTTGGCGTTTCTTCATAGGAAATGCGTTTTTACATCATTCTGGTAGGAAATTACAGTTAAATTTGTTAATGAGTTCAAAAATTGTTTCTGTTAGGCACAGTCATGCAAAACAATGTCTTATCATGTTTTGACACCATAGATCACCAAAGCATCTTTTCCTTCATCTTCTTTTAGTTTTTCAGTGCTTTGACACATGAAGAATCGAAAAAGTACAGTGTTTGGCGTTTCTGCTTAAGAAATGCGTTTTTACAGCATTCTGTTAGGAAACGACAGTTTAATGTATTAATGAGTTAAAAAATATTTTCTGTTAGGCACAGTCATGCAAAACAATGTCTTATCATGTTTTGACACCATAGATCACCAAAGTCATGCTAAAGCTTTTTTCCTTCATCTTCCTTCAGTTTGTCAGTGCTTTGACACATGACGAATGGAAAAAGTACAGTGTTTGGCGTTTCTGGATTGGAAATGCGTTTTTACATCATTCTGGTAGGAAATTACAGTTAAATTTGTTAATGAGTTCAAAAATTGTTTCTGTTAGGCACAGTCATGCAAAACAATGTCTTATCATGTTTTGACACCATAGATCACCAAAGTCATGCTAAGCATCTTTTCCTTCATCTTCTTTCAGTTTGTCAGTGCTTTGACACATGACGAATCGAAAAAGTACAGTGTTTGGCGTTTCTTCATAGGAAATGCGTTTTTACAGCATTCTGGTAGGAAACGACAGTTAAATTTGTTAATGAGTTCAAAAATTGTTTCTGTTAGGCACAGTCATGCAAAACAATGTCTTATCATGTTTTGACACCATAGATCACCAAAGCATCTTTTCCTTCATCTTCTTTCAGTTTGTCTGTGCTTTGACACATAACGAATGGAAAACGTACACTGTTTAGCGTTTCTGCATAGGAAATGCGTTTTTACAGCATTCTGGTAGGAAATTACAGTTAAATTTGTTAATGAGTTCAAAAATTGTTTCTGTTAGGCACAGTCATGCAAAACAATGTCTTATCATTTTTTGACACCATAGATCACCAAAATTCATGCTAAAGCATCTTTTCCTTCATCTTCTTTCAGTTTGTCAGTGCTTTGACACATGAAGAATCGAAAAAGTACTGTGTTTGGCGTTTCTGCATAGGAAATGCGTTTTTACAGCATTCTGGTAGGAAATTACAGTTAAATTTGTTAATGAGTTCAAAAATTGTTTCTGTTAGGCACAGTCATGCAAAACAATGTCTTATCATATTTTGACACCATAGATCACCAAAGTCATGCTAAGCATCTTTTCCTTCATCTTCTTTCAGTTTGTCAGTGCTTTGACACATGACGAATCGAAAAAGTACAGTGTTTGGCGTTTCTTCATAGGAAATGCGTTTTTACAGCATTCTGGTAGGAAACGACAGTTAAATTTGTTAATGAGTTCAAAAATTGTTGCTGTTAGGCACAGTCATGCAAAACAATGTCTTATCATGTTTTGACACCATAGATCACCAAAGCATCTTTTCCTTCATCTTCTTTCAGTTTGTCAGTGCTTTGACACATAACGAATGGAAAACATACACTGTTTAGCGTTTCTGCATAGGAAATGCGTTTTTACAGCATTCTGGTAGGAAATTACAGTTAAATTTGTTAATGAGTTCAAAAATTGT
Source organism: Trachinotus anak (assembly GCF_046630095.1). Lineage (NCBI taxonomy): Eukaryota > Metazoa > Chordata > Actinopteri > Carangiformes > Carangidae > Trachinotus > Trachinotus anak. The sequence goes on along the minus strand of NW_027273876.1, from coordinate 17,875,649 downwards.
TTCTGTTAGGCACAGTCATGCAAAACAATGTCTTATCATGTTTTGACACCATAGATCACAAAAGTCATGCTAAAGCTTTTTTTCCTTCATCTTCCTTCAGTTTGTCAGTGCTTTGACACATGACGAATCGAAAAAGTACAGTGTTTTGCGTTTCTGCATAGGAAATGCGTTTTTACAGTATTCTGGTAGGAAATGACAGTTAAATGTATTAATGAGTTCAAAAATTGTTTCTGTTAGGCACAGTCATGCAAAACAATGTCTTATCATGTTTTGACACCATAGCTCACCAAAGCATCTTTTCCTTCATCTTCTTTCAGTTTGTCAGTGCTTTGACACATGACGAATGGAAAAAGTACAGTGTTTGGCGTTTCTGCATAGGAAATGCGTTTTTACAGCATTCTGGGAGGAAATTACAGTTAAATTTGTTAATGAGTTCAAAAATTGTTTCTGTTAGGCACAGTCATGCAAAACAATGTCTTATCATGTTTTGACACCATAGATCACCAAAGTCATGCTAAAGCTTTTTTCCTTCATCTTCTTTCAGTTTGTCAGTGCTTTGACACATGACGAATCGAAAAAGTACAGTGTTTGGCGTTTCTTCATAGGAAATGCGTTTTTACATCATTCTGGTAGGAAATTACAGTTAAATTTGTTAATGAGTTCAAAAATTGTTTCTGTTAGGCACAGTCATGCAAAACAATGTCTTATCATGTTTTGACACCATAGATCACCAAAGCATCTTTTCCTTCATCTTCTTTTAGTTTTTCAGTGCTTTGACACATGAAGAATCGAAAAAGTACAGTGTTTGGCGTTTCTGCTTAAGAAATGCGTTTTTACAGCATTCTGTTAGGAAACGACAGTTTAATGTATTAATGAGTTAAAAAATATTTTCTGTTAGGCACAGTCATGCAAAACAATGTCTTATCATGTTTTGACACCATAGATCACCAAAGTCATGCTAAAGCTTTTTTCCTTCATCTTCCTTCAGTTTGTCAGTGCTTTGACACATGACGAATGGAAAAAGTACAGTGTTTGGCGTTTCTGGATTGGAAATGCGTTTTTACATCATTCTGGTAGGAAATTACAGTTAAATTTGTTAATGAGTTCAAAAATTGTTTCTGTTAGGCACAGTCATGCAAAACAATGTCTTATCATGTTTTGACACCATAGATCACCAAAGTCATGCTAAGCATCTTTTCCTTCATCTTCTTTCAGTTTGTCAGTGCTTTGACACATGACGAATCGAAAAAGTACAGTGTTTGGCGTTTCTTCATAGGAAATGCGTTTTTACAGCATTCTGGTAGGAAACGACAGTTAAATTTGTTAATGAGTTCAAAAATTGTTTCTGTTAGGCACAGTCATGCAAAACAATGTCTTATCATGTTTTGACACCATAGATCACCAAAGCATCTTTTCCTTCATCTTCTTTCAGTTTGTCTGTGCTTTGACACATAACGAATGGAAAACGTACACTGTTTAGCGTTTCTGCATAGGAAATGCGTTTTTACAGCATTCTGGTAGGAAATTACAGTTAAATTTGTTAATGAGTTCAAAAATTGTTTCTGTTAGGCACAGTCATGCAAAACAATGTCTTATCATTTTTTGACACCATAGATCACCAAAATTCATGCTAAAGCATCTTTTCCTTCATCTTCTTTCAGTTTGTCAGTGCTTTGACACATGAAGAATCGAAAAAGTACTGTGTTTGGCGTTTCTGCATAGGAAATGCGTTTTTACAGCATTCTGGTAGGAAATTACAGTTAAATTTGTTAATGAGTTCAAAAATTGTTTCTGTTAGGCACAGTCATGCAAAACAATGTCTTATCATATTTTGACACCATAGATCACCAAAGTCATGCTAAGCATCTTTTCCTTCATCTTCTTTCAGTTTGTCAGTGCTTTGACACATGACGAATCGAAAAAGTACAGTGTTTGGCGTTTCTTCATAGGAAATGCGTTTTTACAGCATTCTGGTAGGAAACGACAGTTAAATTTGTTAATGAGTTCAAAAATTGTTGCTGTTAGGCACAGTCATGCAAAACAATGTCTTATCATGTTTTGACACCATAGATCACCAAAGCATCTTTTCCTTCATCTTCTTTCAGTTTGTCAGTGCTTTGACACATAACGAATGGAAAACATACACTGTTTAGCGTTTCTGCATAGGAAATGCGTTTTTACAGCATTCTGGTAGGAAATTACAGTTAAATTTGTTAATGAGTTCAAAAATTGTTTCTGTTAGGCACAGTCATGCAAAACAATGTCTTATCATGTTTTGACACCATAGATCACAAAAGTCATGCTAAAGCTTTTTTTCCTTCATCTTCCTTCAGTTTGTCAGTGCTTTGACACATGACGAATCGAAAAAGTACAGTGTTTGGCGTTTCTGCATAGGAAATGTGTTTTTACAGCATTCTGGTAGGAAATTACAGTTAAATGTATTAATGAGTTCAAAAATTGTTTCTGTTAGGCACAGTCATGCAAAACAATGTCTTATCATGTTTTGACACCATAGATCACCAAAGCATCTTTTCCTTCATCTTCTTTTAGTTTTTCAGTGCTTTGACACATGAAGAATCGAAAAAGTACAGTGTTTGGCATTTCTTCATAGGAAATGCGTTTTTACATCATTCTGGTAGGAAATTACAGTTAAATTTGTTAATGAGTTCAAAAATTGTTTCTGTTAGGCACAGTCATGCAAAACAATGTCTTATCATGTTTTGACACCATAGATCACCAAAGCATCTTTTCCTTCATCTTCTTTTAGTTTTTCAGTGCTTTGACACATGAAGAATCGAAAAAGTACAGTGTTTGGCGTTTCTGCTTAAGAAATGCGTTTTTACAGCATTCTGTTAGGAAACGACAGTTTAATGTATTAATGAGTTAAAAAATATTTTCTGTTAGGCACAGTCATGCAAAACAATGTCTTATCATGTTTTGACACCATAGATCACCAAAGTCATGCTAAAGCTTTTTTCCTTCATCTTCCTTCAGTTTGTCAGTGCTTTGACACATGACGAATGGAAAAAGTACAGTGTTTGGCGTTTCTGGATTGGAAATGCGTTTTTACATCATTCTGGTAGGAAATTACAGTTAAATTTGTTAATGAGTTCAAAAATTGTTTCTGTTAGGCACAGTCATGCAAAACAATGTCTTATCATGTTTTGACACCATAGATCACCAAAGTCATGCTAAGCATCTTTTCCTTCATCTTCTTTCAGTTTGTCAGTGCTTTGACACATGACGAATCGAAAAAGTACAGTGTTTGGCGTTTCTTCATAGGAAATGCGTTTTTACAGCATTCTGGTAGGAAACGACAGTTAAATTTGTTAATGAGTTCAAAAATTGTTTCTGTTAGGCACAGTCATGCAAAACAATGTCTTATCATGTTTTGACACCATAGATCACCAAAGCATCTTTTCCTTCATCTTCTTTCAGTTTGTCTGTGCTTTGACACATAACGAATGGAAAACGTACACTGTTTAGCGTTTCTGCATAGGAAATGCGTTTTTACAGCATTCTGGTAGGAAATTACAGTTAAATTTGTTAATGAGTTCAAAAATTGTTTCTGTTAGGCACAGTCATGCAAAACAATGTCTTATCATTTTTTGACACCATAGATCACCAAAATTCATGCTAAAGCATCTTTTCCTTCATCTTCTTTCAGTTTGTCAGTGCTTTGACACATGAAGAATCGAAAAAGTACTGTGTTTGGCGTTTCTGCATAGGAAATGCGTTTTTACAGCATTCTGGTAGGAAATTACAGTTAAATTTGTTAATGAGTTCAAAAATTGTTTCTGTTAGGCACAGTCATGCAAAACAATGTCTTATCATATTTTGACACCATAGATCACCAAAGTCATGCTAAGCATCTTTTCCTTCATCTTCTTTCAGTTTGTCAGTGCTTTGACACATGACGAATCGAAAAAGTACAGTGTTTGGCGTTTCTTCATAGGAAATGCGTTTTTACAGCATTCTGGTAGGAAACGACAGTTAAATTTGTTAATGAGTTCAAAAATTGTTGCTGTTAGGCACAGTCATGCAAAACAATGTCTTATCATGTTTTGACACCATAGATCACCAAAGCATCTTTTCCTTCATCTTCTTTCAGTTTGTCAGTGCTTTGACACATAACGAATGGAAAACATACACTGTTTAGCGTTTCTGCATAGGAAATGCGTTTTTACAGCATTCTGGTAGGAAATTACAGTTAAATTTGTTAATGAGTTCAAAAATTGTTTCTGTTAGGCACAGTCATGCAAAACAATGTCTTATCATGTTTTGACACCATAGATCACAAAAGTCATGCTAAAGCTTTTTTTCCTTCATCTTCCTTCAGTTTGTCAGTGCTTTGACACATGACGAATCGAAAAAGTACAGTGTTTGGCGTTTCTGCATAGGAAATGTGTTTTTACAGCATTCTGGTAGGAAATTACAGTTAAATTTGTTAATGAGTTCAAAAATTGTTTCTGTTAGGCACAGTCATGCAAAACAATGTCTTATCATGTTTTGACACCATAGATCACCAAAGCATCTTTTCCTTCATCTTCTTTTAGTTTTTCAGTGCTTTGACACATGAAGAATCGAAAAAGTACAGTGTTTGGCGTTTCTTCATAGGAAATGCGTTTTTACAGCATTCTGGTAGGAAACGACAGTTAAATGTATTAATGAGTTCAAAAATTGTTTCTGTTAGGCACAGTCATGCAAAACAATGTCTTATCATGTTTTGACACCATAGATCACCAAAGTCATGCTAAAGCTTTTTTCCTTCATCTTCCTTCAGTTTGTCAGTGCTTTGACACATGACGAATGGAAAAAGTACAGTGTTTGGCGTTTCTTCATAGGAAATGCGTTTTTACAGCATTCTGGTAGGAAATTACAGTTAAATTTGTTAATGAGTTCAAAAATTGTTTCTGTTAGGCACAGTCATGCAAAACAATGTCTTATCATATTTTGACACCATAGATCACCAAAGTCATGCTAAAGCTTCTTTTCCTTCATCTTCTTTCAGTTTGTCAGTGCTTTGACACATGAAGAATCGAAAAAGTACAGTGTTTGGCGTTTCTTCATAGGAAATGCGTTTTTACAGCATTCTGGTAGGAAACGACAGTTAAATGTATTAATGAGTTCAAAAATTGTTTCTGTTAGGCACAGTCATGCAAAACAATGTCTTATCATGTTTTGACACCATAGATCACCAAAGCATCTTTTCCTTCATCTTCTTTCAGTTTGTCAGTGCTTTGACACATAACGAATGGAAAACGTACTGTGTTTAGTGTTTCTGCATAGGAAATGCGTTTTTACAGCATTCTGGGATGAAATTACAGTTAAATTTGTTAATGAGTTCAAAAATTGTTTCTGTTAGGCACAGTCATGCAAAACAATGTCTTATCATGTTTTGACACCATAGATCACCAAAGCATCTTTTCCTTCATCTTCTTTCAGTTTTTCAGTGCTTTGACACATAACGAATGGAAAACGTACACTGTTTAGCGTTTCTGCATAGGAAATGCGTTTTTACATCATTCTGGTAGGAAATTACAGTTAAATTTGTTAATGAGTTCAAAAATTGTTTCTGTTAGGCACAGTCATGCAAAACAATGTCTTATCATGTTTTGACACCATAGATCACCAAAGTCATGCTAAAGCTTTTTTCCTTCATCATCCTTCAGTTTGTCAGTGCTTTGACACATGACGAATCGAAAAAGTACAGTGTTTGGCGTTTCTTCATAGGAAATGCGTTTTTACAGCATTCTGGTAGGAAATTACAGTTAAATTTGTTAATGAGTTCAAAAATTGTTTCTGTTAGGCACAGTCATGCAAAACAATGTCTTATCATATTTTGACACCATAGATCACCAAAGTCATGCTAAGCATCTTTTCCTTCATCTTCTTTCAGTTTGTCAGTGCTTTGACACATGAAGAATCGAAAAAGTACACTGTTTGGCGTTTCTTCATAGGAAATGTGTTTTTACAGCTTTCTGGTAGGAAATTACAGTTAAATTTGTTAATGAGTTCAAAAATTGTTACTGTTAGGCACAGTCATGCAAAACAATATTTTTATCATGTTTTGACACCATAGATCACCAAAGCATCCTTTCCTTCATCTTCTTTCAGTTTGTCAGTGCTTTGACACATAACGAATGGAAAACGTACACTGTTTAGCGTTTCTTCATAGGAAATGCGTTTTTACATCATTCTGGTAGGAAATTACAGTTAAATTTGTTAATGAGTTCAAAAATTGTTTCTGTTAGGCACAGTCATGCAAAACAATGTCTTATCATGTTTTGACACCATAGATCACCAAAGTCATGCTAAAGCTTTTTTCCTTCATCTTCCTTCAGTTTGTCAGTGCTTTGACACATGACGAATCGAAAAAGTACAGTGTTTGGCGTTTCTTCATAGGAAATGCGTTTTTACAGCATTCTGGTAGGAAATTACAGTTAAATTTGTTAATGAGTTCAAAAATTGTTTCTGTTAGGCACAGTCATGCAAAACAATGTCTTATCATATTTTGACACCATAGATCACCAAAGTCATGCTAAAGCTTCTTTTCCTTCATCTTCTTTCAGTTTGTCAGTGCTTTGACACATGAAGAATCGAAAAAGTACACTGTTTGGCGTTTCTTCATAGGAAATGCGTTTTTACAGCATTCTGGTAGGAAATTACAGTTAAATATATTAATGACTTCAAAAATTGTTTCTGTTAGGCACAGTCATGCAAAACAATGTCTTATCATGTTTTGACACCATAGATCACCAAAGCATCTTTTCCTTCATCTTCTTTCAGTTTGTCAGTGCTTTGACACATGACGAATGGAAAACGTACAGTGTTTGGCGTTTCTTAATAGGAAATGCGTTTTTACAGCATTCTGGTAGGAAATTAAAGTTAAATGTATTAATGAGTTCAAAAATTGTTTCTGTTAGGCACAGTCATGCAAAACAATGTCTTATCATGTTTTGACACCATAGATCACCAAAGCATCTTTTCCTTCATCTTCTTTCAGTTTGTCAGTGCTTTGACACATAACGAATGGAAAACGTACTGTGTTTAGTGTTTCTGCATAGGAAATGCGTTTTTACAGCATTCTGGTAGGAAATTACAGTTAAATTTGTTAATGAGTTCAAAAATTGTTTCTGTTAGGCACAGTCATGCAAAACAATGTCTTATCATGTTTTGACACCATAGATCACCAAAGTCATGCTAAGCATCTTTTCCTTCATCTTCTTTCAGTTTGTCAGTGCTTTGACACATGAAGAATCGAAAAAGTACACTGTTTGGCGTTTCTTCATAGGAAATGTGTTTTTACAGCTTTCTGGTAGGAAATTACAGTTAAATGTATTAATGAGTTCAAAAATTGTTACTGTTAGGCACAGTCATGCAAAACAATATTTTTATCATGTTTTGACACCATAGATCACCAAAGCATCCTTTCCTTCATCTTCTTTCAGTTTGTCAGTGCTTTGACACATAACGAATGGAAAACGTACACTGTTTAGCGTTTCTTCATAGGAAATGCGTTTTTACATCATTCTGGTAGGAAATTACAGTTAAATTTGTTAATGAGTTCAAAAATTGTTTCTGTTAGGCACAGTCATGCAAAACAATGTCTTATCATGTTTTGACACCATAGATCACCAAAGTCATGCTAAAGCTTTTTTCCTTCATCTTCCTTCAGTTTGTCAGTGCTTTGACACATGACGAATCGAAAAAGTACAGTGTTTGGCGTTTCTTCATAGGAAATGCGTTTTTACAGCATTCTGGTAGGAAATTACAGTTAAATTTGTTAATGAGTTCAAAAATTGTTTCTGTTAGGCACAGTCATGCAAAACAATGTCTTATCATATTTTGACACCATAGATCACCAAAGTCATGCTAAAGCTTCTTTTCCTTCATCTTCTTTCAGTTTGTCAGTGCTTTGACACATGAAGAATCGAAAAAGTACACTGTTTGGCGTTTCTTCATAGGAAATGCGTTTTTACAGCATTCTGGTAGGAAATTACAGTTAAATATATTAATGACTTCAAAAATTGTTTCTGTTAGGCACAGTCATGCAAAACAATGTCTTATCATGTTTTGACACCATAGATCACCAAAGCATCTTTTCCTTCATCTTCTTTCAGTTTGTCAGTGCTTTGACACATGACGAATGGAAAACGTACAGTGTTTGGCGTTTCTTAATAGGAAATGCGTTTTTACAGCATTCTGGTAGGAAATTAAAGTTAAATGTATTAATGATTTCAAAAATTGTTTCTGTTAGGCACAGTCATGCAAAACAATGTCTTATCATGTTTTGACACCATAGATCACCAAAGCATCTTTTCCTTCATCTTCTTTCAGTTTGTCAGTGCTTTGACACATAACGAATGGAAAACGTACTGTGTTTAGTGTTTCTGCATAGGAAATGCGTTTTTACAGCATTCTGGGATGAAATTACAGTTAAATTTGTTAATGAGTTCAAAAATTGTTTCTGTTAGGCACAGTCATGCAAAACAATGTCTTATCATGTTTTGACACCATAGATCACCAAAGCATCTTTTCCTTCATCTTCTTTCAGTTTTTCAGTGCTTTGACACATGACGAATCGAAAACGTACACTGTTTAGCGTTTCTGCATAGGAAATGCGTTTTTACATCATTCTGGTAGGAAATTACAGTTAAATTTGTTAATGAGTTCAAAAATTGTTTCTGTTAGGCACAGTCATGCAAAACAATGTCTTATCATATTTTGACACCATAGATCACCAAAGTCATGCTAAGCATCTTTTCCTTCATCTTCTTTCAGTTTGTCAGTGCTTTGACACATGAAGAATCGAAAAAGTACACTGTTTGGCGTTTCTTCATAGGAAATGTGTTTTTACAGCTTTCTGGTAGGAAATTACAGTTAAATTTGTTAATGAGTTCAAAAATTGTTACTGTTAGGCACAGTCATGCAAAACAATATTTTTATCATGTTTTGACACCATAGATCACCAAAGCATCCTTTCCTTCATCTTCTTTCAGTTTGTCAGTGCTTTGACACATAACGAATGGAAAACGTACACTGTTTAGCGTTTCTTCATAGGAAATGCGTTTTTACATCATTCTGGTAGGAAATTACAGTTAAATTTGTTAATGAGTTCAAAAATTGTTTCTGTTAGGCACAGTCATGCAAAACAATGTCTTATCATGTTTTGACACCATAGATCACCAAAGTCATGCTAAAGCTTTTTTCCTTCATCTTCCTTCAGTTTGTCAGTGCTTTGACACATGACGAATCGAAAAAGTACAGTGTTTGGCGTTTCTTCATAGGAAATGCGTTTTTACAGCATTCTGGTAGGAAATTACAGTTAAATTTGTTAATGAGTTCAAAAATTGTTTCTGTTAGGCACAGTCATGCAAAACAATGTCTTATCATATTTTGACACCATAGATCACCAAAGTCATGCTAAAGCTTCTTTTCCTTCATCTTCTTTCAGTTTGTCAGTGCTTTGACACATGAAGAATCGAAAAAGTACACTGTTTGGCGTTTCTTCATAGGAAATGCGTTTTTACAGCATTCTGGTAGGAAATTACAGTTAAATATATTAATGACTTCAAAAATTGTTTCTGTTAGGCACAGTCATGCAAAACAATGTCTTATCATGTTTTGACACCATAGATCACCAAAGCATCTTTTCCTTCATCTTCTTTCAGTTTGTCAGTGCTTTGACACATGACGAATGGAAAACGTACAGTGTTTGGCGTTTCTTAATAGGAAATGCGTTTTTACAGCATTCTGGTAGGAAATTAAAGTTAAATGTATTAATGAGTTCAAAAATTGTTTCTGTTAGGCACAGTCATGCAAAACAATGTCTTATCATGTTTTGACACCATAGATCACCAAAGCATCTTTTCCTTCATCTTCTTTCAGTTTGTCAGTGCTTTGACACATAACGAATGGAAAACGTACTGTGTTTAGTGTTTCTGCATAGGAAATGCGTTTTTACAGCATTCTGGTAGGAAATTACAGTTAAATTTGTTAATGAGTTCAAAAATTGTTTCTGTTAGGCACAGTCATGCAAAACAATGTCTTATCATGTTTTGACACCATAGATCACCAAAGTCATGCTAAAGCTTCTTTTCCTTCATCTTCTTTCAGTTTGTCAGTGCTTTGACACATGACGAATCGAAAAAGTACAGTGTTTGGCGTTTCTTAATAGGAAATGCGTTTTTACAGCATTCTGGTAGGAAATTACAGTTAAATTTGTTAATGAGTTTAAAAATTGTTTCTGTTAGGCACAGTCATGCAAAACAATGTCTTATCATGTTTTGACACCATAAATCACCAAAGCATCTTTTCCTTCATCTTCTTTCAGTTTGTCAGTGCTTTGACACATGAAGAATCGAAAAAGTACAGTGTTTGGCGTTTCTGCATAGGAAATGCGTTTTTACAGCATTCTGGTAGGAAATTACAGTTAAATGTATTAATGAGTTCAAAAATTGTTTCTGTTAGGCACAGTCATGCAAAACAATATTTTTATCATGTTTTGACACCATAGATCACCAAAGCATCCTTTCCTTCATCTTCTTTCAGTTTGTCAGTGCTTTGACACATAACGAATGGAAAACGTACACTGTTTAGCGTTTCTTCATAGGAAATGCGTTTTTACATCATTCTGGTAGGAAATTACAGTTAAATTTGTTAATGAGTTCAAAAATTGTTTCTGTTAGGCACAGTCATGCAAAACAATGTCTTATCATGTTTTGACACCATAGATCACCAAAGTCATGCTAAAGCTTTTTTCCTTCATCTTCCTTCAGTTTGTCAGTGCTTTGACACATGACGAATCGAAAAAGTACAGTGTTTGGCGTTTCTTCATAGGAAATGCGTTTTTACAGCATTCTGGTAGGAAATTACAGTTAAATTTGTTAATGAGTTCAAAAATTGTTTCTGTTAGGCACAGTCATGCAAAACAATGTCTTATCATATTTTGACACCATAGATCACCAAAGTCATGCTAAAGCTTCTTTTCCTTCATCTTCTTTCAGTTTGTCAGTGCTTTGACACATGAAGAATCGAAAAAGTACACTGTTTGGCGTTTCTTCATAGGAAATGCGTTTTTACAGCATTCTGGTAGGAAATTACAGTTAAATATATTAATGACTTCAAAAATTGTTTCTGTTAGGCACAGTCATGCAAAACAATGTCTTATCATGTTTTGACACCATAGATCACCAAAGCATCTTTTCCTTCATCTTCTTTCAGTTTGTCAGTGCTTTGACACATGACGAATGGAAAACGTACAGTGTTTGGCGTTTCTTAATAGGAAATGCGTTTTTACAGCATTCTGGTAGGAAATTAAAGTTAAATGTATTAATGAGTTCAAAAATTGTTTCTGTTAGGCACAGTCATGCAAAACAATGTCTTATCATGTTTTGACACCATAGATCACCAAAGCATCTTTTCCTTCATCTTCTTTCAGTTTGTCAGTGCTTTGACACATAACGAATGGAAAACGTACTGTGTTTAGTGTTTCTGCATAGGAAATGCGTTTTTACAGCATTCTGGTAGGAAATTACAGTTAAATTTGTTAATGAGTTCAAAAATTGTTTCTGTTAGGCACAGTCATGCAAAACAATGTCTTATCATGTTTTGACACCATAGATCACCAAAGTCATGCTAAAGCTTCTTTTCCTTCATCTTCTTTCAGTTTGTCAGTGCTTTGACACATGACGAATCGAAAAAGTACAGTGTTTGGCGTTTCTTAATAGGAAATGCGTTTTTACAGCATTCTGGTAGGAAATTACAGTTAAATTTGTTAATGAGTTTAAAAATTGTTTCTGTTAGGCACAGTCATGCAAAACAATGTCTTATCATGTTTTGACACCATAAATCACCAAAGCATCTTTTCCTTCATCTTCTTTCAGTTTGTCAGTGCTTTGACACATGAAGAATCGAAAAAGTACAGTGTTTGGCGTTTCTGCATAGGAAATGCGTTTTTACAGCATTCTGGTAGGAAATTACAGTTAAATGTATTAATGAGTTCAAAAATTGTTTCTGTTAGGCACAGTCATGCAAAACAATGTCTTATCATGTTTTGACACCATAGATCACCAAAGCATCTTTTCCTTCATCTTCTTTCAGTTTGTCAGTGCTTTGACACATGACGAATCGAAAAAGTACTGTGTTTGGCGTTTCTGCATAGGAAATGCATTTTTACATCATTCTGGTAGGAAATTACAGTTAAATTTGTTAATGAGTTCAAAAATTGTTTCTGTTAGGCACAGTCATGCAAAACAATGTCTTATCATTTTTTGACACCATAGATCACCAAAGCATCTTTTCCTTCATCTTCTTTCAGTTTGTCTGTGCTTTGACACATAACGAATGGAAAACGTACACTGTTTAGCGTTTCTGCATAGGAAATGCGTTTTTACAGCATTCTGGTAGGAAATTACAGTTAAATTTGTTAATGAGTTCAAAAATTGTTTCTGTTAGGCACAGTCATGCAAAACAATGTCTTATCATTTTTTGACACCATAGATCACCAAAATTCATGCTAAAGCATCTTTTCCTTCATCTTCTTTCAGTTTGTCAGTGCTTTGACACATGAAGAATCGAAAAAGTACTGTGTTTGGCGTTTCTGCATAGGAAATGCGTTTTTACAGCATTCTGGTAGGAAATTACAGTTAAATTTGTTAATGAGTTCAAAAATTGTTTCTGTTAGGCACAGTCATGCAAAACAATGTCTTATCATATTTTGACACCATAGATCACCAAAGTCATGCTAAGCATCTTTTCCTTCATCTTCTTTCAGTTTGTCAGTGCTTTGACACATGACGAATCGAAAAAGTACAGTGTTTGGCGTTTCTTCATAGGAAATGCGTTTTTACAGCATTCTGGTAGGAAACGACAGTTAAATTTGTTAATGAGTTCAAAAATTGTTTCTGTTAGGCACAGTCATGCAAAACAATGTCTTATCATGTTTTGACACCATAGATCACCAAAGCATCTTTTCCTTCATCTTCTTTCAGTTTGTCAGTGCTTTGACACATAACGAATGGAAAACATACACTGTTTAGCGTTTCTGCATAGGAAATGCGTTTTTACAGCATTCTGGTAGGAAATTACAGTTAAATTTGTTAATGAGTTCAAAAATTGTTTCTGTTAGGCACAGTCATGCAAAACAATGTCTTATCATTTTTTGACACCATAGATCACCAAAATTCATGCTAAAGCATCTTTTCCTTCATCTTCTTTCAGTTTGTCAGTGCTTTGACACATGAAGAATCGAAAAAGTACTGTGTTTGGCGTTTCTGCATAGGAAATGCGTTTTTACAGCATTCTGGTAGGAAATTACAGTTAAATTTGTTAATGAGTTCAAAAATTGTTTCTGTTAGGCACAGTCATGCAAAACAATGTCTTATCATATTTTGACACCATAGATCACCAAAGTCATGCTAAGCATCTTTTCCTTCATCTTCTTTCAGTTTGTCAGTGCTTTGACACATGACGAATCGAAAAAGTACAGTGTTTGGCGTTTCTTCATAGGAAATGCGTTTTTACAGCATTCTGGTAGGAAATTACAGTTAAATTTGTTAATGAGTTCAAAAATTGTTTCTGTTAGGCACAGTCATGCAAAACAATGTCTTATCATATTTTGACACCATAGATCACCAAAGTCATGCTAAGCATCTTTTCCTTCATCTTCTTTCAGTTTGTCAGTGCTTTGACACATGAAGAATCGAAAAAGTACACTGTTTGGCGTTTCTTCATAGGAAATGTGTTTTTACAGCTTTCTGGTAGGAAATTACAGTTAAATTTGTTAATGAGTTCAAAAATTGTTACTGTTAGGCACAGTCATGCAAAACAATATTTTTATCATGTTTTGACACCATAGATCACCAAAGCATCCTTTCCTTCATCTTCTTTCAGTTTGTCAGTGCTTTGACACATAACGAATGGAAAACGTACACTGTTTAGCGTTTCTTCATAGGAAATGCGTTTTTACATCATTCTGGTAGGAAATTACAGTTAAATTTGTTAATGAGTTCAAAAATTGTTTCTGTTAGGCACAGTCATGCAAAACAATGTCTTATCATGTTTTGACACCATAGATCACCAAAGTCATGCTAAAGCTTTTTTCCTTCATCTTCCTTCAGTTTGTCAGTGCTTTGACACATGACGAATCGAAAAAGTACAGTGTTTGGCGTTTCTTCATAGGAAATGCGTTTTTACAGCATTCTGGTAGGAAATTACAGTTAAATTTGTTAATGAGTTCAAAAATTGTTTCTGTTAGGCACAGTCATGCAAAACAATGTCTTATCATATTTTGACACCATAGATCACCAAAGTCATGCTAAAGCTTCTTTTCCTTCATCTTCTTTCAGTTTGTCAGTGCTTTGACACATGAAGAATCGAAAAAGTACACTGTTTGGCGTTTCTTCATAGGAAATGCGTTTTTACAGCATTCTGGTAGGAAATTACAGTTAAATATATTAATGACTTCAAAAATTGTTTCTGTTAGGCACAGTCATGCAAAACAATGTCTTATCATGTTTTGACACCATAGATCACCAAAGCATCTTTTCCTTCATCTTCTTTCAGTTTGTCAGTGCTTTGACACATGACGAATGGAAAACGTACAGTGTTTGGCGTTTCTTAATAGGAAATGCGTTTTTACAGCATTCTGGTAGGAAATTAAAGTTAAATGTATTAATGAGTTCAAAAATTGTTTCTGTTAGGCACAGTCATGCAAAACAATGTCTTATCATGTTTTGACACCATAGATCACCAAAGCATCTTTTCCTTCATCTTCTTTCAGTTTGTCAGTGCTTTGACACATAACGAATGGAAAACGTACTGTGTTTAGTGTTTCTGCATAGGAAATGCGTTTTTACAGCATTCTGGTAGGAAATTACAGTTAAATTTGTTAATGAGTTCAAAAATTGTTTCTGTTAGGCACAGTCATGCAAAACAATGTCTTATCATGTTTTGACACCATAGATCACCAAAGCATCTTTTCCTTCATCTTCTTTCAGTTTGTCAGTGCTTTGACACATAACGAATGGAAAACGTACTGTGTTTAGTGTTTCTGCATAGGAAATGCGTTTTTACAGCATTCTGGGAGGAAATTACAGTTAAATTTGTTAATGAGTTCAAAAATTGTTTCTGTTAGGCACAGTCATGCAAAACAATGTCTTATCATGTTTTGACACCATAGATCACCAAAGTCATGCTAAAGCTTTTTTCCTTCATCTTCCTTCAGTTTGTCAGTGCTTTGACACATGACGAATCGAAAAAGTACAGTGTTTGGCGTTTCTTCATAGGAAATGCGTTTTTACAGCATTCTGGTAGGAAATTACAGTTAAATTTGTTAATGAGTTCAAAAATTGTTTCTGTTAGGCACAGTCATGCAAAACAATGTCTTATCATATTTTGACACCATAGATCACCAAATTCATGCTAAAGCTTCTTTTCCTTCATCTTCTTTCAGTTTGTCAGTGCTTTGACACATGAAGAATCGAAAAAGTACACTGTTTGGCGTTTCTTCATAGGAAATGCGTTTTTACAGCATTCTGGTAGGAAATTACAGTTAAATATATTAATGACTTCAAAAATTGTTTCTGTTAGGCACAGTCATGCAAAACAATGTCTTATCATGTTTTGACACCATAGATCACCAAAGCATCTTTTCCTTCATCTTCTTTCAGTTTGTCAGTGCTTTGACACATGAAGAATCGAAAAAGTACAGTGTTTGGCGTTTCTTCATAGGAAATGCGTTTTTACAGCATTCTGGTAGGAAATTACAGTTAAATTTGTTAATGAGTTCAAAAATAGTTTCTGTTAGGCACAGTCATGCAAAACAATGTCTTATCATGTTTTGACACCATAGATCACCAAAGTCATGCTAAAGCTTCTTTTCCTTCATCTTCTTTCAGTTTGTCAGTGCTTTGACACATGACGAATCGAAAAAGTACAGTGTTTGGCGTTTCTTAATAGGAAATGCGTTTTTACAGCATTCTGGTAGGAAATTACAGTTAAATTTGTTAATGAGTTTAAAAATTGTTTCTGTTAGGCACAGTCATGCAAAACAATGTCTTATCATGTTTTGACACCATAAATCACCAAAGCATCTTTTCCTTCATCTTCTTTCAGTTTGTCAGTGCTTTGACACATGAAGAATCGAAAAAGTACAGTGTTTGGCGTTTCTGCATAGGAAATGCGTTTTTACAGCATTCTGGTAGGAAATTACAGTTAAATGTATTAATGAGTTCAAAAATTGTTTCTGTTAGGCACAGTCATGCAAAACAATGTCTTATCATTTTTTGACACCATAGATCACCAAAATTCATGCTAAAGCATCTTTTCCTTCATCTTCTTTCAGTTTGTCAGTGCTTTGACACATGAAGAATCGAAAAAGTACTGTGTTTGGCGTTTCTGCATAGGAAATGCGTTTTTACAGCATTCTGGTAGGAAATTACAGTTAAATTTGTTAATGAGTTCAAAAATTGTTTCTGTTAGGCACAGTCATGCAAAACAATGTCTTATCATATTTTGACACCATAGATCACCAAAGTCATGCTAAGCATCTTTTCCTTCATCTTCTTTCAGTTTGTCAGTGCTTTGACACATGACGAATCGAAAAAGTACAGTGTTTGGCGTTTCTTCATAGGAAATGCGTTTTTACAGCATTCTGGTAGGAAACGACAGTTAAATTTGTTAATGAGTTCAAAAATTGTTTCTGTTAGGCACAGTCATGCAAAACAATGTCTTATCATGTTTTGACACCATAGATCACCAAAGCATCTTTTCCTTCATCTTCTTTCAGTTTGTCAGTGCTTTGACACATAACGAATGGAAAACATACACTGTTTAGCGTTTCTGCATAGGAAATGCGTTTTTACAGCATTCTGGTAGGAAATTACAGTTAAATTTGTTAATGAGTTCAAAAATTGTTTCTGTTAGGCACAGTCATGCAAAACAATGTCTTATCATTTTTTGACACCATAGATCACCAAAATTCATGCTAAAGCATCTTTTCCTTCATCTTCTTTCAGTTTGTCAGTGCTTTGACACATGAAGAATCGAAAAAGTACTGTGTTTGGCGTTTCTGCATAGGAAATGCGTTTTTACAGCATTCTGGTAGGAAATTACAGTTAAATTTGTTAATGAGTTCAAAAATTGTTTCTGTTAGGCACAGTCATGCAAAACAATGTCTTATCATATTTTGACACCATAGATCACCAAAGTCATGCTAAGCATCTTTTCCTTCATCTTCTTTCAGTTTGTCAGTGCTTTGACACATGACGAATCGAAAAAGTACAGTGTTTGGCGTTTCTTCATAGGAAATGCGTTTTTACAGCATTCTGGTAGGAAATTACAGTTAAATTTGTTAATGAGTTCAAAAATTGTTTCTGTTAGGCACAGTCATGCAAAACAATGTCTTATCATATTTTGACACCATAGATCACCAAAGTCATGCTAAGCATCTTTTCCTTCATCTTCTTTCAGTTTGTCAGTGCTTTGACACATGAAGAATCGAAAAAGTACACTGTTTGGCGTTTCTTCATAGGAAATGTGTTTTTACAGCTTTCTGGTAGGAAATTACAGTTAAATTTGTTAATGAGTTCAAAAATTGTTACTGTTAGGCACAGTCATGCAAAACAATATTTTTATCATGTTTTGACACCATAGATCACCAAAGCATCCTTTCCTTCATCTTCTTTCAGTTTGTCAGTGCTTTGACACATAACGAATGGAAAACGTACACTGTTTAGCGTTTCTTCATAGGAAATGCGTTTTTACATCATTCTGGTAGGAAATTACAGTTAAATTTGTTAATGAGTTCAAAAATTGTTTCTGTTAGGCACAGTCATGCAAAACAATGTCTTATCATGTTTTGACACCATAGATCACCAAAGTCATGCTAAAGCTTCTTTTCCTTCATCTTCTTTCAGTTTGTCAGTGCTTTGACACATGACGAATCGAAAAAGTACAGTGTTTGGCGTTTCTTAATAGGAAATGCGTTTTTACAGCATTCTGGTAGGAAATTACAGTTAAATTTGTTAATGAGTTTAAAAATTGTTTCTGTTAGGCACAGTCATGCAAAACAATGTCTTATCATGTTTTGACACCATAAATCACCAAAGCATCTTTTCCTTCATCTTCTTTCAGTTTGTCAGTGCTTTGACACATGAAGAATCGAAAAAGTACAGTGTTTGGCGTTTCTGCATAGGAAATGTGTTTTTACAGCATTCTGGTAGGAAATTACAGTTAAATGTATTAATGAGTTCAAAAATTGTTTCTGTTAGGCACAGTCATGCAAAACAATGTCTTATCATTTTTTGACACCATAGATCACCAAAATTCATGCTAAAGCATCTTTTCCTTCATCTTCTTTCAGTTTGTCAGTGCTTTGACACATGAAGAATCGAAAAAGTACTGTGTTTGGCGTTTCTGCATAGGAAATGCGTTTTTACAGCATTCTGGTAGGAAATTACAGTTAAATTTGTTAATGAGTTCAAAAATTGTTTCTGTTAGGCACAGTCATGCAAAACAATGTCTTATCATATTTTGACACCATAGATCACCAAAGTCATGCTAAGCATCTTTTCCTTCATCTTCTTTCAGTTTGTCAGTGCTTTGACACATGACGAATCGAAAAAGTACAGTGTTTGGCGTTTCTTCATAGGAAATGCGTTTTTACAGCATTCTGGTAGGAAACGACAGTTAAATTTGTTAATGAGTTCAAAAATTGTTTCTGTTAGGCACAGTCATGCAAAACAATGTCTTATCATGTTTTGACACCATAGATCACCAAAGCATCTTTTCCTTCATCTTCTTTCAGTTTGTCAGTGCTTTGACACATAACGAATGGAAAACATACACTGTTTAGCGTTTCTGCATAGGAAATGCGTTTTTACATCATTCTGGTAGGAAATTACAGTTAAATTTGTTAATGAGTTCAAAAATTGTTTCTGTTAGGCACAGTCATGCAAAACAATGTCTTATCATTTTTTGACACCATAGATCACCAAAATTCATGCTAAAGCATCTTTTCCTTCATCTTCTTTCAGTTTGTCAGTGCTTTGACACATGAAGAATCGAAAAAGTACTGTGTTTGGCGTTTCTGCATAGGAAATGCGTTTTTACAGCATTCTGGTAGGAAATTACAGTTAAATTTGTTAATGAGTTCAAAAATTGTTTCTGTTAGGCACAGTCATGCAAAACAATGTCTTATCATATTTTGACACCATAGATCACCAAAGTCATGCTAAGCATCTTTTCCTTCATCTTCTTTCAGTTTGTCAGTGCTTTGACACATGACGAATCGAAAAAGTACAGTGTTTGGCGTTTCTTCATAGGAAATGCGTTTTTACAGCATTCTGGTAGGAAATTACAGTTAAATTTGTTAATGAGTTCAAAAATTGTTTCTGTTAGGCACAGTCATGCAAAACAATGTCTTATCATATTTTGACACCATAGATCACCAAAGTCATGCTAAGCATCTTTTCCTTCATCTTCTTTCAGTTTGTCAGTGCTTTGACACATGAAGAATCGAAAAAGTACACTGTTTGGCGTTTCTTCATAGGAAATGTGTTTTTACAGCTTTCTGGTAGGAAATTACAGTTAAATTTGTTAATGAGTTCAAAAATTGTTACTGTTAGGCACAGTCATGCAAAACAATATTTTTATCATGTTTTGACACCATAGATCACCAAAGCATCCTTTCCTTCATCTTCTTTCAGTTTGTCAGTGCTTTGACACATAACGAATGGAAAACGTACACTGTTTAGCGTTTCTTCATAGGAAATGCGTTTTTACATCATTCTGGTAGGAAATTACAGTTAAATTTGTTAATGAGTTCAAAAATTGTTTCTGTTAGGCACAGTCATGCAAAACAATGTCTTATCATGTTTTGACACCATAGATCACCAAAGTCATGCTAAAGCTTTTTTCCTTCATCTTCCTTCAGTTTGTCAGTGCTTTGACACATGACGAATCGAAAAAGTACAGTGTTTGGCGTTTCTTCATAGGAAATGCGTTTTTACAGCATTCTGGTAGGAAATTACAGTTAAATTTGTTAATGAGTTCAAAAATTGTTTCTGTTAGGCACAGTCATGCAAAACAATGTCTTATCATATTTTGACACCATAGATCACCAAAGTCATGCTAAAGCTTCTTTTCCTTCATCTTCTTTCAGTTTGTCAGTGCTTTGACACATGAAGAATCGAAAAAGTACACTGTTTGGCGTTTCTTCATAGGAAATGCGTTTTTACAGCATTCTGGTAGGAAATTACAGTTAAATATATTAATGACTTCAAAAATTGTTTCTGTTAGGCACAGTCATGCAAAACAATGTCTTATCATGTTTTGACACCATAGATCACCAAAGCATCTTTTCCTTCATCTTCTTTCAGTTTGTCAGTGCTTTGACACATGAAGAATCGAAAAAGTACTGTGTTTGGCGTTTCTTCATAGGAAATGCGTTTTTACAGCATTCTGGTAGGAAATTACAGTTTAAATGTATTAATGAGTTCAAAAATTGTTTCTGTTAGGCACAGTCATGCAAAACAATGTCTTATCATGTTTTGACACCATAGATCACCAAAGCATCTTTTCCTTCATCTTCTTTCAGTTTGTCAGTGCTTTGACACATGAAGAATCGAAAAAGTACTGTGTTTGGCGTTTCTTCATAGGAAATGCGTTTTTACAGCATTCTGGTAGGAAATTACAGTTTAAATGTATTAATGAGTTCAAAAATTGTTTCTGTTAGGCACAGTCATGCAAAACAATGTCTTATCATGTTTTTGAGGCCGTAGATCACCAAAGTCATGCTAAAGCATCTTTTCCTTCATCTTCTTTCAGTTTGTCAGTGCTTTGACACATTTGACACATGAAGAATCGAAAACATACAGTTTTTGGCGTTTCTTCTGCCTTTTTACAGAATTCTGGGAGTTTTTCACATTTCCGCATATGAAATGACTATGTAATTCTTTGTACAAACTTTCACAACAAAGATTGAATTTATCCAATGTTGACCTCAGAAAAGAAAACAAAGCACACACATTGTGTCTTAAAACACAGACATACCATCCAAGCAATTGGCTGGAAGAAACGGAAGGCCAACGAAAGGCAGAAAACCTTGAACAGACATTGGCAAAGCATATCTCTTGATGTATCGCTTCCTTATATGCATAAGGATATGCATATATCAATATATATATATTTGCATATACATAAGGATAAGGATTTACATAAGGATATGGTATCGCTTGGCCACTTTCCAATGTGAGGATATCTCTGCTGTGCAAGATAGCCAATAGAAAAGAACTGGGAGAAGACCTAGGCATCTCACAATTTTAAACCTGTTATTGTGAAACTAATATGTTTTTGCAATGTACATTTTGCACATTGCACATTTGGATGTGAGAGTTGTTTGAATTCTCTTATTGATAAAGAAAGGAGCTTCACTACTCTCATCTTCTTTTGTGAAACTACAATGGTAGTTTTGTGTTTGTGACATAATCTAACATTTATGAAAATCCTTACATGATCAACTGTGCTCAAAATCAATCTCTTGTCAAAAGCACCCATGCTAGGAAACTTACTGTATGTCTGCATATTATTCTAATCCCTTGCTTAACTCCTTATTGTTATTTGATCATCATTTTACTGGCTCAACTTTCTTTATTTGTGTGCCCCTTTCATATTATCATATTTCAGTGGTGTGTGGTGACTTTTATACCCCTTTCATATTATCATATTTCAGTGGTGTGTGGTGACTTTTATAGATAGGCAAGCAAAACCAAGCAGCCAACCCCTGCCCTAAAGAACTAAAAAACAACCTAAACCCTAACCCAGCGATTCAGCTGTGTAACCACAAAAATACTGACCATTCTAAAACATACAGTAGCAAATCAAATCTCTCACAAATTAAAGGGTCTGTCCTATCTCATGATTTTGTGTTGCCTGTCTTTCCCGAGCTGAAAGTCTGTCTCCTCCATCTTGCTGCTCTCTGCCTGGACATCTTCACCTTTCTCCTTCCTGTCTGAGGAAGTTTTAGGATTATTTGTCTGAATTGACACTAATAGGCACTAAAAAATGTCAAAAAATGTCTAAAAATCACTTCTATTGTACTCTTTAACATATTTACCATTAACTGACAATGACACATTCCAATGACAAAATAGAATCCTGTTTTTCCCGGCCTCAGTGTTCAGTGAATCTTCCTGGTTCATCGTGTGGACTGGAGTTGAAGCAAAGAGACACGGGAGATTTGGTCTTGAGCAGTCATAGCATTTATTTACTGACAAACAGCATGAAATGCACATACATTCACTGCCACACTGCTAACTCTCTGCTCCAGCCGCCGGTCACCTCTTTCTCTCTCTTTTGCTCTTGCTACACACATAACCCTGAGCTATTCCTGAAAAGAGCTACTCTACTCCTATAACAATATTCTGCCTATACGTCTCAAACTTACTCAAACTACCTAGTCTGTGACAGACTAACTACATTTACATATGTACATTTAGATTTACATTGATCAATTACTATTTTATTCAGAAAATGTAGAATTAGCTACTATTTTTATATCAATATTATATATTTAGGGAAAGTTTAAATTAAAAAAACAAAACAAAAAAAACATTATGTAACTGTGACTTTGTACTCTAATTACCACTTACATGGCAAGAGTAGGAGCAGAGCTTCTGTCCTTCTGCATGATTGATTCTCCTTTTAGAGTTTTACATTAACTATCATATTGGTCATATTTAATCTGTGTATGCATGCTTGCAATTATTCAAAAGCTCATGAAATGTCGACGAGTGTAGAACACACAGATAAATGAGGTCCATAATTATTCAACTCTGCTATCATTTAATTATGTTTCATTCTGTTACAATGGTAGAGATTGTGGCCTCAAAACCAGCACAGTCTCCAGACTTAATGGAGCTGGTTTGGAATAAACTGGACAGAAGGTTAAAGCAAACCCAGTGCAACACTTTGTGGGAACAGTGTTGGGACAAACTTTCCAAACAAATTAGATTCCCATTGTAGAAACAATGTGTCAAAAAATTTGATTAAATTTAGTTCAACAAACTTATTCCTTTCTTTTAAAATTTCCAATTGTTTGTTTGTTCTATGGTTTAATTTCAGAAAAACTGAGACATTGAATTGAATACAGTTAAATAACAGTTGCTTTGCTTCAGGTTATTTCCTTTCATCTGCAGATCTAAGAGAGGTCATCAATGCTTTTATCTCCTCCAAACTGCTTATTGCAGAGTGCCCTGTACCAGCAGGCAAAACATCCAAAGATTAGCTGATATAAACACTGCTTCCATGGTTTTAACATGTTTAAGAGAAGAGACCACAGCACACCAATCCTTACTTTGTCCTTATCCTTAATCATTATTTTAGAATTGATTTGAAGATTTTACCGCTGTTCTTAAGGCCTCAGGTTCCCCTTCAACATTGCTTTGGCAGGGCCCTAAATTCCAAAATCTCAATTTGTGACTAGGTCTTTGCTGTCGGGCCCTGCAGCTGTGGAATTAGATGCTCTCACTCACTCACTCACTCACTCACTCACTCACTCACTCACTCACTCACTCACTCACTCACAATTGTTATTCATTATTAACTTGTTTCAGATTCATGTTTTAGACTGAGCTATTATCTTCCTTTTTTTATAGCATAAATGTGGTTTGAAATTTGGTTATTATGATTGTTATACTACAGAAATATACAATATACCGTAAACAAAGACAATAAAACAAGAGCAACGTTTACAGATAAGATTCCTTGTGCAGTCACATCTTCATCTCAAAGGACAGCAATTGGGAGAAATTCTTATCAATGTGACTGAGAACTCACTGAGCCAAAGGCAACAATTTTGATGACTCTTAGTTTGGCACAAGATACTTTCTTTGATCTGCCTTTGACATATATGTGAAAACATAACAGTTGTATAATCTGTTAATCTGCTGCTTGTCTAACTCCACACCTCCAGACCTTCTCCATTCTCCTCAACTAGTAGTCTTCAGGCCCATTAGTGACATCAGTTGAGGACATGTATCAGACTTCACACAGATCCCTCTGGAGTGACAAAAGGCTTCACACAACTTTGTCACATGTGCAGCAGTAACCCCAGAACACCTATAAACAGACCTTGGTGTATAAAATTGGTGGGGTTTCCCTTTAATACTGTTATTCCCCAGTAACAGTTTCACCTCACAAAGTGATATGTGGATTACTTATAAGACTAGGTCATTTTGAACATCATGAATATATTTTCATGTATTGTGTGAAATTGAGGATGTAGTTGAAAACTGTCGTGGAACCACTGTAAACAACTGACATTGTATTTGCATTCTACCTAGTGTCAGTCAGTGCCAGTCCATTATTTGTTTGCTTATCTCCTACTCTTTGTTGTCACCAATACAGTAATTTAATACAGCTGAATTCTCAATAAAGCTCTCACTACATGTTTCTGTTGTTGAACAAGTTTGAAATAGTGACCAGTCCAACTCTTATGTTGTGTGAGCAGTAGTAGTATGGTGATCATTGTAATAACCTCATGAATTTATAGAGCTTTTTATGTGTTCCTAGATATCCTTTTGCAACAATGAAGATAAAAGTCATCTCTATATTTAGCAACCAATAGTGTAACTTGATCGCTCAACTCTATCACTCAGTCAGTCTCTGAGTGACAAAT
The DNA here is from genome assembly GCF_046630095.1 of Trachinotus anak. Classification (NCBI taxonomy): domain Eukaryota; kingdom Metazoa; phylum Chordata; class Actinopteri; order Carangiformes; family Carangidae; genus Trachinotus; species Trachinotus anak. The sequence continues at coordinate 17,850,967 of NW_027273876.1, read as the reverse complement.
CGTTGCCTTTGGCCTTGCCAAAGCAGTGAGTCAGTCAGGGTCAGTTAGTCAGTCAGGGACGTTCAAGTTTATAGAGCTACCTCCACTATTGTGGCCCAGCTAACTTGAGTTACATCCAGGTAACTATCATTCACTGTGACAAACTGAACTTGTTCCTGCAGTCTGGAACACACAAGAGAAGTGCAGCCTCCTTTTTACCCTAACAATCAAACCACCATGGTCTTATGCATGTGCTTAAAAATCCAAGCTCAGTTTAATGACTTGTGTTACACACAAATATATATATATATATATATATATATATATGTATATATATATATATATATATATACACACACATCTATATATATTATTCCTACAAATACATGGTTTTCAGCACTTTGAAAAACATTCACTTTCCTCAGTAAACCAAGAAAGCTAGAAATATCTTACAGTGAAAAAAAGAGAAAGGCATTTTTGACAAAAAAAAAAAGAAAGTCACAAAAAGACATGAAAATAAAAGTTGAATAAATTCCAAAAAACAACATCCTGTACAAACACTATGGCCCAATAATTTAAGAAAATAGTGTCTCTAAAACGTACATATTGCTTTGTACCTCCACTGACTGGGCGAAGTCTACCCTGTGCAACACCAGGCAGTTCAGATGCGACCACAGATGGTGCAAAATCCCAGGGGCTGATATCACTCCAGAGGTTATGCGGTCAAGCTGCAGCCAGCAGCATGCAGGCATAGATAAGAGAAACAGTCAAGTTTGTGTTCTCTTTTTCTCTGGTTGTTTTGGCAGTAACAATACAAAGACAAGGGATGGTCACACTACTACAGTACTGCACTCCTTATGAAACCAAGGATGTTTTTACTGTTTGTTGTAGTTTTACCATTATAACTCTCTACATTATTACTAGAACTATCACCATCACAGACACACAGAGTGCATCGTGTGTTTATGTGTGTGTAGGGTTCGTCAAGCCTTGTGTGTGTGTGTGTAACTGTGTGTGTTGGAGTATCAGTGTTCAGTGCTCAGAACTTGTCTTCTCATGGGAGAAACTGGGAAGAGTCAACAGCTTGGGGTTGGTGTTGAGGTTTGACGAACCTCCATTCTGTCCTGAACCATCTCCAACTTCCAGGTCAAAGGAGTCCTTGGAGTCACTGGAGGGTGCCCTCCTCCTCAGGCAGGTGTCCTGGCTGGGCAGAGGAGGGGGTATCCCTAACCCCCCAAGCCCACCAAGGTAGAGGCTGGACTGAGGCTCCAGGCCATCTGGGGGGTCTACAGAGATGCATGGTGGGCTCATCTTCTTCTTGCGTCGAGGTGAGGGCACCAAGTTTTGAGTGGGGGTCTGGCTGTGGACCTGGAGACTGTCAGCCCGCAACACAAAGCTGGAGAAGGTGGAGGGGTTGCTGCACTGTTGGCTGGACTCCATCAAGGAACATACTTCTACAGAATGGCGCCGAGGGTCATCCAACCAGGAGGGAGGTCGGGGGCGGGGCATGAGGGCACTGTGGTCCTGTGTGTCAGCACTGTGGAACCTCTTCAGCTGCCTCAAATATGGACCCTGACTCTCCTGGCAGCCTGCATAGGATCTGTAACCCTCACCATCACCACTGTCCTCCCCAGTGATGTCATCACTGCCAGCCAACCCCGTGCAGGTAATGAGGGACACTTCCTGATCCACTGAAGCCTCCTCCTGTTGGTGTGACCCTACCAGTAAGATTGGAGGAAGCGAGGAGGGCAAGGAGGAGGAAGGGGAGTAGGAGGTGAAGCAGTGTTGATCGTGGTGCTGGGTGTGCACACTGCCAGGGTGCGAGGGTTTAGGGGAGGCGCTGGGCGTGGCAGAAACCAGGCAGAGAGCAGGCTGCTGATGAAGATGGGAGCAGGGTGTGGGAGATGTGGGGGAGGGGGAGGAGGAGCGAAATGGAAGGAGCCCCAGTGAGGCCACATTCACAAGTCCTTCATTAGTCTGCCCTCCATCTGAACACAGGGCCTCCTGAGAATCAGTAGACACTGCAACCTGGAAGATGGGGCATAGAGCGGAGGGTGGGCAGGAGAGGTGAATTGGGCATTAGGAGGAGCATGAGCAATAGGAGGAAGAGGGGGGATATGGAGGGGAGCAAGTGTACATGGATGAGAGAAGATGACAGGGGAGACTAGTTAGTGTGAAGTGATGAGGATGAGAAGCAGTAGTTTGGGTCAAAGTTCACAGCCTGGTCAGAAAAGTCCCAGAGTCATCTATTTCTCATTGCAGGCAGTGCGGATTTACAACATTATAAATTTATAAATATATAAATAATATTTATAAATAATATTATAAGATGGAAACACAAAGGTTAAACTCCATTGAGGTTACACTGCATTGCATTTAAGAATTAGGAAAAGTAAGTTGAGTAAACAACTTTTTATATTGTTGGACATAAAGTTTTGAAATGAATAACATTTCAAAACCAACTTCTTTGGTTTTATTTTATTAATGTAAAGCCCCTTTTCATTAAAAAAATATTTTTATTTTATTATTGAATAACATATTCATAGATTCTAGAGTTTTCAAGAAATTTTATTAACTAGGTAATTAACTTTATTTCTTGAAAAATCTTATTGGACACAAATGATTATAATCATTGTTGTATTAGTATTTTAAGATGCCATAAAACTTATGTGGGAGGTGTCTTTAAAATGACTTATAAGAGCAATTACATACACAAACTCCCTTGAAAAATCTTAACGCCATGATTATAAAAAGTGTTTTTAAAATTTTTCCTGCAAGATATGTTACAATTAAGCATGTCAGATGAGAAAGTGGTAGATACTAACTGAAATTAATGATATTTCCAGGTAAGACGCTCATGTCTACATTTTTCAATGTAGCATATCACCAGGGAGTGTGTACACTGTTTTTTTCAGTGGGACAGAATCACTCAGTCGATCGAGTGCTGGCTGACACAGTGAACTCTGAGCCAGACTACCTGGCCCTCTAATCTTTGACCATTCACACAAAACCCTGTAAACTGTCAGCATTAGAGTTCTCAGTAGAATTTACAACAAAAATCTGATCAGTGTTTATATGCCTTCATCCTTACCTCTATACAAAATCATCTACAGGGTGTTCGGGCCAATGGGTAGAGGGTAAAAACAATATGTAATATATATACTATAGGAGAGGAAGGGTTTATAAGCACAATGGTTGCTAAAACTCATAAAATGTCCTCACGAACTCATGACTTGTTTCTCACAGACCACAGGCTGGGGAAAGGAAATTCACGATACTTGAATATAATTGTGTTGAATTAGGTCAATTGAAGCTCTAAAAAATCTTTGGAGGTGGGGAAACAAGGCATGCATGAGTTTTAGGGCACAGCATTTTGATAATGTTTAGAAGCATGGGTTTTTGCCTGACAGTGACACCTGGTGGTCAAAGAGATCACAACCAGGCCTGGCCAATCACCAGCCATAGCAGTAAATTAGCATACTGGGACAGTACAAAAATATGAAAATCCTGTCACACTTTGTTAAGTAAAACTAGGTCAAGTACAATAATTATCACCACAGTATTGTGTGTACAGTGGCCAAATGCATATAGACAGCACTTCCCTGAGTTGTATAGTTTGTGATATAGTAAGTGTACTACATTGTGGGTAAGATTTTCAGCCAAATAAGATCTTTGTCTATCTTAAATACATTCTATCACTCAGCTACCAAATAATCCACAGATAGAGACATATGCTTGTCTAAGAATAGAGGAGAATTAATAAACTCAATGTTTCATTAAAATTTATCACAGGTAAAGCTACCTCAAATAGAGCTTAGGTGATTTGTGGCTGATGGTTAGCAGAAGACAAACAAATTTGAAACAAAGGCAAGAGAAAATGAGAGAAGCCTGTGTGTGTTTGTTTGTGTGTGTGTGTGTGTATGTGTTGTTAGTCTGTCTCTCTGAAGATGAACACGGAGTCCAGCCTCTCTGAAAGGCCCAGTGGTAGCTAAAGTCTGCTATTTGTCACTGTTTCAGAAACAGGAGTATCTGTGCTTAAGCAGTAGTTCAGGGTCGGGTGGCTTTTGAACCCAACTGAGCTGGGATTAGAAAATAACAGTTTTGATGTGGAGAATGAAACAGCAGACCAGTTAGTAACAGAAAGAAGGGGAGAGAGAAGGAAAGAGAAAGGTGAAATTGTTTAGAACATGCAATGCAATGTGGAGAGATTTAAACCAAGTCTACTGTGGAATTTTTGAGGCTAGTTTATGAGGCTACTCAACACCATCTTATTTAATTTATTTTTTTTAATCAGATGGGGGTAAAAATATAAAGGGTGCTCAAGTCTAATACTTTCAGTGTCCTTAAGCCAATGGTAACGAGTTTCTTGAAACCTTTACTTAAAGAGAAATTACATCTAACTATGTCTTTTTATTCTTGATTGAGTAGTAACTGCAGTTATTACCCAGTAGATGACCTTGGATGTAATTGTATTGGTATTACCACTAATACCTTTTTTAAAAATGCTTTTCTCATAATTCTACAGCTTTATTCATTCAATATTCCATGTTTACTTCTCCAAACATAAAAAACAATAAAAAAAAGAAAATGTACTCTTTATTTTCATTTTTGTACCAATGTGACTCGTGATAATAACTTTTTCCTAACTTACTCTTTGCTAAAGGTTTTCATTAGCACCAAACACACTTCACCAGCAGCTCCTCCTCTCTACTAGAAAGTGCTTTAATCAGTAAAGTCAGCACCTTTAGTGTTTGGTATGACTAGACTTCTAGTCACACATAGTTGAGAAACATTTACATAGAATAATGTCACCTCATAGATATGGTACGAATAGGATAGACATGATTATGGAGTAAAGTGTGATTTCTTCACCTGTCTGCGGAGCGTGCGGCTGAATGTGTGTGTCCGTCGGGGAGGGGGCAATCGTGGTATACTCTCTGAGTCCGAGTGGCTGTGGGGGCTGATGGGTCTGAAGAGGTCTGTGGGAACAGCCAGCTGAGAAAACTCCTCTGGTTGTGAACGCACTGAGGCACTGGAGCCTGCACACAAACAGACACAGCTCTGACAGGTAAAATAACAACAAAACACTTACAGCAGCTGTGTTCATCTCAGAGGAAATTACCTATATCTTCTTGAGCCCATGTCAACCTGCATTATATAATAAAAATCAAAGCCTCCCATCCTATCTGTCCTAATAAATTGTCACAAATCAAATAAAAAAGCTAGCAGTCTGTAACTGTGGTGTGTTAGAAACAGGTTGGTTTGTTTTATAATGATATTTATTCAAAATGAAGCACATTACCTGATTGGGCTCTGTGGGTGTTCAGTATTTGCTGGGGCCCCTGTGTCTGTGCTAGAAGCTGCGCTGGAGCCGTAACTGTGTGACCAAAAGGCTGCAGCGGGAGGAACATATAGCTGTCGTTGGGCAGGGAGTGTGTGCGTCCCACCGTTGGCTTCTTGACGCTCAGCAGGTTGTCCCACAATGGCTCTGCAGGATCAAGCTGGTCTGGCTGCAGGAATAGAGAAAAGAGTCAGGGTCCCTCTGGAGATGGAGGGGCTGGGGCTACTCTTTAATAATTCAAGCACTCTCACAGTCTTTCTAACACGTTCACAGCTGATCTCTCTCTAAGGCACTGATCATCAGTATACATGGAAAACAGACAGGATCGTTGCATGGTGGAGTTGACTGGCACAGAGCTGCCACAGATCACAGTAACTGTTCCAATTTCCAAGAGCTTTCATTTTTCAAGCATAAGACACTCTGTGCCTTGTGTCTGCATTCACGCTTGCAGTCATGTAGGTTTACATAAGCCTGTTCCGTGATTGTGTGTCAGCTAGGGCAGTATCCTGCAGCCTGACCCATAACAGAACCATTTCACATTCATCACAGAGCTACTGGAATTCCAGCACCCATTACAACCCAGCAGCAAACACATGACAACTCAAAGAAGAGTGAAAACAACTACACCGGAAGACAGTACAAACAGAAGAAGATTGAAAGACTGTAGCAAAAGACGTAGACCCACATATAAAGCACATAGGATAAAAAACAAAGGAAAATAAGAAGGAAAGGAAAAGAACGAAGAAATTTAGAGAGACTGGCAGGTGAGGAGGTGCACTACTCTACTGGACTGGACCAGACTGGACTGGACTGGAGAGTAACACACACCAGGCTGGAAAGGTGGGATGAGATACAGGAGAGAAAGTTGGAGGGCACAATGTCAGATTCACCAGGGCCTTTCAACACCACATGTACTCCTTTACCTCTTCAATGACTTGGTTTTTGTATTTGTCCCAACACAGTCCAACTGCAGGCAACAGTGCTGCCTGCAGTTCTCTGTTTCTGAGATTGATGTTACATCAATCCCTTTGCATTACTAGCCTGGATGTGCAGCATGAACCAAGGTTACAGTGACCCTCTGTGGGGAAGACATGTAAAATACTGGGAAGTGATGTGATCAAGCCAAATTGGTGGCACCCTGACACCCTGATGACATTTAATTAATTTTCAATTTAGCATGACAATATCTTTTCCCTCAATAACGGAGCCCTCTGGGATGGGCTATTATAGAGGAGTGCATAGATTAATTCTGGTGAGGAAGCATACATAAGCCTTAATGCATGATGAAGTGTCCTGGTATGAAAAAAGGCAAAGAACTCTATGATAGGATGCAGAGGCATTCCTGTCAGCATGTCCATTATTTTCTATATCAAGACATTTCAGACTGCATTAGTGTGCTTATAACATGACCACTCAATACGAGTGACTAAATGTATTTTACATGGGGCATAAAGTAAATAATGTTGCAGTGGTGTGGGCACTTAAGCACTGATTTATAAAAGCAAGAAAGACCGTTGACCCATAACTATGGCTGAGGTGTCCTGATATGATTTTAACTTACACCTAAATTACCAGATCAGAAAGTTCCTATGAATTTAGAATGACTACTACTAAATTATAGGAAGCTATGGGATATAAAATAATGCACTACTGTACTTTCTGTAGGTGCGGTATGAATTAATTCATTACATTTGTCTCAGTTAGTTAAACATTGCTTTGAAGCCTTGGGCCATAAGAACCCTACAGCAGACAGATGCATGATGAAATGAATGGATGAAAGCAACATGCACCAGAATTGTCATACTTTTCTAAAAAGTAAGACTTAAAGGTATATTTTGCAGGATTTTCCTAAAAACAACTGGATGGACTCATACAAATATAAAGCCTCTAAGTTATTTCACAGTTGCTATGGAGTCAAAACCAGTGTGTACCTTTTTTTTGTATCTGTTAACTAATGTGTAATACTACTGATTGCCTTTCCACTGTGTGAATTCCGTATTGTGATTAAATCTCTGATGCTTAACAAGGTTTGTGGTGTGGCCACAGTCCCTCACAATCCTCCCACGTGCATTATACACAGTGTGGTTGCTGTTCTGAGAACTGAAAAAGTTCCACACAAGACTACATTTTTAGAGGCATAGTCTCTTCTATGACAAGCAGAAGGAAAGGTACTTCCCATCAAATCATTGTTTTGACTAGATCCTGATGATGGTGTAGTTACTTTCTACTGTCCAACCACTAGTTTTAGGTGATAATGTGCCAAAGAACATAGCAAAAGGAAAGGAAGAAGGAGAAAAATGGCAACAGATGAAAACAATGAAGAATTAAAAATATTTAAAAAAAAATGGCTTTGCAAATGTTGATGAAAATGCATTAGCTATGTTTCTTTAACATTTGGTGAGAAACAGTGTAAGCTATTGGTAAGCTATTTTAACTTTTGTTTATTTGCAAGACAGGCGACCTTTACACCATGGATTTGAAAGATGCTACACATATGCAGTAAGTTACTCTTAGCAACTTAGCACAGGCTTTAAGTCATGTTTTTAGTTGTGCTGGGACTACAGGTGAAAAGTAGTTGTTTAGCTAATTTAGTATCAAACTGGTTAAGGTTGGTTTCCTCCCACCAACCAGTCACACCTCAGTGTGTGAGTGTAGTAGGACAAGTGGCTTTGCAAGTGCCTGGGGAAAGGAAACACTACAAGATATTGCAGACGGGAGGAAGAGGGATGGAGAAAGAGAAAGACGGGAACTGTCAGTACATTGCATTCCAGACTGGTTAGAAAGAGAGGGTTAAAATCGTCGGGGGCCGAGTCGTCTGTCAGAGCTCGGGACCAGGATTGCTCAGAGGCCAGAGACAGAGCTTCCATCTCCGCTAGAGGGATCTAGGCAGGAAGAGACAATGGGTGGTGAGCAGAGAAAACAAATGTACACTCCGTGCAACACAGAAAAATAAGGACACTACACACAGGTACATACACACATATTTGAAACAACACATACAAACTGGAGTAATGTAGTAGAACAAAAGCAGCAAGGAGAAAAGACAAAGAAAATTTTGTAGGTATGAGAATTGTTTTCTTCACATTTAAACTTTTAAACTGTAATTTGGACTTACCAACAGCAGTATTATGACATGGTACAGGCACACAGAATCATATGTATAGTCTGATGAACAACAAACAAACTGTTTAACATGATGCAAGTGCGACATTCACACTCTTAGATGCACAGGAACAAATTCAGTTGGCAACCTTCATTAACTACATGGCTAAGTACAAGTTGCTATTTTTGAGTTCATCACATAACTGAACTCTGCATCCTTAGAGCACTGCTGTTTGCATGTCTTGAGCTTTTCTAGCTGCTGTATGTTTGGCCTTGCACCACAGGGAAAATTCTCTCTGACAGGCAAATGGGCCATACATGCAGAGAGGGGCAGGGGCTGAAACTCAATGGAAAACATTGCTAACCTATCTGAAGAAGCAGCAGAGAAGGAGAGGTCATCTTTGGTGCCTAACAGTGACATTTCAAACCCATTTAAAGTTTTTAGAGTAAGGAAGTGGGTTTTGCAATGCAAGTGTAATTGGCTAAAATTTGACTTCAAATGAGAAGAAGCACCCAGATGCATTATGCAGTGACTCAGTGATACATAGCTTATTGATTTAGCCATTAATTGCAGACTTGAGCTAAGACTGTGAGACTGTGCCACTTTGCTGTGACTGACTGGCAATGGGTATTCACATATATTAACACACAAATATGTCAAACCCACACACATAAACAGTTGTGAAAGGAAACAGAGCATCTTTTAAACCATATCACTGAGGATGTTGAAGCAAACCAAAAACCTGCCACACATGAAGTGAAGCTATGAGCATGGGGGTGAGATCATAGCTAAGGCTATGATCTCAAATGACACACTGCATTCTGGTGGGCAACATGGGTGGTTAGAAAGGAAAACATTTTAAATGTGGAGGAACGGCAGTACAAAAATGGCAATGCTGTAAGGCTGCATTACAAATAACAAATAACAAATCCACCTTAAGGTTAGTTCACCCAAATTACAAAAAAACTAATTTTCTTAATTACTTTTAGAGCATTGTTTCCAAACCTTTTTCACTTATGACCACTACTTACAACCTTTGTTGGAGGACTTGTTTCGTAAAGTTTAAAATAAGAACTTCATTAAGGTTAGATGACCTCTGTCATCATAGATCCAATAATAAATGTGATAAAGGTTATAAGAAGTTCATGGTTAAAAGGAACACCATTGACTATTGTTTTGAAACTGGAAATGAGTAACAGTCTCCCAAATGAAAGCCCCTATGCAAACTTGTTTTTTAAAAACATCACTTGACTTCCTTCTTAGTTCCCGTCATAATTACTATGACCACAAGAGGACTTTGTCACTTGAACTTCAATATGTTGTTTTGGAGCAATTGCTGAAAATACATATGATGTCTCATATGACTGCTAGATAAAATGCAATAAAATGTAACTATGGGTCATAAAAAATGGGAGGACAGTCTCCAGAGTTTTATCTAATTATGCCACCATTAGTTTTAGATCAGTCCAATCAAAGGGTGATCTGCCTCTTTCATACTGTTTGTTTGGATAATTTTTAGAGGCCTGCAGAATTAAAGTTGTAGTATCTCATGAAAAAAAAAAAAATCTAATTTCTTACTCCAGTAAGTCTTTCTAGAGCTCTTACTCTCTGTGACCCTCTCGTTGAGCAATACAGATAGTTGTATGAATAGTTTATGTGTCTATACTTTGCGATTTCTTTCTGCATCACAGGAAGATTGCAATTTGCAAAAACTGAATGCAAAATGTTTAGTGACAGTATTTAAAACACCTCTTTTCCAGAAACATTGTCCACAGGTTTTTGGGCAATGCACAGAAAATCCTGTGGGAAATTTTCATAGGGAATATTTCTTTGACAGAAATTTGTTCCACTAAAAATTGTTTGTAATGATATGATGCAGACTACTAACAGGGACACTGACTGACAGCATTTTTTTTAACTGTGAGAATTCCATTCAGCTCCAGTACACTATCACAGATAGATATCTCAGAACCTGGACAAATAAAGCCAAAACTATCTGCCTAGATAGATACAAATGAATATCTATCTACATTTATCCCACATAGTGGGAACCCATTTTTGTAATTTGAGTGAATGTACCCTTTAAAAGCATTATCACTTGTTTTAAAGGTTCTGTAAACAAGACTTTAAACAATAATATAGCAGTATACAATGAATTTCTATGTAAAGATAAAGTGGAGTAATGGCGTCCTGAGCAGAGAACAAAGTCACACCCCCTCTGTTTGTGTTGAAATCTGGGCTTCTCTGAACTTTGCTTTCATATGCAGGAGGGCAGCATTTAAGTGTGCATGTTAATGTATGCAAGGCCCTCCCCTGTTGCTCCTCCCCACATTTATAAATACAAAGGGAGTGCCCACATGTGAGATGGCACAGTGTAGTACACAAAAGGAAGGGTGGGTTGCGACTGAAGCATTTGTTATGGCCTGAGATGATGGTAGTCCAGTGCAGCATCTAGTGGTAGGGACAATCATTTACAGAACCTTTAAGTAAATCCATGTGTTAAATTCTGTCAGAAACAGGTGATATGAATGCATTGCACCTTGTGTTTGAAGAAAACAAGACTTATCTGTGGCTTCTTTGAGTTCTTGTAGAAATAGGCATAAATTACAACAGCAGCCCTACATATTGAAGAGAAATATACCCACTGGACACATGAAATGGAGGAGGTGAGTCATCAGTGGTGTTACTGGTGATTATTGACCTTCTTGTCAGTACTGAGCTTGCAAGACTTGGGGGGCAGTGCGTAGAAGTGGCAGATAGAGCCGGACAGGTTGTCCATCAGACTCAACTCTGCCTCCATTGAACCCTGGATGACCAAGGAGACCGAGTCAAACAGCGTTCTCCGCTGTACAAACTTGGATAATATAGAGAGACAAAAGAGACGGAGAGAGAGAAACAGAGGGATAGCAGAGAAAAGGGTAAAAAAAGACAGGAGACCAGACAGAGACACATGAATAAATGTGAGTAAAAAGAATGAATCACAAAGAAAGGAAAGAAGGGAAAAGATAGGTGATCAGGTAGACAAAAAGATAGATAAACAGAAACACGATAAGAGAAACATATCCAAGCAGGACGTCTAAATTATACTGTACATCAAATTTAGCTTTAGTTAGTTCCCAAATTTCTAAGTCTATTGCTAAATGACTTTCTTGAATATACATGTATACAACCCCCTCCTTATCAAGCTACAAGCCACTACAGACTCAGGTGTTACCATTCAAACCCACATGGGGGCACTCCAACACTACAGTACAGATGGTCCCCCACATGTCTGGAGGTTGTGGTTTAACCACACATGTTTTGGAAGAGTGGCTGAAGAAGACGGATAACTTCTCAGAGTTAACAATAGCAAGACCTCTATTTCCTATCCTCAGAAAGTTCTCCACTGTCTGGAAATAGCTGTTGGACTGAACAAGAATGGACAAGATCTTGTGGTCCAGTTTTCCCATGTCACTATGACCCATGACTGGCATGTCCTCTGCAGGGACCAGCCACACATACACACACACAGACACACACACACACACACACACACATGTGGCTGGTGTGGCAGTCATGAAACACAAAAACTGTAACATCTGCATTAGTGAACCTCTCTGATTCTCGGGGGCCTCAGACAAAGAAGCCCATTGAAGCCCACAACCACGATGTTTGCTGAATACCTCACATTTGCTGAATACCTCACATGCAGCTAGCTACGGCGAACATTATCAGGAGCCACACTTAGAGGGTTTTGGGGCAGCAGTACACTGTACTGTGTCTTAATGGGAGGTTTAAGGGGGTTTATATTTGTCATTGCAAAAAGTGCCATTACAAGGGGCCAATGTGGGCACCTTTCTCCTTTAATGCCCCAAACAATTAACTCCTGACGATACACCTCTGGTCATCTGATATGAGTCAGTACATTTTGTGGAAGCATTACTGCCTTGACATGAATCATAACAATCCAGTTACTTTTGTACAAGTCTCCAATATGTGAAAAGAAAAGTAAAAACATTGAAACAGTCTCTCCTATGTGTTTCATATGTGTGGCAGTTACCAGTATTAAAGCATATCCTGACCCACAAGCTTCACACAGGATATATTCGCAAATATGATCCTGATTTTGGATACATTAGACCTGTATATACTTTAAATGAATTTGTTTATATTTTCAAATGATGCCAGACTGACCAGTGAGTATTTCCTAATATGGTCATATCCACTATAGCTTGTTTATATATGGGGTAGAGTTATTACATTAAGAAAATGCCTGAAAGACATTCCTCCCAAGAAACCCATTATTTCAAATATCATTCGGTGTGCTCAGTCTCCCACAGCATGAGCCAGAGAATTAACTTATGATTTGGACCACAGTCAGAATTAATGACCACAGACATGGGGTCATCTGAACAACATCACAGCCTGGCTGCCGGCAGGAAGTGACTGCAGAGCATCTGCCATATCATGCAAGATGCTGCGTAAACAACTGAACAATATGACCTAGACTTTATCTGAATATGTGTTTCTTCTATTATATATGACAGTATGATCTTAGGAATACATGCTCTGAAACAATGGTGTGAATAAGGCAGCTATAAAGTGACCTACATATGACAAGTGTTTCAAGGGAAATCACGAAAACCCAAACAAACACACACCACAACAAAACAAGCTGCCATTAAATAACATCTACAACTTATTATTGATTATTGTGTTTGGATTCGAGTAAAATCAAATATTTTTTAATTAATACATTAAGCACAAGCTTAACCAAAGTTATGCCTCTTGAAAAGACGTAAAAATGGCTGATGATGGAACTGTAGCGTAAGAATGCCTGAATATGCCTTTGATGTCTCAACCAAAAAAACATGAGCCATGCCTAAGTCACAAACACACAAAATATATAAGCAGCATGAAAAAGATTCTATACCTCCAGTGGAGGGGTCAGGCATGAAGGGGGGTCTGCTCTGATGTTTACAGACTCCCTGGTTTTATCAGAAGAGGGCAAGTCCATAGGACCGTCTCTTTCCTGCTCGCCGTCCCCTCCTCCAGTGGACTTCCAGGGTGAACCCCCAGAACTCGACCTGTCCATGCCCAGTGCCAGAGGGTTTAGCTGTGGTGACCTTGTGGCCATGTCTCCCCTGTCCATCTGGAGCTCCAAGTCTGTCTCAGGCTCTGCCCCTGCTTTGGCTTCCTTGTTGCTCTCCTCCAGGTGTTTCATCAGGACGGCAATGACAACGTTGACCAGGACAAACTGAGCAGTCAAAACAAAGGAGACGAAGTAGATGGGAGAGACCACAGTGTTGTAGCAGGTGCTGGTGTCATGGGCGCAGTCTCTTAATGTGTCCTGGAAGAAGCATCACAATAGTACATGAGCTATACTGCAATACTGCCAAATATATGATAGATATTGGAAAGTTCTGCAAAAAAATATGGATTACATCGAATAATGAAAGTTTGCTTGCAATATTTTCAGCCACGCTAGCAGCCTGGCTTTAGAGATGGCAATGGTGATCAGTAAGTCAGTCAGTCCTGAAATACTACAGCAGCTATTGCAAAGGATAACCATGACATTTTGTACAAACATCACTGATTTGTAGTCATGTGCAACAAGGGGGTTGGCTGTCCCCAGCGACTACATACCAGCACATCACCACCAAATCTGCTTTGTGTGCTCCTACTGGATATATGTGCATATATCAAAGAATGAACATGCAGTATGTATATGTATGTATTTAGGATCCCAAACTGCAGAGTTAGTTTCACCTTCATTATGCCATTCCAGTTGTCTCCAGTGGAAACTCTGAAGAGCAGCAGAAATGCCATCCCAAAGTTTTTGAACGTAGCATATCGGCCCAGACCCTCACATGGGTGGAGCTCATCACAAACTGTGGAGAAAAGGAGAAGAAGGGAGGGAATGAGGAGAAAATAATAGCCAGACTGTAAAAGTGAGACATAATTATAGAGAGACAAAGACTTTCATGGTTTTTCAGGTGTCACTACAAGTTTTTTTTATCACTCTGAAAGCTAGGAACCACAATTAGAGATCAATATGGTGTTTCAACAAAAATTTCTCAAACGGGATTAACATCAGATAGATTAAACCCACAGAGGGAAGAATTAAACACTTGGTGCATGCTTGTGCATGGCTTGAGTGGTATATGCGTCTGCATCTTTGTATGAGCTTTCTTTGATTTGCCTGACTGCATTAATGCACAGGGGATGTTTTCTTACTCAAGTCACCAAACAGCTCCACTCCCAGTGCTGCATAGATAAAGAAGAGAAGCATGAAGAGAAGACCCAGATTGCCCACCTGCAGGGAGAGAACAGGAAGAGAGAGGGATTAGTCAGAGGAGAGAAATTCCAGGCAAAATAAACCAATAACATGGACAACAAACAGCTCATTCCAGAGAGAAAATTAAAGAAAGGCTGAGAGAAAGCAGCAAGGGAAAAACATGCTATTGCAACTGACTTGCTGAACCTGTCCCCTGAATAGTGACTGCCCAGACTTAACTTAAAAACTATAATTAGGCAAGCACTGGATTTCACTGCACATTGAAGCCATGTGCACTCGGCTATTTCAGAAAACAAGATGATTAAGAAAAGAGCTACTCCATATATTGAGAGTTTGGATGTTTTATCCACTCCAAAACCAAAAAGCAAAACCAGATAAAAACAATATGTTTGTCTGCTCTAATGTAAGCTGCAAACATTATTATGTCTGACTAACTAGCTTACTACCTACAACAGTAACCATGCTTTACTTGGTTGCTCTGTCTGTTTACAGTGTCTCTGTGCTAGATGTTACCGTAGGAAAAGGAGAGAGAATTGCAGGTTCGCCCAGGTGTTGTATTTACAGCAATGCTGATGTGGATGTGAATACCGATTGTGCCATTTTCCATTGGTGACAAAAGCCCAATTTTAGCAGGTCCTAGCAGGTTTTTTTTTTACCAGTGGAAAAGGGCCTTTAGCTCATGGGCAAACACACAGCCCTGAAACAGAGGAATAATGTACCAAAAAAGAAATGCTTCTGGGATATTTAAGGGACAGCTTATGTGGGACGTTACAGGATATGAAAGATCTGTGGTTTTGGTGGATGTTATTTAACAGAGTTGAATGTGTACCTGAGGCAGGGCTTGCATAACAGTGTCCAGCAAAGCTCTCATCCCCACTGCCATCTTCAAGAGCTTCAATACTGTGGGGACACACACAGAAAATGATTGTCTATTACCAATACTAAGATTTCACCAATGGTTAGATTCAGTCTTACATAACAGAACCTGGACTTGTGCCATCATGTCTTCTGTGAAATGGAAAAGAACACCATATTTTCCTCACTTACAGTCTAATCCTACTCCATTAGTTTAGTCTCAGACTTCCTTGTATTGAACAATAGTAAGCTGCCACACAAGGTCTTATAGTTAAACTCTACACAGAGCCTTTAACTGGATGAATTTATCCACCTCACACTGATCATCTGACACAGTTTCCATTGTTTTAAATCCCGGTAAGTCAAGGCCTTTAGGACCATTTAACCTAACTTGTTATCATTTCTATTGGTCTATGAAGTTAGTGACATCACTAGCAAGCATAGCTCCATGCACCTTCATCCCAGTTAAGAGGTCTAATCAGCCAGAGTATTTGAAATACATAAAATTAGGGATGTAATGACAGCATGTCATGGGTTATGTTGTATATGTTTATTATATGTGCTTACTTGATGTTTCTATTTTAGAAAAATGGCTAAATATGAAAGTGATAGAGTATATCAGGCATGATATTTTCGGATTGTACATTCTGGAAAGTATGTGATAGTAATATGTCCTATGAAGTATTGTACAAAGTACTAACAATTTTAGACTGTCAGTCAGCTTAAATACAATAAAAGCTGTTAAAATTTAAATGTGAGAATTGTTAATAGGGAAGAAAAAAATCAGCTTTAAACAACAGAAATATTACAAAAGGGTTGTGAAATACTTAACAGTACTGGCGAGGAAAGTTAAAATACTTCTACACTCGAGCCAGTGTGTAAATGTAATCTGTCTAAATCACATCTACATACAGTCTGGATATGAGATGTGTGTTGATGCCAACTGGAAAAGTTGCCAGCTATTGCACCCTTCCAAATTCCAGTGCCAAACACACACATTACACACAAAAGCATGTGTATTTGACATTAATCAATAATTACTGTCTTGCTACTGCTTTTATTACACATTCAGTTATCAGACAAAACAGATGAGCTTCCCTCTGGCCTGTCTTTTTCCTCTTTCTCCCAGCTCTCCTCTTCTCTTTCCCTCTTTTCCTCCCCTCCAGTCCTTATCTTTTATTACCTGGCCGGTAATCAGCCCAAAGCACGTGCAAAGTTTAGTTTTAGTTTCTCTTCTCTTCCCTCTCTCCTCTCATTGAGTCCATCCAATTTCAGTTTCTAGCAGCTTAATTCAATATCACAATGAGTTTTGGCTCTCCCCCATCCTCAGCTATCTATCTTTCTGTCCTTTCTATATTTCTCTCTCTCTCTCTCTCTCTCTCTCCCTCTCTGTGTCTCTTTACTTCATCTACATGTTTGTCAACTAACTGTGTTTCTTAGTGCCATCTGGTCCGTTCACACCCTGCTCAAACCCTGCTGAGACATGCCATGCATGCACCGTGAATGAGACTGGAGTGTGTGTTTGTGTGACCGTGTGTGATGGGATGGGATGAATGAGAAGGAGGGAAGAAGGAGTGATGGGTTCATACCCCGTGCGATTCTCAACACTCTCATGATGCGGATGATAGTGGGGTTGATGGGCAGTGAAGCGTTGACCTCAATCTCCTCCAGAGTGATTCCCATGATAGACAGCAGTACGATGGCCAGATCCAGCTGATTCCACCTAAACACAGACACACACACACATCAGTCCCTCACTTAAACCTCAGATGAATGCAACTGGCTGCAGAAACTCATCCAAACAAATCATCGACATCATCCATTTCTCTTTAGTAACTCATCTCCTTCAGCTGAGAGGAGTGAACTTGAGTCACATGACTTGGTTGAGCTTGGGTCACCTGTACTTATAAAATTTTGTTAAAAACGTATTACTAATATTTTAACAGTCCAAAGCGCATGCACTAAATGAATGCATCAAATGCATTTAGGGTGTGTCCATATCCACTTTTGCTAGGTTTACGGGTTGGTCCATCGAACAATCTCTTTCCACTGTCTCATGATAGCAGGCCAACAATGTGCCTGACCAAACCATATATTTTAAACTGAACACCCCAATGGGCACTCATATAGTGTTTGCTAGTGCATTTGGTATTTAAACAATGTGGGCACTGAATGGGAACATGACAAATGAGGATGTCTGAAACTGGGAAAGACACTTGCGTTGCGCTTTGTTCTGTTTTGTGTAAGATAGGGCCCTATGACTGTGTGCCTCCATAAACAATTTCTTTATTACTGTAGTAGCCGTTTGCAAGATGTGTACTTTGATAAGTTAGTGTGAGTATGACTTTTTGGAACATAGTGAGCAGGTTGTAGGTGGTCATACTAATAAGATTTGTCTTTTTCCATTGTTTAAATACAGTGTGCAGCTATCCCTCTCTGAGTCCATTCCATAGTGTATCACTCACATTCTCATTGAGATACTCAAATTGTGTGCAGAAACACAAGAAATTAAATTTAAAATTCAATGAGATTCAGATTAGTCACAGGGGTCCTTGCCACAGTTGTTTTTGTACCTGTATGTGAGAGTGTATTGAGATAATATCAAACTGGTCTGCAGCCAAATGCAAAAAGGATAATGGTCTACCTAGGCAAAGAGAATGGACATCATGAACCCTTGGTGTGTTAGTGTGTGTATTTGTGTATATGTGATATGTGCTAGCATACATTTGTACTGTTGTGATTGTATTTGTAGTTTGGTTCACAACACGGAACTAGAGATTTCAAAGCCATTTAATCATCTAAGGCAGCATGTTTTATGGGTGTTTAACAAGGCCGTTTGTATTCATACAGGCCTCACTGAGAACCATTCACTAGAGCATGATGAAAAAGTTCACTTAATCTCTCTGAATGCTGCCTCTGATTTCCCACATGACTCAGTAGTTAAAGAATGGTATCTTTAACCACCAATTAATATCATGCCTACTAAAATATCAGAAGCCTAAACTAGGAAGTAAATGTTTATTTGGGATCTCTGTTTGACCTGGGTCAGAGACATTTAGAAAGGTCAGAACATCAATGTGGGAAGCAGTTATTTAACTGACTTGTCCTTGAAGAAGCGTCGGAAACCGAAGGCCACCAGCTTGAAGACGGACTCCAAAACAAAGATGAGGGTGAAGATGTAGTTACAGATTTTCAATGCCTCGTCCAACTCCTGGGGATGTCAGGGAAATTATGAACGCAGTATCCATCTTGACAAGACAGTAAACCCTGCATTATTCTGTAATTCTACAAGAATGATCTGTGGCTTTCGTCATCAGTCTTTTATTAAAATGTGATGAAACTGCACTGAAATGAAATAATAATATTTTTTCACATTTTAAAAGAAACACACTTTCAACATTGACTTATGGTAAATAGCTTGCTATGGTGCATATTTTTGTTTGGAAATATACAATTTACATTTCCTGCCATTACAGTCTGCAAAGACTGTAAATACCAAACATTTCATGTTCTAAACTTTGTCTTCTTTCTCCAGAATTAGCCTTTCCATTAATAGCTCACTCACATTGCCCTCCTCTTCTCCCTCCCTCATTCTCTATGAAAAGGACATTGAAATCAAAGTGTTTATGCATTTTTGCCTGTGGGAGAATTCACAGCGCCCATCTGCAAATAAAAACTGCAGAGAAATGTGGAGAGAACTGGTGGCCAGCAGGAATTTGTCCTCCTCACTAGTGGCAATTCATTGACTAACAGTTATTTCCAGTTTGTCACATATCTCTTACCTCCACCTGCTCTTTTACACCACACTAACCAAAGACTCTGTGCTGTACCTAAACAAATTCCATTCTACCAAACAACCTTGTTACTTAAAGACCTTCCACTGGTGGAAGTGGTGCACACCTATAAATACCTAGGTGTGCACCTCGACAGGAAACTGGACTGGTTCCTGAACTCGGATGCCATCTACCAGAGGGGACAGAGCCAGCTCTTTATCCTCAGGAAGCTGAGGTCCTTTGACATTTGCAGTGAAATGCTGCACATCATTCACTCTTTCATTACTCCCTGTATGATGAACGCTCAATAGTTTACTTAATAGTGAGCTGTAAATTAAGATTTTGGACACTCTCCCCAATTCCATTCCATTTCCACCTAACATCCCTCTCGTCTATCTTATTTGAAGACATCCGATTCTGTCAAACAACTTTCTGTTCTTTCAAGATCTGTTCTACCCGACAACCCTCCAATCTACCCAACAACATTCCACTCTTTTTACTTCTATTCTATCAAAGATCTTCTAATCAAAGATCTTCTATTCTAAAAACCTCTTATTTTTCTCATCAACCATCTGTTCCACCCAGCAACAGATGGTTCTACCCAACAACAGTCTACTCTACTCAAAGACCTTCTGTTCTTCCAAAAACCTTGCATTCTACTCAGAAACCTTCTATTTAACCCAAAGAACTTATACTCTTTATAATTGGAGCCCAGTGTTAGTTTATACAGGGCACTGAAATTGTGCATTTAAATTCTACTGGCAAAATATCAATTGCTTCTGGGATTCTTTGAGAGCAAAGGCTACATAACCAAATTCCAGCTGCATAATCATTTGCTACACATGTTCAATTCCTTGACATCTCTGACTTTTAATTTAGCCAACAACCTTGTGTTCTACCCCAAGAACCTTCTGTTGTACCCAGTAATCTTGTATTTTGCCCCAGTTTCATGCCCCAATTCTGTCTTATTTATGTATTCAACATCCAGCTGCCTCTTGCCTTACCCCATCTACCTTGCCTTACTACCTACTCATCTGATCTACAACTCTCTTTCCTCCTGCATCTCTTTGTCTTTTTTACCCTTTGGACTGTTGCTAAATAAAAATGAACAAATCTTTCATTCTTAATCTTTTGTTCTACCTCCACCTCAGGGTTTTGATCAAGCAGGTGGCCAACAATATGATAAAAGAAATGGAAGATAAATTCCAGCTGGCACAGCTGCCTGGTGGCATGAACATAATGGGCTATAAGCAGTATCCATACCAGACCTTGGTGTGGTTAACTAACCGTTTTACAGTTTGAAGCATTGTTTAAAATAATAGTAACACTACTACTAGTAATTATCAGTTTAGCATGTTTTTCTCTGTTTTCATGACTGTGTAATAATATCACATGTATTGTTTTGACCTCTTTTTTCACAGTTGCATTTCTTAGCAAGGTTCTACACTCTTATCTTACTTTAAGTTCTTTCTCTGTTGACCTGATTGCATTGCAACACAGGGTCAAAGTGTCTGACAAAGTATTCAAACAAATCACATCATTTCCATCACAACAAATGTAGATGTCACTAAGTCACTGTTTTATGATTGCAGTGAGGATAAGACAAACTCTAGAAATAACAGAAGTAAACAGTCAACTGGCCACTTCTCAATGACTGAACCCAAATGAAAAACTGGAGCATAATACACTAAGGCAGTTTAATGATCAGGTACAAACGCACTATGTCTTCTTTAGAGCCAAACAACAATGGCATAGACTTGAAGAAACTGAAATAACCTCCTCCAGGTAGAGAACATTCTCTTATTGGTTTGCAGGGGTGGGGGGTAATCATTTGGTGAGCCAATGTCATCACAGCACCCTTAAAGGAAGGAAGATGTTGCATGTGCTCCTGTATTTCATTTTGGGTTCAGTCATTCATTAGTGGCACATTGAACTGTCTGGATCCGGTCTCTGAGAGCACAGACCTCCATTAGTGGAGAGGATTTAGTGCAAGAGACTCCCTTTAAACTCTAGGAATCATTTGCAAGAATTATTCACATCCAGTCATTATTTGAAGCAAAGAGCCCATAATTTTCCCACCTTCCTCCCCGACATCTGACCTTGGGCTGCTGGTAGTGTTCCATGGACATAGTGATTACGTTGAGCCCTATGACGATGGTGATGAACAGGTCCAGGTAGTGGCTGGTGCACATCGTGTGGATGAGTCGACGGGTGGGGGAGTAATCAGAGAAGTAGGGCTTACTCTGAGCTTCTGTTGGAAGTTGAAGGTGGTGGTGGTGGGAGCGTTGGGGTGCGGGGTGGGGTGGGGGTGGGGGTGGGGTGGGGTGGGGTGGGGGGGGGTTAAAAAAGTAAGATAGAAGGTAATATACTGGGACTCTATACAATATACCTGCTGTATTGACGAGTGGAGCCAGCAAGAAGAGATAGTTAGTGAAACATGACATCACCTACCTGTGTTCTAACCACTCACTATGTTTGACTTTCAAGAATAAGAAATATATAAAGAGAGATGTGAAGAGATTGCATAAGGGCAAGGCAGATCACATAATGGACAGGGAGAAAGAAAGACTCCAGCCAAGCCCTCCTGTGGTCTGCAGTCATGATTAATCAAATCAAATCTCTTCTCCTCTGATCAACAATTATCTAAATTAACTCTCCCTGAATATGATGGAAGATAAACAGCATTGCTAAAAGTGTGTATATGTGAGATTTGGAGAAGGCAGCTCTCAGGGTATTTTGGTCAAGACATTTGGCCATCCCTGTCTCTCAGTCTCTCTGATTGTCATGTGACCAAGCCTTCCTGTATCTCTTTCGCCTCCCTGGATGGGCTGGGAGTTAGGTTGAAGAGGAGAGAGTAAATTTGGCCTTTCTATCACCTTAGCACTCCATCAGTGAAGGAGAGGCTCTAGATCACACGGAAAAGGCAATGACACACACTTGCACACACCCAAAAGGCAAGAATCCTTTGGGTGTTGTGAACACTTCTGAAGAACTCCCTGCCCAATTAGTCAAGGTGCACTTCTGTGGCTGCAGCTATGCTGGGCTGGCATGATTCCCATGCACACATGTGTGTATATGTGAGCACAGTTCATGGTGCCTAGTGGTTTCCCAACTGTATATATCTACATCTTTTGGGATTGGAATTTATCTCTTGAGAAAACTAGGTGCATTGTTACTATGAAATATGGAGCAGAGAATATTTTTAAAGGACCCTCTGATGTGTTTACTTTCACCAGCTGTATAGCATTTCATGTTTTTAAAACATGTTCGCTTTAAAAACATGAAATGTTATTAAAAGAAGTTTTTTTTGTCAATAACCAATATTGGCTGTCCTGTAGATTCATTTGATATGGATAACATTTTTTTCTGATTTTTGTGAAATAAAATCTGAAACTCAAGTCCAAATAGGTAAACCACCACAAATTCTAAGATAAAAGAAAAACATTCAGATAATGGCCCAGTCTCAAACAAGGCATAAACAAGTTAAAAGCTAGACAAAATACACTGAGGTGGTAGAAATGATCTGTACTATAATGGGTCACAAATTCAGTTTAATGTACATTTTCACGGTATGATTTCCAGCTACACAGCCAATATCGTGTCATACTCACCAATCTGATGGTACATGCTTTTATGCCTCTGCACTTGTAATAGCCGTGCCTGGTGGCATTATGTTTTCAAGTTGCCCATCTGTCTGTGCATCCATCCCATTCTTGTGAAGGGGATGTCTAGGAATGCTTTGAGGGAATTTGGTACAAATGTTCACTTGGAGTTAAGGATGAACTGATTATATTTTGGCTCTGCCTTCAGCACTTCAGGTTGAAGAGTTATTGAGGTTTGGCAGAGGCCAAGTTAATTATTCTAAATTTGTGCTCAGGGTCATCTTAATCTTGATTAATCTTAATTATTGATACTGACAACAGGGGAGATGAACCTGAATGTTGGTGGTGTCGGTTGAACCACAGGACAGCCAGTGTTGGAGTCTGACTGCTCTTTAACTCCTACGGAGATGTGCGTGCCAGGAAGTGAAAATAATGTGTGCTTGGTTGGGCTTTTCAAATAAATGTACTAAAACAAGTTGGCATCCTGTTTTCCTTTTTAGCACCTCGGGTCCTGGAATTGTCTCTGCACCAACAGTCCCTTCTATTATCAGCAGCTTTATATATATATATATACAGAAGCAGTTAGGCATAGCCCTTGTGGGATACAACAACTTGGTTAATTCACTGGGAGTTCCTGTTTATGTGATCATCCATCATCTTTGGATGAGCAAACATTATTTTTACTCAGGTACACGCCAAGCTAAGGCAGACAGATGCAGTCACACATTACAGCAGTCTATTTGTTTCACTTTCTCTTTTACACTCTCTCCTCCATTTAAATATGCCTCTATTTACATTCATATACAGTAAAATACATTCAAATTCAGTACCAAGATAATTTAATTAATATCATATAGCTGAAGAGAAAAGGGTAGATTGTTTCACAAAAACAGTTTTAAAAGTTAATTTGAGGAGTAAAGAAAAGCTGAAAGTTTAGGAAGTCAAATTATACACACTACCCCAACTCTCCTGCTCTCACTTCCACTGCTCCTCCACATAGAAAAGTGGAGAGCTGCTGTAAATGAGAAATGGAGTTCCCATCCTTCACTGATGTGGCAGGTGTAGCCTCTTCTGTCAGCTCTGACATTATTTTTAACAGGAACAAAAATAGGTGCAAAGGGATCATGAACTGCAAACCTCTCTGAACAGGTCATGATGCCTTCTCCAGCATCTCAATATCTCTGTATTTATTTAACACAAATACAGACCGGATACAAATACAGATCAGGACAATCATCTCGTGGGGACTTAGATCTCATTAAGTTTGTTGTATAACTGCTCTTCATGGAATTTCTAAAGGTTAGGTTTTGTTTTTTTCTAACCCAAATAGAATTAATTTAGGCTTGTGGTGACCCAACAAAGACAAGCTAGGCTGTCCATGTTGGGTTTCCACAAAACAGATCCTTACTTTGGATTGTTTTGATAGCAAATGTCCACTGGATCTAGCTCCACTGGATTCTGGCTCTGGTGAGGCTGCTGGAGATGATCCACTGCCATTCTTACTGGTGTAGTAATGTAACATTTTTTTCTGATTTTTGTGAAATAAAATCTGAAACTCAAAAGTCCAAATAGGTAAACCACCACAAATTCTAAGATAAAAGAAAAGCATTCAGATAATGGCCCAGTCTCAAACAAGGCATAAACAAGTTAAAAGCCAGATAAAATACACTGAGGTGGTAGAAATGATCTGTACTATAATGGGTCACAAATTCAACTTAATGTACATTTTCACGGTATGATTTCCAGCTACACAGCCAATATCGTGTCATACTCAGGGCAGCCTCAAAATGCTGCAATATGCCTAGTTCATGGATACACAGTGTTTACAACTTGAAATTCATTTATTGTTCCATTGATGTTTGCATGTACGGTGGCTTTTGGTGGTCAAACAACTATCTACATGCTTTTGACGGATGCAAAAATTTTGAAAATCAAACCTTTTCCAAAAACTTAAATGACGGACAAAAGTTTTGGAGTCAGTATGTAAATGTAATTGACACATTTAAACAGGCCACAATTTCGTACTAAAGAACTTGGACTAGGTGTATAAAACCATAGCATTATTGGAACACATAGCAGCCATATCCAGTGGACATTAAAATTTTGTTTTCTGAATGACTTCACTGACTGTAAAGAGATCTAAAACCCCTGCTGAAAATCTGCCTACGTAAGGAATTCCCTGTCCAAAAACAACCCCATGACATTATTCCTCTTTTTGCCTTTCAGTGCAATCACCTTTCCCTTCATGAATGCCTGCCACACCTTTGTGCATGATGGATTTAAGGGCTGAGGATTTGGCCTAGGAGTTGCTTTTGGACACAGCCACACTCAAAAACATAATCCATACATTTCCGAAGCGTCTTTATTGGGAAATACAGACATAGTAAGGGTCCTTAGCTTGAGGGACTGATAAGTAAAAACACCACAGCACAGCACTATCGTTATACTTTGACCGTGTGGGTGAGTGCAGGTTGGGTTGGATTGGATATGCTGAGTATGGGTCTGGAACACAGTGGACCTACAGCTTTCCAAAATGTGGTAATCAAGTGAAGGTGTCTAAAGCAGGTTGTGAAGTGGAAAAGATTGTGCCAGCTACTCCGATGAAAACGTGGCCTGATCATAAATCAAACAACATGAGACACTTTTACTCATTTGTGCAATGGCTGCTGTCTTGCTGGCTCTCATATGAATATGTCCAAAGGCTTTTTGGGTGTGGTAGTTCCATCAGAGATTTACAGATAATTGGAATATTGGGATATAAAATGTGGGTTGGGTGAAGGTAATGGATGAAATTTAGGGACAAAAGGAAACTTAAAGTTTGAATTCTGGATAAAAGATGGTTGTGAAAGAAAGAGCAAGGCAAGGGCTGTAAAAGCAGCAACAGTGCACTTTAAAGGTAAAACTGTGAATGGAAATGAGTAAAATTTCAATGAGAAACATTTATATTTTCACATTACTGAAGCAGCAATTTGGTTGAATGTGCTGGCTGCTTTTATGCTCCTGTCCTTCATGGTGAATGGCTCGGTAGCAAACCTCAAGACTCAGTGTCTGCCAGGAAAAATGTGTCAGCCTTCAATGTCAAGGACTGGATGTCCAATTTTGAAATCTGGCAAACACTGAGTCCAAAAAAACAACTATCAACACAAACAGTTACTGTAAAACAATCAAGAAAAGATTTCACAGGAATTCCTGAATGCCCAGCTACCTTGCTTAAATATCAAAGTGAGAGAGAAAGAAACACAAAGAGGAGAATAAAAAACAGAGAAACAATACAGAAAGAGAATGAATCAAACTGGGAAATAACAGATGAGCAGTAGAGCAACCTGAGAAGTCCAGAAGAAAAAAAGGTGAAGAAAAAAGAAAACATGACATCATTCAAAATGAAAGCGCATGATAACACACACTCTGTTTGACACACACACACACACACACACACACACACACACACACACACACACACACAGTGCTGGTTCATGTGGTAGACTGACACACCTCTTTCTGAGTCATACTTGAGCAGGACGGACCGATTGAAATGGGGGACTGAATGGTCAGGGCAAGCAATTGGACAGCATGAGTGGAGGGCGGAGTAACAGGGATAACAGTAATGACGAGGTGCAGACTGATGGGACGCTTTTTAACTGGACAGTGACACAGTAATCTTTCTCTCTTTGTTAAAACCATTCACCATACTGCAAATAAAGTAGCTATAATCAATCTTGATGACTGATTCATGCTGTTCAGTACAACATCCACCGATTTTCTTTAAGCCTTGACAGTCAGAAAGGAGTACATATTGAACTACTGAGTACACAGGACTGAGGACAACCTCAGAAAAAGAACATTAATTTGCAGGTATTCCTGTGCTACTACTATTCCTGTATACTGCTAATTTATGTGAAAATTGTTGCAGAGGAAGGTAACAGAACAAGAGAAATGACATAGTCAACAACAAAGACTATTAAGTCTGCAGAGAGAAATGTACGGAGACTGAAGCTGGATGAACTGTATTAATGGATCTCATTGACAGTATACACAATTTACACTACCTTTTGCCTCTTCATTGTCCACTATTTTACAAACTTAAATATCTCAGCACTTATTGGCTGTATTATATCATTATAATGAATATTCTGATTCCCTGAATTTTTTCTCTAGTGCCTTGACATTTTTCAGTGGAATGTCTCAAGAATTCGATGAATTGATATACATTGTGCTGCAAGGATGAATCCGAATGACTGTGGTGGTCCCCTGACTTTTTATCTAGTGCTACCAGCAGGTCAAGATTTTCAATTATTTAGTCAAATATCTCAACATTTACTGGATGAATTTATTCACATTCATGGTCCTCAAATGTTGAATCCAAATGACTTGATTTTTTTTGTCCTAATTCCAGTTATAAAAATGAAACTAATCAAATTTTACCCCTTTATCTGCTTATTTTCAACAGCAACTGGCCCAGATTGAAACAAATTTGATCCAACTTGCTCTGATCAGTTCTAATGCCAAAATGAAACTAGATCAGCTCAGTAACTGTAATGTGTGTCATGTTCTGCACACATGTGTTGTGTGTCATGTTCAATCACATGCAGAGCTCATCAGCTCATTTGCCTTTGTACTGTATGTCTGTCCCTGGATATACCACATATGCACACTCACACTAAGGTTCAGATGCAGCTTTTAGTTTTGGACCACAGTGTTGAGAACCTCTCTGCTTAGGAGAACTAAAGAAAAAAATTCACCTCATGTCTCTTTAATCATTACAGTGAAACAGGCAGCAGTACAGTATAAGACTCTACTCCATGCTGCTTTCTTCTTGACATTTCTGTAGATGAAATATTCATTTAGAAAGTTTCCAATATAAAATATTTATGGTGAGTGTTGTTGGTGCAGCTTTTCTTGCCACAAATTACTTATAGCTTTTCAGTCAAACTAAGCAATTATTGTTTGTTCATTCACAGCAGTCAAAGCATTTACCTTCTATGGAAATAAATTAGCTTTATTACTCATTAGTTTTGCTTCTCTACCTTATAAACAATTCATCTGTTTTCATTGTCACATATTCAGCACATCATTAGTCATTGATGCCTCCAGACTGATGGATGAACTAATATATTTAATTTTTCCAGAAGGCAATTGAGCGTCATTAGGTAGTTCAGTGGATGACGTAACATTAATACATCGAGTGGTTGAGTACAATTTTAGCTGGTGGGCAGAAAGTAGGGTATCCAACGTCAGGAAACCTAGACACACACCCCCTGGCACACCCTGAAGCAGTTGTAGATAAATAGCATCCTGATGCTGCTAACCCCTATAAATAATAAAAGATTCATCACATTTAACACTTTATTTAACACTGCTACCTACACTTTGTGGCATCAAGCTTTACACCCTTGAGCTCTAACTCTGAGACTTCTTGCCAAGGTGTGCACTCACTGTCTCTCACTCTTTTTCTGTTACCCTCACTTCCCCCCTCTATATTCCTCTTCCCAGTGAGAGGATTTCCACTTACCCATACTATGCTCTCACCATCTCCCTAAAACACTGGTGTTATTACTTGCATTTTCTACAATTGTGGAATTGAAGAAAAGAGGCGCAATGTGAAACTTCTGTTAGATTCATCTCTGTTAGCTCTGACCTAGAAAGAGCTAGGGACTGGCACTGGCTGGTTTGTGTGTCTCCTTGTGTGTGTGCATACAAGCTAATAGATGAAAAAAAGCTTTAACTAGAATGTTCGGCTGCTTTGCACATACCCATGTTTCCGTTTTTGGATGGCACTGTGTATGTGAGGGGATGATTCTATTAACAATAGACCACCAACAGGTGGAAAGAGTGTCAAAATATTTGTGGCCAAAACTAACAAAATGATTCAATTCAAAGGTGACATTCTTGAAATTCATGACGGTTTATATTTAACACAGACAAACTACATATTGGAAGTCACAAAAATAAGGAGCATGATGTGACATATTTTGTAAATATTAAGATGACAAATACAGTAGCCCTCCTTTGTATTCAGTGTTGTGAGGGGTATACATTATTTAGTCCATGCACTTGTGCCTCTTGATAAGAAGTTTGGGGTGAGATGTGATGACAGTGTTATGTTGAGTTAAAATCATGTGGGGGCTGACCCAGTCAGAACTGCTTGGGCTACAGTGTTGATCTGTTCAGCCTGTCTGGGAAGTTGAGGGCCATCTGTTTATGTGGCAGAGTCACAATTCTTTCAGACTGACATATCGAAGGAACACTCGTATAGCAAAACACACACACAAATGCAAACTGACAACCAGCAATTCAAACTTATATCTTAAGCACACAAAGGAACATATAACACGCTCAGCATATACTCATATTCACAGCAAAGGAAAATAGAAAATATAAATAAGTTCTCCCAACCGGTGACATACTTTGAGGCTATCACCTGTGTTGTGTTGGTTGCTTTCTCAGTTCTTAGCTATCCTCGTGTTTTCTGTTTGCTAATACCATAAAACTTAAATTGATTGCCCAAGCTTTTATTTGCTTCAGTCACTGAATGAGCCTACATGTGGGACAGGCATCTACATGGGACAGGCTTTTAATTCCATGTGAACAAAACTTGTGCTCAGAAAAGATGGGAAATACTACCAAATTGATTAATTAAACCAGAATGAATACTCTAATGAATGTACTGTAATGAATGTACAGTTAATGTATTACTTGTATAAAAATTACCAGGCTATCAAATAAAATATTATGATTCATTCATTTGCTCTAGCTCTGAGAGACAGCACATCTAGGCCAACTGCATGCACAGAGAGAGAGAGAAAGAGAGAGAATGAGAGAACCACATCAAAATACTGGTAGCCTACCTTAGAAAGGGTGAAAGCCGAAGGTTAAGTTATTTAAAACTTAATTTGCATGAGCTAATTTGATAACTGACAGTTATCACAGTAATCATATGACATTTCATGTCGTACCTTTTTCTCTTTTTCTGCCATGGTTTTTGAACCTGAGCATTATTGACTCTTGCGACAATATATCCAGGAGTCTAATTGAGACCTGCTTTTATTGGACAAAATGTGCACCCACACCAGGCCAGTAAAAGATCCTGCCATTTAATTGGTACTCGACTTCTAATTTAAGTTTTACAGTACTTTCATTATTCTCTCTTCTCTTTTCTCCTTTCTTTCTTTACAACCCCTCTCTGTCATGGTCGTAAACAGCACAGCAACAAGTAAGTCAAAACCTATTATGTAGCTGGACTGCCTGTGGTCAAATATAACTGCAACGTTGTGTGACAAAACCAAACACATAAATGAAAAGACTGAACTGTGATTTCAGATGTATTCACTTGTAAAATGATGACTCAGAGAGAAGGCATCTTTCTTTTTTTCGAGTTTTTTTTTAGGCTTTTGCCTTTATTACAGTCATAATGAGAGAGATGGGAAAATTGGAGAGAGAGCGAGAGAGAAAAAGAGGATGTCATGCAGCAAAGAGCTACAGGCTGGACTCGAACCCAGGCTGCTAGGGCAAAGACTAATCTCAAATGGCATGCAATTGCCAGGTGAGCTTTAAGGGGAACTGCCCCAAGTCTTTCTTATTTTGTCTCTTTCTTATTTTGTCTCTGACACATCTCCCAGCCTCTGCCTGGGATCCACAATAGTTTAGCCTTTATTTAGTTCCAACTCCAGAAGGTACCACCCTTTTATTAGAGGCAGGTCTTTATTTCTAACTCCCTCAGTTTTATATGTATGATTGGTTATAGTGGTTAGTGCAAAGCCTTGTTACTGATAACTTCCGACTCTTCTTCAATCTCTCTCTGCTTGGTGTGTCTTATTTTTAGTTATTCCTTTACCTCCTTTAGTAATAATGATACATGTAATGAAAGTAGTTTTTTGCCGTAATGGAGGCGAGGCTCTGTGTATTGGAGGCACTCCTCTGCTTCCCTGCAGTTCCCTGAGCAGCCAGGTAACCAGAGCAGCTCATTAGACTGTGGCTCGGCACTCCACTGACCAGTGGTGGAAATACCATCACTCAGTTTGTCAACCAGTCAGTCAGGGACTGGCTCTGCTGTTGTGGCCCAGGCAAAATTCATTAATCAGTGCCTCTATTCTTATATTTAGTTATCATTAAATAACTAATGAATAAATAACTCTAATTCAGTAATGTAAACTTTACACAACTAAGCACCTTTTATCCAATGTTAAGGCCAACAGCTACAAACATACAGTCATCATAGTTCATATAAGATGTAACACCCTCACAGCTAATACTTTAACCTCACAATTATTGCATAATAAATGCATTTTAAATACAGATTACAGAGTGTAGACCCACTATTGTGTCAATGTTAGACTCATTAATGCAGTGCATGCTTGACTGTAAAGACCATACAAAGTTCCATCTTTTAGCTTAAACTCAAATCCATGACCCAAAAATTGAACTTATAGAAGCAAAACTGTTTACTTAAAAAAAATCAGGATTTGGAACACAAAATCAAACCAAAAAGATCAAGCAGAGGTATCACAGACAATAAGCTAGAGCAAGCTTAAGGATAGAACTTTGTATGGTCTTTACAGTAAAGCCTGCACTGCATAAATGAGTCTAACATTGACACACAACACTCTGTAATCTGTATTTAAAATGCATTTATTATGCAATAATTGTGATCAAGCTTGTTGTTTTTGATACCTCTGCTTGATCTTTTTGATTTGATTTTGTGTTCCGAATCCTGATTTTTTTCAAATCCAAAAAGATCAAGCAGAGGTATCAAAAACAATAAGCTTGCTATAACTTATTGTTTTTGATACCTCTGCTTGATCTTTTTGGTTTGATTTTGTGTTCCGAATCCTGACTTTTTAAGTAACAGAGGACCCAGGTTCGTGGATCCATGATGTTACTGGCTGACACCCACTCCCCTCACTCCTTTGACAGTAAGATGAGAGATGATATATGCTACTTTAGCTTGATCAGTTGGGAAGGTCTGTTTGTTTTGGAGAGAAGGACACCTCTGCAGATAATTTGGCTGCCAGTAAAAATCTCCTGAACGTCTGAACAGTAAAGGTTAGCGGCAATCTCAGCTCCCAACCCTTCCATGATGTTGAGTGTCTGCCATTTAGCGTCTGCAAATCTGACTGACTGACTTCAAAAGATTTGGTTAGAGAAAACTCTTTGTTTTTGGTGATCTTTTAAATGAGACATGTAGAATAAAGAGGTTCTGAGGAAATATCACACTTTTAAGCATAAATTTGGTTATATTTTCGGTTGAAAAATCAGATTATTTCTTCTGTTTTTACCGCATCTGGGTATGATAAATTGTGCATTTTTGGCAATTCTTTAAGAGAAAACATGTTTTTTAAGCCCGCCTGTGAGATTTGGTTTTCAGGGGGTTAAATGTGCAGCTGCTTTATTCAGTGTTTTGACCAGTTATAAACACTGGTCTCTTTGTTTTGGAGAAAAGGAGACCTCTGCGGATAATTCAGCTGACACTGATGGACACTGAAGAAATCCAAACTGGAAAAAGCTTATGGAAATAGTGGTGAAGACAACTACAATGATCCTTACGCCGCCTGTTGTTATTGTTTTGACTGAGAGACCCCTAGCAACAGAAGTTACATACTGTGTGTTTAGGAATGATGTCTGCTTGACTTATGGACTGTAAATTTTGAATTTGGTCATTACGGTCAGAATATTTAATTTTGCCCAAAGAACAGAGAATGAATTGGCAGCTTATTTACATAATTTTACTTTAGAAAATAAAAATTGGGTTTAAGCTTGTCCAATGTAAGGAAGTAAAATTTTTCTCAAACTCATATTGTTTGTTCATTTTTCATTTTATAGACTAAAACAATAATTTATTAATAATAAAACCCATAATAACAGTTATGAGCTGCTCCACTAAAGGCACAACAATCATGGGTTTACATTACCATTATGGTGTTATCTATTCTCATAAATGAGACACTGAAGAGTTACTCCTGTTGCAAGACTTATATAGTTTTGTGAGTAACTGACTAACAACTTTTACTACTATGGTCACACATAGCAACCCACAGCCTTGTTGGAATTGTGTAGAAATATTATTACCATGACGTGGTGTGTTTGTATGAGAAATATTCAGAGTCTTTATGTCTTTTGAAGAACATCCAGGTCCAGTCACAGGTCTCATTAAGCCTTAAAACAGTGGTTGGCATTATTTTCATTATTTGATTGATTATTTTGTGTGATTTAAAAAAATATTACTTATTAATTTACAATATTGGACTGACAGTCCCACATTTAGTTATAACTGTCAAATAGAAGAAAACTTATACTTTTATCCATGTTGAGAGTGAATGACAGACACAAACAGTCTGCAGAAACAGGCTGCACTCTAGTCAGTGCACAGCACTTGGTGCTAAAATACATGTCCATCA
The DNA here is from genome assembly GCF_046630095.1 of Trachinotus anak. Taxonomy (NCBI): domain Eukaryota; kingdom Metazoa; phylum Chordata; class Actinopteri; order Carangiformes; family Carangidae; genus Trachinotus; species Trachinotus anak. The sequence goes on along the minus strand of NW_027273876.1, from coordinate 17,817,646 downwards.
TGGCAGCGACAGCTACCCACAGAATTACTTCCGCTTTAGAAATTTTGCCTACAAATTAAAAGTTTTTTTTGCAGTAATATTTTATTTCAAGCTATTGTGAACTATTATTCTGAAAAGTTCTGACGGGAAGTTCCAATGGTTCTGTGGCTTGCTTGACAGACCTCTGAAACAGCAGACATGAAATGTGTGTGATATGAAAAAAAACTGTTCAGGTTGATCAGATAATAAGCTAGTCAATATAAGCAAGCAGCAAATTCATACTGTATCTTGTGCTGTACTGTATGGTTGTTATGTTTTGAAATCATGACCATGCCCATTTAGGAGACAGAAAGTGTATATCATTTCATACCATTGGCAAGCCTGTAATGCTTATCTTCAGAGTATCATTGGGAGCAGCAAGCAAAAGAAACACAACTTCTTGTCAAGACTATAACAATAAAATCAGAGCAGAAACAGAATGCTGATCATGATTAAGGTTGTGAACTGCAATTCTACCCAAGAAGATATGGTCTTTTTGCCCGATTCCCCACTCCTTTATGTGACTGTATGCCACAGCACCACACACGTAAACAGTAACTGAAGTAAATTTAGTAAATCCCAATTACATTTTTATCAATTTCTTAAACTAGCCCTTGATTATATTCTGGTCTGCCATCTAATGGATTAGAAAAAAACTGTCCCAAGTCCAAACTTACTTGCCAATCCCCTTCCTTATTAAAAGCTTATGAAGCTTTACTGAGATCCCTCATTTGTAAGTTGTTTTGGATAACAGGTTTTTCCTTTTAAAGCTTTGTTAATGATGATTTTTAGCCCTACAATGTTGGTCTGTTGGTCATTTAACCATTGGATGGATTGCCATGAAATCTGGTTCAGACAGTCATGAACCACAGAGGATGAAGCCTACTGACTATGGTAATCCTCTGACTTTTACTCTCCCGACCAAACTGTACCAAATTGTACCATAAGTTACAACTCGCATTGCAAGAAAGTCAATGTGGTAAATGTCAGCTTGTTAGGAATGTCATAGTGAGCATGCCAGCATGCTGACCTTAGACTTGTAAAAGAAAACAAACAGCTCTAGGGTGATTATATGTGTTTCTAATCTGTGCACATGTACAGTTACATAATTACAATTAAATCCAACATTTTATTGAGTGTATGTGTACATATGCGTAATTTTACTACCTCTCACCTCCACCCTTATGTATCTCTTCACGTCCTCCTACCGTCTTCAGTCAAAATCCTAATGTGCCTACTCTATCATCTCCTCTCTTTATTCCTCTTCTCCTTCTACAACCAGCGGCACCAGTGCAATGCAAGATGAAGAAAGAGTCCACATGCCCACACACAAACACTTTATTCTGTCAGTGCTGATCAACCTAAAAAAATATACCACATTGCATGGATGCTGTATTTTATGTGTGAGTTTTGTGTTCTTGGCACTTCTGTAAGTACCTTCGGGTGAAAATATCAAAATACTGCAAGCCCTCGGGTCCTGAGGCAAAATGCCTCATAGGAGCAACTAAGGGGTGTAGGGGTGCTGCTACCCTGTCAGACAGTCATCCAGACCAAAATGAGAAGGGATTTGGGGATGAAAGCTGCTCCTGCATATTTTACAACCTGTTCTGCAACCATCTGCTGCCTGACACACATATGCACAAACACATGCACACACACACACACACACACACACACACACACACACACACACACACGAAAACAATCTAGCACAGTCAAGTCTACCTTCAAGGAATGTGCCCCTTAAAAACACATTGCACCTGGTAGTATATGTGCAAACAAAGACATAACCACAAGCATACACACACACACATTTCCATAATACAGAGTTATTGAAAGGGTCATCATTATGTAACACATAACACACCTCTCAGCAGCTCGCATCTAGAATATCTTTACCAGACTGCCTGCCTAGTTGTACCAGCAAAACAGCCAGAGTGGTGAGATGAGCTCTGAGATGACCATTATGCCCAAAAAGCACTAACTGCTGTTAAAAAACCTGCCATGGTCTTGCTAAATAACAGCTTGCATTGCTGTAACCTTTGTACACAGTATGCTGCAGAAAATCAGCCAGTAGGTTGAGATAAATTAATGCATTTTGCAAGAGCCTTTATTTAATCATGGTGTCTTCTGATCCACTTCTAATTCACTAGGAATACGCTGATTTTCACCAAAGAAACTATTTAAACCATCTCTGTAAGAGGACAAGCCATTTGAAACCTGAGCTGTGAAGAATGGAGCTGGAAAAACAAGATACTCTGTTAACAGAGTTTGTTGCAGTTTAATTTACTGTGATTACATTTACATATCTTGGCACTGGATTTTTTACATTAAGTTTTTAAGGCACAGAGATTCAATGGGAAAATAACAGAAGGTTCCTGACCGAATTTCCCTCGAAATGCCCTTCAGGGGAACTCAGTGACCTTTAATAAAGGACATTATTAGAGGATGTTAGCAACATTAAGAAACTGTTCATGCAAGTTGCCAAACCTTGTAGAACTAGTCAAACTCTCCCAACTTCTCTAGATTTGATCTAGAGGAACAGCAATGAACTGAAATTACAAAGCACAATAAACGAGAGAAAGATCATGTTAGTCAAGTTTAAGTAATAATTCAGAACTTGAATCTTATAATAAGAGCTTTGGCCCTCATTTCTATTGGTAATCATGACATTGTACTCAAAAGGTAAAAGGTTAAGATCTGGGAATGCAGTGACATTGCTAAAAAGAGCTTCCATAGGAAAGAATCACTGGAAACTGATGTTGATGATGATCAGAAGAGTTAGCCAAATGTATTTTGAAGAGAAAACAAAGAAATATAGCAAAGGTCTTTCACAATGATTCAAGTTTGATGCTTACAACCTACTTGTCAGCACACACAGTTTCCCTGTGCATTATTACCAACGTTTCAAATGCACTCATTAGACTTGAGGGATGGCAATGTCAGTCTGTCAGTTGGTCAGTCCAGCACTTTGGTCTGGACTTCAATATCTCAACAACTACCGGATGAATTGTCATTCAAATTTGTCCTAAGGATAAATGATCGTGATTTTTGTGATCCTCTCACTTTTCATAATATTGACATTTGTAGAAATATCTCAATATATACTGGATTACTTTCCTCATCAGGTTAAAATTCCAACATACTAACATATTACTTTTTGTTCATGACAAAATACTTGGAAAAACCGCTTGGGAAGAAGTCTCAGACTTTTGGACCCCACTGTATATATGGGCAATTTTCACCCCCACCCTATTACATTACCCCCGTGAACCCCTGTAATATTAATACTGTATAAATGGAGCTTGAACCTGCTTTTTAGCCACACTACCAGTATGGCTCTAAGAGTGGCAATCTCAGGTCTGTTGGTTGGTTGCTCTGTCTAGCACTTGGGTTTACACTGAAACATTTCGTACAGATATTAAAGATTCTAACAGCATGAATCCCCCTGACTTTAGTGATTCCCTGACTTTTCATCTAAAGCCACTGGCAGATTGACAAAATTAAGCCCAACTTTATGTTGAGCTTTGAACTAAATTTAGTTCAAAGCTCTGGTGTACAATACAGTTGTAGTCTTGCTAAAACCAGTCTAATAATCTCAGTTCTCATACATTTTGCCCTACATATTCTTTTGGTCTGTACACAAAGAATTATAATAGGATTACAGTTCCCTTGCTTTATGAGGAGAATATGCTCTGGAATCCTTTACCTGAAAGCAAGTACAACATTTGTTGTCCCTCAGTACCTTTCCCTGTCTCACCCCATCCCCATCTCAGTTTCTCTGCCAACACAACTAAACCAAAGTCTTATCTTGTGGTGGTGGCGCAACGGTGCAGTGCTGTGGATAGTGGATGGATCGCAGACGGTGTGAAAGTGCTGTGAAAGACAAAACCACGACAGAGAAAACAGGTAACAGCATGTCCAGTGGACTGAGTGCTAATGGGAGAGAGGCAGGGGGGCGGGGACGCAGGATGGGGCCCTACCTCCCGTGATCATTGAACTTAGAATTCTAGCCACCATGGTGGGTGGTTGAGGTCGGTGGTGGTGGGGGTTTAAAGGGACATACAGAACATGCTAGAAACTCTGTACCTTTCAGTGTGCCTTCAGAAAGGGCCCAACTCACCCCCGGGACCAATAAATCTAGAGGAATGAGACTGTGTTAGTCAGCAAGAAGCAGAAGAAAGCAAGGAAGGAAGGATGGCTGAGAGTTAGAAACAGGAGAGAGTCAAAGAGAAAGAAAGAGGGAAAGAGGGATGGAGTAAGGTCAGAAGGAAGCAATGAAAGATTAAGCTGGTTTATGTTCCTATGTTTTTGTCTTTCCAGTGATTCTGAGTCCAGTTCTTTAGCTCAACACTTTCAGTGTTTGCTTTGTAATGATCAAGAAGCAGTTGGCTCTCAAGTTCTCAAACCAAAGCAGACATTAACAACCATCTCAAAAACTGTAGCCTATTGATTTACACAAGTAAGCTGTCTCTTTCTCTAAGTAATCTTGCCTTTTTGTGTTGCTACTTTACTAAAAAACATCACCACTTTAAACAGCACAGTATATAAAAAGGTTTTCTGGCCAAAGAAATACAAGTCTTTTCAATCAAAAATCAGAGAACAAAACAAAAACAGGGAAATTACTTAGAAATTATTTACTTAGTTATTTACTTAGAAATATGTAAAGTCTTGTGTGATTTCAAGAAAAAAGGAAGGGGCTTTTGAAGTACAAAGTTTAAATGTGTTAGAATGTGCAAGGGTCTGGGGGAGTTTTTGGGTTGGTCAGATGCCTCCTGAAAAAGGAGGATCAATTTCCATCTGTATTTCTCAAGAGCAGGACAGAAACATTCCGATTATTCAATAAAATATAGAAGGAAATCAAAGGGAATTTTCTTTCATGTTTAAGAAACTAATAGTGTCCACTGCTCCTTGTACAAATATAAAAAGGAAATTGCCTTTGGAATAAGTGGTTGAAATACTGCAAGTCTGGCCAATTCTCAAGAAAATTAATGCTAGCAGATGCTAAGCACTTGTGTTTTGGGTGTAGGAGGCAGTGGAAAGAATAAAAACCAAACCAAGCAGTTTTTTCATCAACTCCTATACAGCCAGAGGGGAAAGGGGGCAGGTATGGAATTAGTTCTAACTCCTACAAAAAACCTAAAGTAATGTCAGATCTTAGTTACAGGAAAACTAAGGGGAGACTCCTCATTTTCTTCCAGATTTAAGTTTATCCCTGCCCCTGCGGCTGTACTAAACCACATGCAGAAGAGGGGAAGGGAGGGGGGTCATCTCCTTTTTTGATCAGGGCGATTAAATGCTCAACAACTCCCCCTCCCCCTAGCTCTATATACCCACAAGCCCTGTCTGTCAGCACTCACTGGGCATGCTCCAAGGGGACATCGTAAGCATGGTGTCTATGGTAGACCAGGCAAGATAAGGAGGGAGGAAAAGGAAGGAGGCTAACACCAATGGTCAGCTATCCTAGCTCTGCCAATGAACCAATTATGAAAACTTTTCTTAACCTCCGACCTGATCAATTTGCTGCTGGAGTTGAAGAAGAGCTTCATCAGTCTGTAGAAGAATCTGCAGAGCCAAAGTAGATGACCACCGGACTGTAACAAAAAACTAGCCAGAGGGTAAGAAGAGGAGGATGGTCAAGGCAAAAGGGAGGGTTCTATAGCAGAGTAGGAACTATTGATGGTACTAGCTAATTGCATTGTTCCAGATTCAGCGAAACCAAATCAATAATCAAAAAGAAAATAAAGGCTCAGACTCAAATCAAGCAGGACTCAGAAAGATGTGGAAAGACTACCGACCAGCCAGCTCCTTCTCCTTACTCCGTCTCTTTTTCTCCTTGCGTTTCAGTCTCTTCGCCTCCCTGCGCTTGGCTTCCTCGGCCTCCTGGTGGCGCCGACACTTGTGGAAGTTCTCCACCACCACTCCCACAAACATGTTGAGCACGAAGAAGGCCACAATCAGCAAGAAAGAGATGAAGTAAAGCAGCATCCATGGGTTGTAGTTCAATTCTGGCTGAAACATACACAGGACCAGAAGTATTTTTTTAACTGTATGTATGTACTGAATTAAATAAATAAAACAGAGAATCATTTAATATACTTTTGAGTAGATGACACCAAATTCTTTTCTTCAGTTGTAGCCGAGTGATATGCTTTTACATGTCCCCTGGACTTATTTTACATCTGTGGACGTGTGTTTGTGTTCAGAGTTACCTGTTTGTCAACTCCTACAGCATCAAGTCCGTTATACATAATGTCCACCCAGCCATCTTTTGATGCCAGAACAAACAGAGACATCAAGGCCTGAGACAGAGAAAAAGAAGAATGGGTGAAATATATAAATACTAAAATGACAAAGCTGTTCATCAGACTATAAGTTTATGTATTTATTGATCAAAAGTCATTTCTGGCTTCATACCTGTCCCAAGTTGTCAAAGTTGTATTTGTGCCTGACCCATTTATAGTTGGCCTGCAAACAGTCTGACTTGTTGGTGATGTTCTTAACATGATGTTCTATTCCTTGACAAAAGAAGAATTTCCCCTTGAAGAGCTGGGAAAAGACAACACGGATATGATCTTTATAATGAACCTCAACAGAACAATGATTCTTAAAACTAACCAAGATCAATATGAGTAGATTGGAAGGTTTCTTTTGCCCAGATCATGGCCTAGCAGAACCTCCTGCCAGGCTGTGTAAATGGCCTGAGATTAGGTTTTATAAAGGTTAGCGTTAGGGCATTTGCTGGGATTACAGTGTGCCAAAAACAGTGCTTGGGAATTATAGTACAAAATACAGGAATAGCTACTACACTGCAGTGGTTTCTATAGAAACCTTTTAAATCACTGCTTCATGGTATTTTCACAGCCATTAAGCCTTTGTGACACCAGACACCTTTACTTGGACAGATAGTCTATGGACATCAACATGCTAATGGCAGATAGACACTCATTGGTATAGATTGGTCCTTGGGCTGTTAGCCATGAACTCCATTGCCAACAGATAATCATATGTAAGTGTATGAGTTATAATGTGGAACACAGGTGTACTGAGCTCACTTGCACTATGGGAAGTAGAATTGTTTCATACTCCGTACACCCTTTATATTCCACCACTGCAATAACCTGCAGTTAACACTGGCCATCAATTCAGGCAAAGTCAGCCAAAGTTGATCGTGAACGCACCTTATTGTTGAAATGAGGAGAGAAGTGATGCAAATAAAGTCGTTTGACAGTCTGCAATGGACTTCACATGACAATATTTATAAATTGGAATACTTTTATGAAAAATACTTGATTTTCTTTGATCTGTGGACTTTGGCAGCAAAAGGAATGTAAAAAGAATAATGGAAGAATGGACAGAATACTACTTCACAACCTCTTCTAAGGTCACCACTGCTTTGCTGGTTTTTGCTGGTTTAGGAGGCAGGTAAATATGAATGAATTGTACTCATGTGCTTGTGGTTACTGCAAAATGAACTGTATAGTTGAACTGTGGAGACTCTGATTGATTTAACTAGGTATAGCATGTCAATACTAACAAAAGTTTTTAAGTTCCTCTCCAGACAGTAGTCTGGAATTTTTGAGGAGTTTATTGTGCACAGAAATTGGTGAGTAGAAAACTTATCAGAACGTTAAGTGTAGTTAATTGGTTATATTGTTTGTAGCTTGTAACTGGCAGTGGCTGATACAGTGGTAGTGGATGTGCTAATGCAAATTCTCGCTTTCTGTACTGACAAGGCTTTGGTGACCAGTGTGTATCAAGATGGTTAATGTTAGAGGAGACATCAGAGAGGCTTAGCCACATGTTTGAGCCTCAGTCAGAGCCAGACTAGGATGAGGAGTCTGTTTGACACCAAAATTGGTGACTAGCAGACATGTAACAACGGTTAACGTAGTTAGCATCTTTTATTTGCTTATGCTGTTTTTTAGCTTGAGTGGATTCACTGCAGTTACAAGGTGAAAATGCAGAGTCATGGCGTTGCCTGCATATTTTGCTCATGATATGTCTTGTAATGTACAAAAAACAGCACACGGACATGTTAACATGGTTAAAAACTTGATTTTCGTTGTAGGGAGTCTTAAAAAATTCACACCTTCATAACACCTTCTTAAAAACTTTATGAAAAACTTTGTATGTTCCTAAACTGGTCACTGGTGACCAGGTGGGTTTTAAATGCACAATATGTAACTTCTGCTGCTAGGGGTCTCTCAATCAAAACAATAACAAAAGAGAGTGTGTTGTCTTCACCACCATTGCCATGAGCTTCTCCCGATGTGGATTCCTTCAGTGTAAGTCGTTCAGGAGATTTTTACCTGGAGCTGTCTTATCTACAAAGGTCTCCTCCTCTCCAAAATAAACAGAGCCGGTGGTTATAACTGTTTAAAACACTGAAAGAAGTTTCAGATTCAAAATCTGTGTTTCATCGACTCTGTATGGCAGACATAGGAAATCAGGGAAGGGTTGGTGGCTTAGACTGCTAATATAACTAACTGATAAGTTATGAACCAGACGTTCAGGAGGTTTTTACTTGCAGCGGAATTATCTGCAGAGGTGTCATCCGCCCCATAACAAATGGACAAGGGAAAAGAAAGAAAAGAAAAGACAAAAAAAACCCATGGAAACACCAAATAAACCAGTGTCACTTTAAAAATCAGTGATTCACCAACACTTCTCTGCAGACACGGCGTCTTGGAATCCGTGTCCTCCTCTCCATAACAAACCAGGGTTTTTTTTAAAGAAACAAAGAATAAAGCAGTTTCACCTTAAGTGATTTGCTGATTTTCTTCAGTGGACACAGGGCATGTCAGAGTTGATGGATGGACATCCATTAGTGGATGCGACATAAGCTGCCTTTTGCCTGGCTGTTTTCTCTGATAACTTAAGACGCATGTGCATGGGAATATGACATCATTGACAGGTGACCAAATGAAACGGACCCTTTACTATGATTAAAATCAGTATATCTCTGGTTTGAGAATTGTTTGAAACCTTTGGGATAATGTAAGTTTATAACTTAAAAAATATGTAACATAGGTCTTGTCATTTTTAGACATTTGAATGTAGAAAAGTTACACAGGTTTTCCCACATAAAGACTTTACATGGGTAGCCTCACCAGGTATATTGAATGCCGCTCAATTGTAATTGACGACGCATTCACCCAAGACAATTGGCGATGCATGACAGATTTATCTTTGTTTTTAATTCGTTCAAAAGTCACCTCCCTGTAAGCCTACCGTTGCTGTAACCATGTCTTATAACTGGCTAAAATTGGCTTGTCTGCGACTATCACGTAGCCTAGGCTCCTCTCTCTGTTCGGTGAGTGTGGAGCTTTATTACAGTGATCCGCATGTAACCTGTATGATAAAAGTATAGACGCCCCTGCAGGCTCAGCAGATGAGATTGTCACTGATGAACGTGAGACCTGCTGAATTTCTCACAGACAATATGTTATTCAAATCGTAATGAAACGAGTCCTTATTGGAAGGAAAAAAGAAAACAATGCCTCATGTCATCTTGTGAAAATATGCATCCTTGTTTGGCATGGATCCATTCAGTTGTTTTAAGCTCGCAGGACCCTCCTCCAGTTTATTTTTGGTCAGTTTACGCTAAGCTAGAATATCAATAAAATGCTCAAAAGGGGGCCAATGGATGCTGCAATAATGTCTATATTTTGACAAGTGCAGCCTACGTGTTCATGACAAGATCTTGTCCGAAAAAAGTCTGGTGATCGCCTTACCTTTTTTTATGCCCCACTGCCAATCAGCCCTGGCTACTAAGGGAATGCTATAGGCTAGCCTACATCATATTAAGGAAACACCCTGCATGTGAATGTTGCAATGGCCCATGAATAATTTTAACTCGACAAGCTACATTCTAGCGTGACAGAAATACATTTAAACTGAAGCGATGTACGTTTTACCAGAGGAGATACATTCCATCGGGAATACAATTCTGCAAAAGAAAGAAGTTGGATATTGGACCAGAGCTGTTGTGGACAAGGTAAGTTGCAGCAGTTTTAATCCGTATAGCCTTATTGGTCTCTGAGGGAGAGTTTAGGGGAATGATTGGCTAGACACAGCTGTGTATGTTATGACTTCAAAACAACAAATGTTTGATCTTGCATGAATTATACAGACATGAGCATCACAAATGATTTTAAGATGAGGAGACCCCTCACCCCCGAGTATATCCCAGATCTGTGGAAAACACTGTTACATATAATAACTTTAAGAGAGTAGACTGCAGCCTTACTGCCTTTTTGTTTTCTCGTATTTGTATATACTCTCCCTCACTCCCTCACCCTCCTCTCTTACCTGTACTCCCAGTATGCCAAAGATAATGAAGAAGGCGCAGCAGATGACCACAATGTTGCCGATGGGCTTCAGTGACGACATCAGAGTCTCCACCACCAGCTTCAGCCCTGGGGCTCTGCTGATCACACTGGAACACAGCATATAAAATGATATTACTGCACTGTATGTGTGTGTGTGTGCATAAGTGTGTGTTTGTGCAGGGCACAGCATTCCAACCTGCAGCCTCCACATATCCCCAGGCCCTCACCCTGTGTGCCCACACACTTAGGCACACTTTTTCTTGATTTCCCTTGTTTAAAACAGTTGAAAACTCTTTTGTCATGTGCCAACATTTCAGAACTTTTCAAACCAAGACACTTGCTGGCTCAAAGACAAATTAACTTTCATTCACTCCTGCTCTTCTTTAAAAACCATCTCTTCCCCTCTTTGACACCTCCTTTCATTTCAAGGAAACTGATATGTCTAATTAAGCCAATGGACTGATGAGGACGTTTATCTAGCGCCAGCATGGCATCCGGCACTCTATTGCACTGCAGCTGAGCTTCTCCAGTGGAAAAACACAAACACACACATAAACACTACATAAAATCCAATGTACACAAACTTAACTGCACAGACTTTCACACAGAAAACCCAAATGTACACGTAACAGCACACACACACCGCACAAAAATGCAACATAGACACACCAACGTCAATATGTTGACAGATCAGATATGTGTGATGAAATTTCCTGAAAGAGAAAAAAATGCAACAGTCAAAGAAACTGTTGAGGTGAATGGATTGGAATCTGCTCAGACTCTGTCTATTTGTTTTTGTCTGCACTGTAGGTTTTCCCTGGAGTACACAATTGAATGAAGGAAAAGTCAACAGCATGTTACCAGAAAACACGAGATAATAAGAAGCCAGGACTGACCAAGACCACTGATCAATAGCCCTGATCTGAAAATAATGAGCCTATGGTGACACATAATCACTCAGCACCTCACTGCCTCTCTTGATATTTTATTGAAAATCAGGTTGGGATGAAGTGTTGCTGTATGCCTTTAGAGGGTGCTAGTGTTCAAGAACTGCATCTGCTTCTGTATCCTTTTGTGACTGATACAGTTCAGATATGAGCAGGAGTATGACAATACTTCTGTATTGACTGCATTTGTGTAAGAGGTTGAAGTCACAGTTTAAATGTTTTTGTCATGTCTGTAGAAGAGTTTACACATCTTTTAGGCAATTAGGCATACAGTGGGGTTCAAAAGTCTAAAGTAGTCTCAGATGTTTGGACCCCACTGTATCTCTTTAAAGTCAACAAGAAATGCAAAACAGCTGAAGATGTGCAATAAAGGCTTGTTAAATAAGTCTTGTCCAGTCAAATGATTAAATATGTATGATGACAGTTCAAAGGTATTTTTATTCCGTTGTTAAATAAACTGAGTTGATCCAAGTCAACTGTTCACTTTTCACTTCTTCACTTTTTTTTTAAGTGAAAAGGGGGATGACCATTCTGAAAAGCAAAAAGCAAAAAGCAAAAGTAAAACTAGCTTGACCAAGACTAAGAGGCATTAACATTGTGAGAGAAAAAAAAGAAAAAAAGTACTTTTTGGGGGGGACGTGGGCAGGCATGCTAGGAAAGAAACGCATTGTTCACCGCTGTTTTCTGGCTCACTCCCTTAGACCACACAATGCCTCGAAAAAAGATGTTAACACTTTTATGCTTTGCATATGAAAACTTTAATCCAGCCTTTCTACCTCTTTATATCATATTCTACTCTTTAAGCTTCACTCACTAACAAATATGCTAATAGCTTATAAAAGAGTGGAACGAAAGAGAGATGAGCCTCTTATTACGAGTCAATACACTGTGATGATGTTGTACGTGAAGGACACACACTGCAATGGGCTCCTGTCCATAATATCTATTTGTATTTGACACGAAAAGGAGGATAAGCAGGAGCTGGATGGAGCGAGCCAGAGGGAGAAAACTTAGCTACATTTTTCTTATAATGTACCTCTCTGCATAATTTCACAGCAGTACACAGCATGTCCTTGTTTTGTGTGATACACAAAGCAGGAAGGAGTGTGCCGCACACATGCACCACCCATCTCTCTCCTCCATCAATATAACCCTCACACTAAGGAAAGAGAACAGCAAGTAGGGCAATAAGTGCCAGGCATGTTCCCACAGTGCAAACACTGGGTGTAATATAGGGAATAGAGGGAGGAGAGGACTTCTGGCGAGGTGGTGGGATATAGAAGGAATATATATATATATATATATATATATATATATATATATATATATATAGAGAGAGAGAGAGAGAGAGAGAGAGAATTAAGAGATTAAGTACAACTGTTATGAACCATGCAACTGGCAAGCAACTGTTTTTCCACCATTAAAAGAGCAAAAGTGACATTGACATGCCCTAAATGCACTTTTGCTTCAGAATATGTGCTCCTTATCGTTAAAATAGAGCGTTGTCTGCTTGTTGCAATAATACTCATACATATGTAGAAAGCAATGCAAGAATACACACGACAGTAGACATCAGTTTTATGGATGACAAAGTGGTGTCTGCTTTGTACTGTGTTTAACAGGCACAATTTAAAAAAATTCTAAATTAAATTATAAGGTTTCAAAGTGTATAACAAGGACAGTTTATTCAAGAAAAGAATGCATTTACAGAAGATCTCATTTAGATCTACAGGGTATATAAAACTTGCTTTGTTTACACAAAATTTTGCCTATAAGCCAAAGTTGTGACGGAACGTCTCGCTAACTGCCATTAGATATTGATTCAAATGTTGCAAAACTGTAACTGTTGTAGGGAAGTATGTGACATTACCTTTTTTAACTGAGCCCAACCCTCTTCAAACCAATAAATACAGAAATCTTTTGTGAAATAATCATAACTGTTCTTCTGAACATACTGTTCAGAAAAATATACAGTATGTTCATAACTTTCAGTGCCTCTTCTTGCTTTTACTAATAATGATGATTGAGATTTTGTTTACTGAATTTATGAATCAGCAGAAAACAAGCGTAGCATTAATTTTGTTTCAGGGCTGTCTTTATATTTAGATTAGTTACCAGGCGGATAACAAATAGAGCATGTATACCACTATCCTGTGACTGGTGGCTCACAGTAAGAAGGCTCTCGATTTCTGTGTGGAGTTTGCATGTTCTCCCTGTGTCTGCCTGGTTTCCCTCTAGGCAACCTGGCTTCCGCCCACAGTCCAAAGATATGTACATTATGTTAATTGGTGACTCTAAATTGCCCGTAGGTGTGAATGTCAGTGTATGTGTGGTGGTGGTCGGATGACCTGTCCAGGGTGTACCCCCTTGCCCAATGTCCAGCCCCCCCCGCGAGCCTGTGGTATAGAAAATGGATGGATGGATAACCTATGGAAGCAGTTATTCCTTATAATGCAACTAAAGTATTTGTTTGTTTGGAGCATGGTGCTGGCTACTAGGAGGCTGTTTCTCAGTAGTATAACATTAGTGAATACTATAGATACTAATATACTGTAGAGATATAATACTAATAAAATTGCCAAAGATGTGAGATGGGTGCTGTCTATAAGAAAAAAAAACTGAAAATTCACTTGCCAGAGTCTGAGACATCACATTGGTGAAAATGTTTGGCCAAAATGAGAAAAATATGATTTTTCAAATTTTGCTAACGCTGTGGGAACGTAACATGCAAGATATAATGCCCATTGTCATGCACACAAAAATGACTCTGTATCCTTATTGTAATTAAGTTTTCAAATCATAGCTATAAGATGGTGTTTTCAGGGATAGCAACTTGTCCACAATCATCAAGGAGGTATGTAAGTTTAATATTCTGTGCCCATTGAGGCACAGAATCTGGCTAATTCTTCCCACAAATGTCAGAACTAATTTTAAAAATGGCCAATACTTGGTATGTAACATGAGTGAAGAACTATAAATAAACTAACAAACAGAGCCAGCCTTTATCTTAATAATTAGACTATGTGTGTGTTGTTAAGTTTTGCAGAAGCACTTGTAGCACAACATGCCTAACTCAAAGTGCTGTTGTCCCCAAAGGTATATTTGTTGGAACCGAAGCAGTAAATTCAATCTGTGTTGAATTATCTCCAACAGGGTTTTAATTTCTAGCAGTTAACCATAACAAAGCTATACTGTATATCCACTGCAGCACATTAACAGTTTAATATGCTGTAGCATTTAATGCTGTGCTCCCCCTTTTGGATTGAAAGTTACAACCTACCTTAAAATCCAATTTCACTATAACTCATTTACCATCTCAAAAGAGGAGAGAGTAAAGGTGCAAGGCTCAGTTTTTCCTCTTTCTTTTCCCATACCCTCCTGTTTCTTCCCCACTCACTCACTCTCTACCTGTCTTCAGTCAGTCTTCCTAATCCTATTTCTCCCTCTGCCTTGATAAACACACACACACACACACACACACACGCACACACACACACACACATACACACACACACACACACACACAAACACACACACACACACACACACACAGAGACTATGTATACTTACTGCAAATACACAAACAGAATGTCTTGAGAGCTCTCCTTCAAAGTGAGACACAAAGCATGAAGCCACACACAAGCACATACACTGAGGTCCTTCTATCACTCTCTCTCACACATAATAATACAAAAATAGTCTCCAAATTGATGATTTCCGCCTTATTTCCGCCTTATTTCTGCTCAAATAAACACAACTGTGCAATTCTGTACACAATAACAATAACACAATACCAAACACACACACACACACACACACAAATATACAAACATCTCCCAAAAGCTCCATTCCATTCAGAGAAGGCTCAGTTTGTTCCTATCTGAAACAGATACATCGAGCAAATTTATCATCCTGTGAGTTTTGGAAATGGAGAGATTCAAACGCATATACTGTATATGGAGTCATATGTCCAACTGGTTTGTGTAAGATCATATTGTGTTAAGGGTAAGACTTCATTTTATGATTGTTTTTACAGTTTCTGGGGTAGTCTGTCTTCTCACCGTGTTTGTTTGTCTATAAATTTTGGCATTCCTGGGAGAGCCACTTACCGTAGAGGCCTCAGAGTTCTCAGCAGCCTCAGCACTCTGAGCATGCCTAGGATCTTGGTACCCGAGTTGGAGATGAGAGACACCAGGATGTCAATAACAGAAATCATCACCAACATTCCATCTAGAATGTTCCAGCTGCTCCTCAGATAGGCCTTGTCCCCAAAACACCAGCCCATAGCTACGATCTGGACACAAAAAAGGGACAGGGATTGGCACATAAACATATAGCAGAGTGTAGATGGTGTATGTTATTGATAACACAAAGGGTAAACTGCTGCAGTACCAACCGAGCTTGGTACATTCTAAATTAAATATTAACTCCAAATATAGAGGTCATAGATGATACATGAATCAGTAATTCAATAACTATTTTGTCTGTGCAGTTGCAGATTTGCTATCAAGCCATCCTTTGCATTTATTAGGAGTTGATACTTAATGTCCCACACTGACAATTTATTGACTTTGTGAAGCAATTGTTTATTTGGAACTTGGCAGCAAAGATCATAAAAACCGCAAGCTTTCCAAACCTCATTTCTAATTCTATAGGTTCCACTCTGAAAAGCAGTTTGCATTCCAGAAATTTTGTTTTCGTTTTTTTAGCTCAGACTTATTTTTGTTTTATGCATTTCTAGACACCTACTGCAACTGAGGAGATGAGAGAGAGCAAGAGAGAGAGATAGAAGATCATTTACATAAGTTGATGCTAATCAATGTATAACAGTAAATACTGTACATGAATAATGTGTCTGAATCAAAGAGAGCTATCAGGCTATATGAACACAGATGGGTTTCTGTGATAGCCCACACAACTTTTATTGATTCTTTTCGTTGTGTAGCTTGAGTTCAGCATAGTTAGGTAATTAGCAGAATGCATTATGCATTATTAATAGTGACATATCAGTATGAAAGCAGCATTTTGCTGTTGTAGTTATGGTGAGGTGTACAGTAGTTAAGTAAAGTTACTATTCATTGAAATACATTAGTTTCTAATCCAGGGGATGGTCTCCACCAAAGCTTTATAACATAAATCTGACAGAGAGTAAAATACTGAACTTTGCATTCTTTTTTTGGACTTCTGAACAACATTACTTCTTTAGGCCAGAAACATGCATGTAAAGTACAAGCACCTAAAAACTGTTCTTAAGTAGAGTATTAGATTATATCTACTTAGTTCGTTTTCACCATCTGCTTTAACTTAACTACATTTACTATTGCTGGACTTTCATGTAATGGAGTATTTTTACATTGTACAATTCCTTTATTTGTGTAGGTAAAAGATCTTAGTGGTTCTTCCACTGCTGGTAACATTGTGTTAATTACATAATAAAGGTTAAATTGAATAGCTTTGATCTAGCACTCTTACATGTTTGGTGATAACCAATCATCCCTCATTTTAGTGCTTCACCTCAAAAGATTATTTGGAAATTAAATGATACAACCAGGTGTGTGTGTTTGTGTGTGCGCAGAAAACCCTACATTCCTGAGCCTGGCAATTGCGCTGGGACCAAAAATAGAGAAAGAGGCTTTCCTCCCTTCTGCCTTCACTTGCTCTCGCCCATTCCTGTGTAGACCTCCACTTAAAGCTGGGCCATTTTAATACTGGTGAGACTATCCTCTGATTAGCATTATGAAACAGCCCTGAGAGTGTGTGTGCACACTGTGTGTATTCACTGTCTGCTTGAGTCTCACTTACTCACTCTCTTCTTCCACTTCCTCTCCCTTCCCTCCCTCTTAACTTTTTTGTGTTTTGTGGCTTACAGTATAGATGGGCATCAGGCAGACTTTTCTCTCTGCGGCTTTGTGTCTGAGTAGTTTTTGGAGTCTGGGTCAGGTTTCTCCATCCTATGCAATTTTTTATATTGTGGGTGAATACATATGCTTCACATCTTGTTTCTTTTAAATGGAAATGAGAGGTCTTGATGTGAGGTAGTGTTCTTATGTGGACAAAAAATCCTCAGTTACCAAATATTTTGTGGCACAAGAGCTGATGTCAACTGCGTAGGAACACAGGTCAGTGATGACTTCATGTAAAAATGCAAAACAAATATGTACACCTTCAAAAGGATACTCATAAGAAGAAACAGACCATATAATTTAAGTTCCATGCTATAGAATCAAAATATTTACTAGTATATGACATCCTATCAAATGGCTAATCAGTGGCTAAAATGACCACCATCTTTTGAAATATCTGCACTGGGCTTTAGGAAGTGAACAAAATCACCTGTGGCCTGAACTCTCATAAAGTGGTTTTTACAGCTATTGCAAATTTCTTACCTTTACAGTCATCTCAGCCACAAAGATCGCTGTGAAGATGTAGTTGGACAATGTAAGGAAGATCCGTTCCTGCCAAGCAAAAGACCAGAGGTAATGTTCATACGATTAGTTCTAATGATTTAAAAGTCACATTTGTCATAAGCATGTTCTTCTACTTTGGTCTTTGACTGCTCCTTGACTGATGTACATCTGAATAATGTATGAGGAAGATATTTTTCCTCATACTGAAAACATCTTTGTATAAACATTGCAATATTGCAAATTAAGCTATTGCACTCACTAATGACGGCTTGAAGACAGTCCTAAAGTTAACTCCTTATTAGCATTGCAGGAAACTGATTTGGTATTTAGGCTTGAAAGCTTATTTTCCTTTATACCAATGTACCAATATCAATGTTAACCATTTTTTTGTACTTCAAATGAACTGCAAACTCAACCGAATTGCACTGGGAATAAGTGATATATTACTTGTGGAACACTTGGTAAATTGCTTCACATGTGTTCAGAAACAAGACTTTAAGGCTGAAATTGGTATTTTTTCAATAAAAGCAAGCATATTTCATCAGAGATACCTGATGAAATATGCACCTGTACCCAACACAATACAATCAAGAATGAGCTACTAGACCTCCATCTATTCACATTCACATTACTTTACTTCTATGTTTCCCTGTTGCCTGAGGCAGCATGGCTCAGTAGTATGTGTCCACACAGGCGAGAATGGGAGCCTATTTACTGAGCTAAACAAGGATTTACGAAAGAAAACAAGAAGGCCTGAAAGAATAAGATCACTTCACCAAAAGCTTAGGCCCTGTTCAGGTATGGTATTAACATCTGTTCTGGCTGATCTGATCACAAGTTGACAGCTCTAAGTACAAGTAAGAACACACCCAAGATGCACTGAGGATGCATTTGAGATCTAATCATTCAAACCACATTTGGAGGTGGTCTGGGCCACATGTGGCCATATTCTTTTAGTAGTGTGAACGCAAATGTGCTGAGCCACAATGTAGGACTGGCTACTCAACTGACATCTGCCACAATCTGATTTGTCCTGCCACAGTTTCATAACAAACCAAAAATATTTTACTATTTAAAATGGATAAAACCTTATTTAATTGAAGAGCGCAGTGCAATGATTTGCTTAACCAGTCCATGCCCTCTTTCGCTCACGTTCATTCACACACTCACACACACACACACATGCAGACACATGCATGCACACAAGCAACGAACCTTTCTGCTGGATTGATTGAAGACAGAGGTGGGAGTAAGTCACACATGTGCAAGTCACAAGCAAGTCTCAAGTCTTGACCTTCAAGTCTCAAGCAAGTCTGAAGTAATTCTTGTGAGAATCAAGCCAGTCGAGTCACTGCTCTCAAGTCATATGACAGTATGATGATTTACCCGAGTTTCCACATTAAAATAAGCTAAAAGACAGTAGCTAAGAACTGTTGGAGTTCTACTTGTAACAGAAACATTGCATTTCTCATCAAAAGGTATTGCATCAAAGCCACATACAACTGAATGGTTTACAAAAAAATAAAATGAGGTATATCAAAATAAAAAATAAAAAAATAAAACTAACATAGCCTAAAATGTGAAAATGACTGATATTAGATCTACATTAAACCATTAAACCAAATGTATTTCAAGTATTACACTAAAGTATAACCATTTCAGTATGCCTCTAAATACTGACATTACCAAACATTAAATCAAACCATGAAAATGTATACAAACAATTCAAGTATAATGGTTCGTATGCCATCAAATGGCATTCTTCAAGCAGGCCTCACTTTTATGTGAACACACCCTTTAACTTGAAAGATATTAGGGGTTATGCAAACCACACATCATACATCTGTATAAATGATACTGCTTTTATAGATCCTTCTCTTTTTAACAAAAATTTAATCCGAATTGAAACACACAACCCTTGCATAAATTTGGAGAGAGACAGTGAGTTTGAGTATGTTTCTCAATTGGAATGGATATTATATGTTACTAATATTTGTGAGTGTGTGTGTAAGCATGTGTGTGTATCCTCACATATCTATATAGGGTATGCTTCTTTTATAACCTAGTTCTAACATGGGTTGACATTAAATTGTATTTACTCTCAAAAATATAACATACTTTTTATCATCACAGACACAGACTCTACTAAAACTAAACTAAAACATCATGGGTCAACCACATGCTGCCAAATGAAGGATCCAGCAGAGCAGCTTTTAGGTATAAAGGGTCAGAGAAGGGCAATGACTGTCCATCACCCTGTTCATCTGCTATCCTCACATTCATGAAGATCCCTGTGAATCTTCTTTGGAGTGACCTTTGCAGGCTACAGATCAAGCAACCCAAGCAGCACACTTTTTCTTTTTGATTTTCCAGATGTTGATTAAGAGAAAGGACACAGGATGCCACAACACTTATGGTCAAGTTTTTTCTCCTTGTGTGAGATCTTTGGCTTCTGCGAAAGGCTGAAAGACATCTACCAGTTCCTGTATCTGATTCCACTCTCTAGCTGTGAATACTGTCTCCTTGTTTCCCACATTTTCAAGAGGTGTAGACAGTTTCAGTTGGTCACAGCTGAGCACCGCTTTCAGGTGTCTCAGTGTAGAATTCCAGCGTGTGGTATCACAGGCAGAAACCCTGTCCAAACTCCTTCTCCTTGAAAGAGGTACTTGTGTGGAGTGAGGAGCTCAACCTGGAAGCTTTGGCAAGGGCTGCGCTGACTCATTTAGTCTCTTTAAGGACATCTGAATTGAAGTGTGTGTGCAAAACACTGGACTCTTGTCTGGGATTTGGCACTGAAAGAATTTTCAACCTGCTCTTGCTCTTCAACTGTCAGGTCATTCCAAATGTCAGAATCATCAAGATCACCTTTTTCATCCTCTTGTCCTGGAAAACATGTAGTGAACGCTTTTTTCATGTTTGTGGCATGAAAAAAGTGTTGTCCTCTTCACAAATTTACTCAAATTCTTCACATATTCTCTCTCCTGTATGGGAACCTTTGAAGTGGTTGCATGCAAGCAACTGGGATTTCAACTCTGCTGCAAGCTCTCCCAGCTGAGTGTGCCTGACTACACCTGCAGGTGGATCACTTACTTCCTGTCTGACAGGAGGCAGCACGTGAAGCTAGGAAAGCATGTCTCTGACTCCCAGACCATAGGCAATGGATCCCCAACAAGGCTGTGTTCTTTCTCCTCTGCTCTTCTCCCTGTACACCAACACCTGCACCACCAGCCATCAGTCTGTCAAGCTCCTGAAGCTTGCAGACGACTCCACCCTCATTGGACTCATCTCTGATGGCGATGAGTCTCCCTACAGGTGGGAGATTGACCGTCTGGTGACCTAGTGAAGGCAGAACAACCTGGAGCTTAACGCTCTGAAGACAGTGGAGATGACAGTGGACTTCAGGAAGAGCCCAGCCCCATCTACCCCCATCACACAGTGCGACTCCCCCCTGGCCACTGTGGAGCATTTCCGCTTCTTGAGAACAGAACAGGACCTCAAGTGGGAACTGAACATCAGCTCTTTTATTTAATTTTAATTTAATTTTTTAACTTTTAATTTTACCTTTAATTTTACTCTAAGTTTATTTATGTCAATGTTTTGCACCAAACACCAGCATACATTTCTTGTATGTGGAAACATACATGGCAATAAAACTGATTCTGATTCTGATTCTGATTCCGAACTGCAGACAGTCAGTTTCAATACCGAGCCAGTGTGCTGTGAATCCTAGATAGCATCCTCATAGCATATCATCTAACTCAGACCCAAGAGAATAAAACCAGCCTAAATTAAAGTTAGATCATTAACATTATGTTATGTTGGTTAACCCTTCAGACACAGCCCAATACTAAGAGACCCAGGTAAGAAAATAATCTGGAATTTGCCATTTCACATATTGAAGTCCAATTTTCAGTTAATTCAAATGCATAATCAAATCGAAGCCAACTCTAACCTGCCTCAAACTTGACATTGTTTGCAGCAGAAGCCTGTACAAAGTAGAAAGAGTGCCTGTTCAGACCCACATGGTGACATTATCATTGACATGATGTGCAAATGAGCAATAGAAAACCGGCCGCGCATGTAACTTTTTTTTTTTTTGTGAGAACCTGTGCCACCCCCTGACAAGATGCCGCCCATATCTAAATCCACAATTGAGATGGCATACATTATATCAGTCTCACACACTTTGTAAAAGTTCCACACGGCCAGTGTGTTTTTTTGTTTTGGTAGCCTGTTGCATCCCGGGGCAGTGAACAAGCTGGGCCAAAATCATGTTTTCTCAGGTCATCGTGACCTTGACCTTTTACCTTTAGCCATCAGTTTGTCTTTAAGAGGATTTCTTCAAATGTTGTAAAAACTTTCACCTGACCTCAAGGTGTTACGGAGACCCTCCCACGATTCACACCTAGGTGCGAATCAGACTTTGAATGTAAACTCAGCATCAGCATTGCCCTGGGCCAGGTACTCTCAGCAGGGATCCCCGGCGACGTCATTCAGGTGATAAAAGCAGCACCACGACGCTCCGCCGTTGCTTATTCCCGTGCACCAATTACAGTAGAGAGCTCCTCCAAGCTCTCTCTGTGACTTGGCTGCTGAGAGGGAGCAATCCTCAACATTTGACCTTTTTCCACAACTTCTTAAAGCCTAGGTCACAGTCTTCAACTCCCGGACTGAGCGCATAGACTGCTGTTGTTTGTTTCCTTTTTCGTTTTTTCATTTTTTGGATCCGACATAGATCGCTGTGCAATCAGCTGATTTTACGTTCTGTGAGGACGAGCACGCCGACTTTGTTAAGGACAAAACAAAGTTCACCATCCCTCATCTGTGATCTTCCCGCTGCCACTGAGGAACTCATAACACCGTCATCGCCAGGAGAGCAAGACACAAACCGCCAAGCTCCCAGCCAAGGACCGAGCTGTGGATACTCAGAGTGGACTTTCTTTTTCTAACTCCGAAGGATTGGAACAACGCAAAGTAAGAGGCTGATGTCTGGGCAGAGACACAATTAGCGTAGCATGTTGTGTTTTGCTATTTGACTTATAAGTGCTGCATATCCTGTTGTTTTAGATCGTTCACTGTGATCAGCTTAATAAGCCAAATATCCGACTAGACGGACCCCGGTTCGCTGGCGCCGTTATTATGTAGTGATATTGTGGTGACGATCTCTTGTGGACTCTTTCCTCTCTTCATCTTTATTCTCCCTCTTTTCTCCCAATCACCTCATCTACATCTCACTCACATTCAGGCTACCCTAGGGTGTGATCGCGTCATACACGTAAAGCTCAAGGTCCCTCCCTTTGTTCTCGCTGTTCACGCCATTCACACTCTGCGGCCAGCCGCCATCTTGGCTCTAGCGACGACGTCACTTGCGTCATGCTGCCGCCATCTTGGCTCCTACTGACACGTCACTCATGTGACTTCGTCGCCATCTCTCTCTCTCTCTCTCTCCCCCTCACACACACACACTCACACACACAGTTGTTACATATATGTTTTGCCTGTAATCATCTAGTTAGTAACCAATGTTTGTTTTAGTTATAATTGAATTATAATCAGTTTAATATCAAGTAATGTTATTTTGAATAATTAAATAAATCCTGTTATAATTTAACTCGTCGTTGTCTGTGATTATTGTGACTATATTTGTGATAACAGGTGGATTCAGGACAGTCAGTGCTCGAATTTACCCTTCAATTAACCTTCTGAGACTGTATTTTGAGCCATCAATTTGGTAATTGGTCCCTGGTGACAGGGTGGTGCCCCGAGGTTACAACTTGTAGTAAACATATATATATATATATATAACTACCATACTAAAAAACATAGATTTAAAAGTTCTTATAAACTATTTTAATCAAACTGAGGATTTGTTCAATTGGTATCTCCAAACACCAAGACAATGGTTTTTCATTGTATTTGTAGCTCAAGTTAGAAAGAAACAAATTGTAATAGATAGTCACAGAAGCTGGGCTCCCTCAACAGGAGTACAATACAATACCTCCCTCTTGCCTCTCATTCCTCATCTCTAATGGTGGTGGTATTATACCCAGTTCAGTGCCTGGCAGTCTGTCTGACCACAGCTCAGGGAACCACACGCCATCACCCTGAAGAGCCTATTCCAACTCAGCCTGGTTTGAAGTAATGCTGATCACAATGGCAAGGCTATGACTTAAACTGAGAGACATTATGCTTAGTTATACACCAGAGAAAACAATACCCAATACTTAACTTCCATTGGTAATCTCAAGTGGCAAAAGCTCCACCTGGCATTGCAAACTGGAAGCCCCAGACACCTGACCGGTTCAGTATTTGTCTTGACTTTTAAGGAACACAAAATCCTACAATTGTATAATAATTGCAGTTTCCAGTAATACAATTTCAAACCCTTCCTGTATCCCTGAGCAACAAAAAACAAGAGTCAACCCATACCTCATGGAACTCTTTCAGCATGGTCCAGTCTGTAGCACCATCTCTTTATCTTAATGTTGTCTGGAGTAGATGACGTGGCTGCTGAAAACTTAGATTGATCATATGTTATACTGTTGATGCTGATATAATTCAATTTAGAGCTCTAGACAGTTCAGTCCCTTAGCTCAATTAGAAATAATACATCATAATAGGCAGTATAATCATCCCCAATCATTTCCACTGAGCTACAGGAAGACAGTATCCAAGCAACCTCCAGCACCAAACCAAAACAACAATGGACTGCAAGCCAAATACAAAGTGTGTGACATAATTTCCAGGACAATAAACTAATTATTCAGCCTGCATTCCACACTAAAATACTGTGACTAAGACACTTGATCTCTGTAACAATGACTTTTCTATTTAAGGAATTTAACACGTGTCTTCTGTCAGGTTATCACAATGGGTGATATAAAGCAGATACTTCAAATGAGTAGCAGCAGTGTGATTAATTATACATCTGGTTGTTATACACAGGCCAAAACAGAATCAGCGAGTCGAGATCGATTCACAATCGGCTTCATTAATTCAAAACAACCCACACAGACAAACAAATAGCACCATGCAATGATCACTCCAGCAAATTAAATCTGAAAGAATAAGCATTACAGCTCATAACTGTAAAGACTGCTCATTCTCTTGTTTTGGGCTGGTTGCAGCATCATATATTTCCATCTTATTTCAGTAATGGCCTCAGGGTGCAGACTGGACTTGATGGCTATAGGAGGAAGCCGACAAAATATACGTACATCCGAAAACATTGCCCTCTGATCTGAAAGTGCTGTGATGGATTTTGTGATTTTGCTCGTGTTTATATACTGTGTGTTTGTGTATATGCAGAGGTGAGAGGAGAAATTATCCTAACTGTATGTGTGTGTGATCTCTTTGCTCTGAGACAAGGTGGTCTGTGGGCTGGCCTCTCCTAGACATTAGCCACGTAGATCAGACTTAATTACAACAGCACTGTATTCTGTATTTCAGGCACAAAACAAGTAGAATGGAGCATTCCAGTCAAGAAGAAAAAAGAAAATCAAACACTGATAATTATTGTGTTGGAGCAGGCTGGGTTGCGTTCTGTTGCTATAGCTGGATGTAGGAAAGGACACAGAGTTAGATATGTGTATGTGTGTTGCTGCAAGCCATTCAGCCCTCTATCTGATGGGATGGTACATTAGCTAAAGAGGTGATGGTGTTGATGATGCAGAGCAGTAGACACAGGGGTATAACACACATTACCCAGAGCTACTGGTGCACAGTCAAAAAGGAGATGCTCTGTGTGAGTCTGTGTTTGAACAGCCATCAAAATTTGACTTGCTGCAGGTACATGTTACCTTTTTCTCCATTTCTATTCAGACTATTTTGAGCTGCGTGGCAGCAAGTTTCTTTATTCTACACACACACATTTCAGTTGGTTGTGTGTCTATACATATGTCTGTCTATATATGTCTATAAAGTACACACACACACACACACACACACACACACACACACACACACACACACACACACACACACACACACACACACACACACAGTTTTTATTTCTTGCCTGTCCACCTGTCTTTCCATTTGTCTTTCCTTCTTCTTAGTTTCTTTCTGCATCAACCATTAAAGACTGCAAAAGCATCATACTGTTGTACATTTTTAAGTCTGACATTACAGAAGAATAGTTAGGGATTTTGTTTGAGACTCACAGCACTGGTGGGGTCGATGCGAGGCCTCTCCATGGCAATAGTGATGCAGTTGAGGAAGATGATGACCAACACAACATGGTCAAACATCTTGTGGGTGATTATCTTATTGCACAGGATCCGAAACCTGACAAAAAAATGAACAGAAATGTGACACTTGAGTGACACTTGAAATGAACTTGACATATGGCATGCAATTGAAACAATCAAGTGTACTAACAAATGTATTTTGGTATGATAAGAGACAAATTTCCTCAGATCACTGGTCTATACCTCTAAACAGAGGTGTAGTGGTGTGTATGGACAGGTATATGGCATTTGCCCACCTCTGAGCTGGTGCATGTACTGTACATATTTCTAAAAATAACCACAGATAAACGCTAATGCAAATCTTGCAGACCAAATTTGCAGGAAATCATAATCTGTGGTGTTTACTATGAACAGAAGTCTTTTGTTCCCTGCTTTTCATGTCTCAGGCAATACCTCCTCCCAGAAAACACAAGTAACCATGTAAAATGGTACTAAGCCCAGGCAGAACAGGCAGGAAGAACTGATCAGGGAGGAAGAACTGAACATCCATTCCTCACTGACATTAGCCACAAGTTTCATGGGTGATTGGTGGGGGGGTCAGCTATAGTGAGTGAGCTAAAACACTTATAATTAGGCACACAAAACTGAATATGAAGCAAACACGGCGGGATACATTATTAAACCTTGTCAACTGATGAGCCAGAGAAAGAAGTCTCTCCTGAAGGAGACAATGAGATGGACATAATGCAAATACCTCTGGTATGTGCACATTGATTAGTAGTGGTGGTCAGTTTTCAGATCCTGAACTACAATAATTATAATAAGAATAACAGACTCATGAGACTAATAAAAATAATAATAATAACAGATGTAGCAGCAGAGCAAGACCATAGGTGTGGTAGGTGGTTTGCAGTCACATATCCAGACTCTACAGCTCCACAGGCAGAAATACCTGCAGAGAGCAACAGGAGGGGAGAGGAGAGAGACAAGAATGCTCAAAACTACAGGAGAGAGCGAAAGAGAGGGAGGAATATACAATGATCTATGATAAAAGCTGTACTTAGGTCCAGTTAGGGGGGCACAGGGATATAATCTAAATCCACAGAAAACAGAAGATAATTTACCACTTTAATAAGCACTGTTTCAGTGGAATGACAGGCCCTGAAGGCAGACTGAAAAGGTTAAAAAAGGTTAGACAAGTGTGCCGAAAGATGCTGACACACAACTCTTTCCAGTATTGGCTTTCCAGGCCAATGTAATTAAGAGGCCCTGGATTGAGGTGTATTTTTTAAGTAAAGGTGGAACCCTAGCAATTTTAAAACTAATGGGGGCAGTGCCAGTAGTCACTAATAAGGAGGAGCAACTGAATCCAAGAGACTAGACAGAGACATGTTTAATTCACTTGTACTTTTTCCACAGGACCTGCAGCTACAATGGAGGGAGCTAGGACCACCAGGTAATCGCTCACCAAGAGCGGCTGAAGTTGACAGACCAATGTCAATTGAACTGTTACAACAATTGGCTAATGTCACATCTAATTTGTTAAGAAAGTAATCAGACATAACAGAAGTCATGGAAGAGACCCACGGGACAGATTCAAGTCAGGAGTGTTACCACTACCTATTTTATATACTGTGGTGTAGGTCAACAACAGTAAACCATATTTCATAAATGCATCATATGTTTTATATCTAAATTTTAATCTGTAAAGAAGCCTAGCTGCTAACTATAGCTGTCAAAAATCTGCATTAAAAAGTACATTATATCCCACTTAGTTGTAATTGAGTAGTATATAGTAGCATGAAATGGAAATATTCAAGCATACAGAAATGTCTATCCAGACTGCAGCTCAGTCCGGGCGTGTTGTTTAAAATCTTAAACTATATTAAAGACTATACAAGGACATTTAGTGAAACACACTGTACAAACTTTAAAAGAAATGAAAGATCTCATTCAATTTATGAGAGCTATAATCAACTGCTGTAGAATTAGGAGTTATTATGTCTGACCTTTATTATCCAACATGAAAAACTTTTAGCTAGTCACAACAAAAAGAAAAAAAGAGAGAACGCTTGGTATACATATATGGCAGTGGAAGGGATTAAACTCTGCAACTGCTTTGATTTCTGATATTGCTCTAAGTGTACAGTGGATTTTTGGCTTTACTTTATAGAGACACGATTGTGTCAACACTGTGTGTGTGTTTGTGTGTGTGTGTGTGTTTGTGTAACCATAACTGATATAATGAGCCATTTGCAGTTTCACTGTACCAGCCATGTGTACTTACACCTGCATGGCTTAATCTTTGAGACAGGCATATGTTACTGGCAGGATCAACCAGTTTGCCCTCTTACACAGAACTGCTCATTTGACTGTGGTTGTAGCGACTTCAGGAAACAAACTAAAAGTCGCTGGGAGGCTGATGTAGGTAGGGCCTGATCTTTGTCTGACTCGCCAACAAAGGAAAAAAAGGAACCGCTGCCAGTCCAGAATATGTGAAGAAAAAACTTTTATTAACAAAAGAAAATGAACTTATTATAACATGCACAAATTATAATCTATTAGCAATAACCGAGTAGTGGTCAAAAAATACAGTGACCCCCTCACCCTCTCTCCCCATCTAACACACAGGTGAACAGGTGCCTATATTAACTATGAATGTCCATAGCACCCCCCATCTCCATGTGACCCAACTTTCCATGATGATCATAATCGAACAAAAAAATGTATAACTGATATCACAAACACTAATGAATAACAATACCAAAATATAAATCACAAAATCCATTCCTGTCAGAAAAGCATTCATGGTTCCTACATTCCATCCCCTAATTATTAGGCTATTACACATAAGAATTACTTGCATTATCCAAATTGATAGGAGACATGACACCATTAAAAATATCTAAAGTTCCATGAATTTTTACTTTCCACACATCAGCTGTCTGGTTTCTGACTCATAAGTCAATAAGGCCAAAGGTTGCCAATAGTCTGTTCAGGTCTGTCAGTCAAAATCAGAGTCAAGATTGAGTTTTCATTGAGTCACAATTTGCAGCAGCCACTCCACTCCTCTTCAGCCTTCTGCAGTAGACAGATCTTAGTTACTGGCCGGTCCAGGCAACTGCTCTCTGTTTTAATGTGCGCCTGACGCAAAAAACTTCTTCTGTCTGGAAAGGTTTGTAGGACTTTTCCCATAGCCCAGGATTTTCAAAGTGCTGTGTTGTCCACTATAAGCACTATATCTTCAGGGATGAGGTTATGCTTTCCTCCAGACCATCTCTGACACGCCTGCAGTTTAAGTTATGAGAAGAGTTAAGTTCTCTTTAACCCACCTTTTCCAGAACAAGTCTGACATGTACTGCACCTGCTTCCGTCCCCCTACTCTTCACTCCAAATGGTCCAAAATAGTCTTCTCTGACACAAATAAATGGGGGTTCACCTGGAGTAACTCCTTCATCGGTAAGTCTGCCATCAGCTGTGACACTGGCTGAGCATTTAGTCTTTGACAGATGACACACTTGGATAGAACTTTCCTTATCTCTCCCGCAGTTTAGACAACTTCTTGATGTATATGCCTTAAAAGAAGGTCTGAGATATTGAAGTCCTTAGCCAGTATTATGGGATGCTTAGCCTTCACCAGCATAGATGACCTGCTCGGGTCACCACCAACTCTCAAGACACCATCCTCTACCAGGGGCAAAGTCCATAAATATGGCTATACCCCTTCACACCTTTTCCACTTTGCAGCCTGGAGAGTTCTTCTGGAAACATTTTCCTTTGACAAAACCTGATGATTTACAATTCAGCCTTCTCTAGCTCCTCCAGTGACAGACAACTTGGAACTATCTCCCTCTTGAAGGTTTCAATATCCTTCTTCAAAGACACTCTTTGCCGTTTCATCTCCTTTGCCCTGGGGCTTTCAGATATTGCAGCCAGAACAACCACGCCTGTTGCTTATCCACTCTATAAGCTGGACTCCACTGTTAGCACAGCTGGAGACAAGCTCATGATAAAGGGACACTGCTTCCTCCTTTGAAGCCACCAACACCAGACAATCATCAACATAGAAGCAATGTCAAATCTTATCCATTGCTGAACTGCTCTTTATTGTCTGTTGAGCATTTTTTAAGGGCAAAATTGTCACAGCTGGGAGATGATGTCACCCCAAAGAGATGCACTGTCATCCTAAAGTCAGTGAGGCCTTTATTTAAATCCCCAATGGGACACCATAGAAACCTCAAAAAGTCAGCATCTTCAGATGGTACCTTTACCTGATGAAACACTGATTCAACATCTGCCATGATCACATCAGGTTCTTTCCTGAATCTGGTAACCACTCCAGGAATGTACTGGTAAGATCTGGTCCCTATAGGAGCTGAGCATTAAGAAATGTTCCCTGAAGAATTGCCCCACAGTCAAACACGACCCTGATCTTCCTTTTTGTAGGATGGTAGACACCATGGTGTTGGATGTACCAGACCTTGCCATCACTACATTCCAATTCACCTTCAGTTGCTCTTTCAGCATAACCTTTTGCAACAAGAGCATTCATGAACGCAGTGTAATCCACAGGAAATAATGATTTTTTCTGAAGCCTCATCTTCAAATGCAAAGCACACTGCTTCATAATTTTCCTGTTATTTGGCAGGCTAAGCCAAGTAATGACCATTCACTTTACTGGCTGAATTTGTGACCAATTCCATAAACTTGTTATCTTCTCTTGCCATTCCAGGTTGCTCATCCACACTGCACACAACACTAATAACTCCGGCTGCTTCAAATCCATTGGATTCCCACTTTCTCCTTTCAGTGGTCCATTCACAGTCCAGCCCAACATTGTTCTAATTGCACAGGGCCCTTCATTAATGCTATGAATCACTTGCAGTGGTTCCAACGCCTTAGGAACCCAATCCCTGGGTTTATCTCAGGTAAATGAACATGTCTAAGATGAGGCCATTCCAGAAGTTCCCTTTATTTGTTGCCCCGGTGGACAGGCATACATTTTTGTGTGTAAGTCTGGGGCAATGCACAAAAGTTGTCCCGTTTTAAGCCTTTCTCTTGACCCATGGTCTGGAAAAGAATGTTTATCTTCTTCCCTGTGAGGCTAAGCTGCTGCATTTAACTCTCTGTACAGAACACTGCTGTACTTCCTTGATCCAAGAAAGCATAGGTGGTGACAATCTTGCTGCCCTTGTTTGATTTAACTTGTACAGGAACTATGGGAAGCTTACAACTGTGATCACCAGCCACAGTAACACCACTTGACACCAAAATGACGTCCACTATCACCTCTGATCTCCTCTCTGTTTGAGTCTTCTACTCTTTCCTTTGAAGGAATATGAAGTATATTTGGATGTTTAAGACCACATTTCTCACAGGAAATCTGTTTTCTGCAATTTTTGCTCATGTGTCCAATACACAAACAGCCAAAACAGACATAATTTTCCCTCAAAAAACCTATCCTCTTTTTGCGAGTTTTTTTCTCCAACTACGGAAAAAATCCAATGTGTGTCCTCCTCAACAGCAAAGACACATCTTTCTTGCTATTTGCATAGCATTCTTGGTGGCAAAACTAGTTCCTGACAATGTAGTTCATTCCACAATGAGGCTGTGGTTTGAGTTTATTTATACCTTTATTCGCTGTTAATGAGGAATCATCCTGTATATTTCCAAACACTGGGTCAGTTAAGATTTTAACTTAACACAATTCTCAAAAGCTTTCATAAATGCATATCTTAATGGGTCTCCATCAAAATTGGGAATCTCTCTCTTTGGCAAAGATGAAGGGCTTTGCTGTTGTTTTAAGAGCATAATTATTTCATTTTGCCTTCTCATATTGCCCATAATATTTTGATTCTCATTTTCTGACCCCAACTTTAAAACATCTCCAAATTGCCTTTGTATTTTCTCGTGGGTATAGCAATACACTGCATGTTGCTTAGGTTCATAAAGTGACACAGGCTCAGAATAAATAAACTGAGGTGCAATCTTCTCCTTAGGCATTGTCAATGGATCCATATCAGGATTGACTTTGTTTTGTTTTATTGACATTGTGTAATAAATTAATTGGCATCCGCATTGAGAGATTGTGGTTTTAATTTTTCCTGTTACAAATAGGAGTTCATTCAATCGGAATGCTTTGTTAGAGATTTTTTTCTGGACCGCAATACATCCAATTTAGCCACATGTGCTGCAATTTCTTTATTCAATTGAAGCTGCTCCTTCTTTCTCCTCAGTCCTTACTCCTCTTTTTCCCGTTCATGTTTATCCTTTAATAATATCTGTTTTGCCATTAATGTTGCCAAGTCAGCCTCTGCCTTAAGGCATGCTGCAAAAGTAGAAAAAGCAGCAGATTTTCCTCCAATAGCCAAACTTTTTCGTCTGATTGACCTGCTTCCCACATCTGGTACACTGTCACTTGGTTTTACATCATCTTGTATCTCTTCTACCATGATTGTGGAAGTAGCCTGCATCGGCATTTGAGGTTCCATCTGTGCTTAGAAAATAAGACACTCCGTCCTTAATTGCAGTGTAATCAGGTGTATCATTGTGCAGAAATTCCTGCACAATGATACACATTTACAGAGGATGTTGTTTAACATCCTCTGTAAATGTGTTACTTCACAGAGGCAGGCTGAGGTGAACTCAAGTCCATGTGAATGCCAATGGACTCTGGCCTCTACGCTACTGTCTTTTGATTTGATTTTGAGCACAGGTGGGCGTCCGTCATTTTTAGAGGCCAGAATGGGTGTCATGCAGAGCCTGTGTCCTCAGTGTCACTCTCCACATGGCCAAACCTTTCAGCCTGCTCTGACTGGAAGCCAGCTAGAATCCTGGTTTGAGCCAAGCCCCTTCAGTTTGAAATTTGAAAGGGCTCACTTCATTGATGGACTGTATGTCTTTCATGGAAATGTGCCAAAGAAGGAGATGCTGCTGGCACATGCAGATCACAGAAACACAGAATGACATATAAGGTAAATGACTTAAAACTGTTACAAGGTAATGATGAAAAATCACCTACAGTGTTATATCAGTGAATCCAGTCATTTCGTGGCTAATATATAGATTAAAAAAAAACAATTAAGTTCAAGAACAAATGTGAACAAGTGACCACTGAATGTAACGCAAAACCACATAATCAAAAAACCTTGATGTGTGAAAAAGAAGGCTTGTCTTTGCATCATTTATACAGTTTTCACTTAGATTTTTGCATGTCCGTAGAGCATTTGCTTTAACCTAGCAAAGATCTTAATTTCCAAGACACACCATAACTGTGCATATAGTACTCATACAACACAACAACACAGTCGTGACATCATTCACAAAAAAACTACTTTTCTGGACTAAGTCCTCATCTGGCAGATGGGGGTTTTGTTTAATGTTTAATTAGCATGTTGTGGTGCTTTGGTTGCAGGCTGGGGGTTATCGTTTTGCTTGGTGTAGCCTTCACAGCCACATCCTCCAAACAGACAGCAGATCAAAGCCCCAAAAGGGGAGGAGGAGTGAAGGAAGAGGGGGTGACGGAGGGTAGGAAGTGATGGACTCAGCACATGGCTGAGATAACACTTAGTACTCAGTAGGAGAAACTCCCTTCCTCCCTCTGCTCCTGCTTACTCACCCCTGATATGGCAGAAATGTGCAGATAAAAGAGACTTCTGAAGTGAGAATGTGGGAGGGAATAGGAACTGATATAAGAAGGGAGGATAAAAAATGCTGCACTCACATTACAGTGAAAACACTTTACCATTACAATTAACATTATGGAATATCAGTCAAATGTTAAGAATCCTTTCTTGTAAAGAAGTTGAATCTGTCTTTCCCCATACAAAAAACTATCATTTAAAAGTGCTGAGTAGCTGCTTATTTTGAATATTCAATTTAATTTTCAAATATGCAGCTTAATTACCTTAACTACCATGGGAGAAAGAAACAACAAACTCACCAGGAGCTGTGTACCCAGAACAGAAATATGTAAAAAAAAAACTCATTTTGTACATAGTTATTGAGACAAGTGGAGGTGTGAATACTACCTTGACTCTGGAGGGAAGAGGTAGAGTGACCAGGAATCTCTCTGTCGACACCAATCTGGCTGCTTCTTCTCCAGCCAGCGGAACAATCTGGCAAAGCGACCCTGCAAGGAGTGAAAAAAAAGGGACAGTACAATAATTATTCAGAAATGCACAATTTCCTGTTGCATATTAAATCACAATCATGCTCCACAGAGAGAAGTTACTACATTTGTTTGTTACAACACTGTTTTATTCATACATTCTTACATACAGATCAAACAAGGTAATTAAAAAAGGCACCTACAAATTCACACATGGACATGCTTTAGCCTAATGTAACATGCATGTAACAGGTGAGCATATCTGATATTCAAGATGAGATTATAAATCTTTTAATTATTTGCAAATGGCCTTATATCTTAAAATAAATGTATCATCTGGGGAATTTCAGAGAGGAGTAAAAGACAGAGCTTGTGTCTTTCCCCACCTCTTTTGCATCAGCAATACAACCCACAGAGACAGAAACAGAAAAGATACAAATGTTAGAGTTATCAATACTGGTAAACGGTAGGAAGTGTCAAGATAGAATCTGTCATACACATCTTGCTGAAGCCATCCCTTCAAACGTCACTGCTTAAAGTCCCTCTTAGTACGTAGTAAGTTCGTACTCAAGTCACATGTACTCAAGGATGATCTGATTAGATTTTGGTGGTTAAATGTCAAAGGTCAAGGTCACAGTGACCTCACAAAACATGATTTAGGCCTTGTGAATGCAATATCTCTGGAACTCCTCAAGGGAATCCCTTCAAATTTGTCAAAAACATTCACTTGGACTCAAAGACTGATTGGTTTGTAGCTGTATTCGGATTGGTAAATTGGTTTGAAGTTGTGTTCTGATTGGGTGGTTTGTAGCCATATTCTGATTGGGGGATTTGCAGCTCTATTCTGATTGGTTGATTTGTAGCTGTATCCTGACTGGTCGATTTGTAGCTGTGTCCTGATTGGTTGGATTATAAATATTTTGAACCATTCTGATTGTCTAGTTTGTTTGTAACCATATTCCTATTGGCTGGTTTTTAACTCTATTGGGTTTGGTTGGTTTCCAGCTGCATTCTGATTGGTTGATTTGTAACTCCACTATGATTGGCTGATTTGTAGTGCTATTCTGATTGTCTAGTTTGTTTGTAGCCATATTCTGATTGGTTGGTTTGAAACTCTATTGTGGTTGTTTGCTTTGTAGCTGCATTCTGATTAGTTTGTTGGTTTGTAGCCATATCCCGATTGGTTGGTTTGTGGCTGTATTCTTATTGGTTGGTTTGTTTGTTGCCCTATTCTAATTGTTTGATTTGTAGGCATATTTAGATTTTCAGGTTGATTTGTAGCTGTGTTCTGATGGACTAGAAGGTTTGTGGCTGTATTCTGATTGATTTTTAACTGTATTCTGATTGGTTGGTTTGTAGCTCTATTCTTATTGGTTGATTTAAAGCACTATTCTTATTGGTTGGTTTGTGGCTGTATTCTGATGGGTTGATTTGTAGCTCTGTTCTGATTGGTTGATTTGTAGCTGTATTTTGATCAGTTGATTTGTAGCTCCATCATCAAAAAGACTGTTAGAAGAACAAGAAAACATGCACACATCTATATGCACATAGGCTGACCAGGCTGGGCTCCTCCTCTGCATTTTCATCTTCAGTGTTGTCTTCTAGTGAGACATGTGTTGGACCCAGGACAGACAGAGAGCCTTTTCCATTGCAGTCACTGTGCTCCATGGCCCGTAAGTGGCCCAGTGAGGGGGGCCTGGATATATTGTCTGAGTGGTGCAGGTCGGGTACCTACACAGGGAAAAGGGAGAAAGAAAATACTGTCCTCTCAACTATTGCAGTACTATACATTAATGACTCTTAATGCTTTAGTGTTATTATCTCTCTTAATATTTACACTCGGTTTATACATTTGGTGTTCACTTTGTGACTATGTTTGTTTCCTTAGACAATCTATGTTGGAAGTCTTTGTTACAAACAAAGAGTGAAGTTTCAATGAAGTTTCCCTCATCTGGTTCTGGGTTTAAATATGAGGGAGTGAGTTCTACACTTGTATTTGGCAGTGTTGTGTTTGTTTCCACACTGTTATGAGTTGCAAGCTGGGTTTATTGTGGCAGTTTCCGATGGCTTAGAGCTATGACTATAGTAACACCTATAACTCCAGTAATAGCAACAAAGAAGAATGCCATAAAAACCTGACAACACAATTTTAAGATGCGCACAAAAAGTTACTATTGTCAAGAGAGCAGGACCTACAGTTTGTGGAACTTTTGGTATTAATCCAAATGAATTTGATTACCGCTCCAAGTCAAGAGTCAAGTACTCTCAACAATACTCTAGAGACCAGTCAAAGGTATAAAATGATGGATGGTGCAGGGGGTCTACCTTTAGGAGAGCATCAGGTGGCAAATCAATGGAGCCCCGAGTCTCAGCTGACTCCATCCTCCGATGTCCATGACCTCTCTGTGACTGCGACATGGAGTCTGTCCTGGCCAAGGAGGTGTCATCATCCTCCATCAACCCACCTCCTCCTTCTCCTCCGCCCTCCCCGTCTTCCGAGCTGGAGCCAGCCTCCCCAGAGAGCAATGAGCGACGCTCCCCTGTCTGCCGCTTCTGGCGTTTGAGTGAAGGGGCACGACCCAGGCTGTTCCAGCTGGATCGCTGGCTGGTCCAGCTGCTGCCAGAGCTCCATGGGGCATAGGGAGAAGCACTCCGGGCACTGGTCTGGAGCAGGAGAATGGCAAATGGAGAACAGAGTGACTAAAACCAGGAGAGAGAAAAAGATTTACAAGAGGGACTGTGTGTAAAAAAAAATGTTATTTCATGCAAATGGCCAAACTGAATTGTGTTGATTCAGCTTTACATGAGCTGAATCAATACAGCAGATGGCTGGAGCAGAGATCTGGGTTTACTTTCTCATGCCTTTATCCCAATAATCATTTTGTCAATTAAAAGTGGCAGAGGCAGCAGTAAGAGTGAGAGTAAGAGTGTTGGACATTAATCATCATCAATCACTGTGACCTCCACACATCACCAGGATACATACCATGAATTCAGAGAGAGACACTCACTGTAAAGCAGGAGCTGGGGACAATTCCTGGCACTTATTCCCTTACACATGTATTAATGTTGGCTTTGTGACATCCCAAAACAGGGGTATTACACTTGAGAACTGCAACGTGCTTTTGGTGCATGTGAGAATAACAATAAATGCACTAACCACTGATTTTTCAAAGGCTGGGTCCATGGAGATGTTGCTACCTCGGCGGGACTCATAGCCCAAGATAGGGTCACCTCCGACAGGCAGCTTAGGTACAGGCATGGGGGTGGCAGCAGTGTGGGTAATCAGAGGTGGATTCCGACTGGTCTTCAGGTCCACATGACCATTTACAGGCACTACTAGAAAGAAAGAAAGAGGGAAAGGGGGATGAAGAAAATAAAATGTTGTGGGTTAGGAGTGGGTAAGAGCATACAGGAAGAGAGTTAAAGAAGATGTAAGATGACCAGGGTTTAACATAAAGAATAAAGCATAAAATGAATGAAATTAAGTAATTAAATAGGGCAGTGTTGAAAAGAAAACAACAGAGGTGAGAAATAAAACAGACAGAACAAAAAAAGTTGATGAAAAAAGCATCTCAGGAAAATTAAAGGACTAAATTGAATGAAAACAGGAGGATGAGCAGGAAGAGGAGTGCCATATGGGTACAGTAGCGCAGCACAGCATACTTTAAAATGGATACCTCATACAGTTATTGACCAACATGTTTATTTCAGCAAGGCATTATTGGAATGCCTAGAAGAGAATATTATGTTTGGCAGCAACACAAATAAATGACATGTGGGGAGGAATGCACCAAGGCCAAGAAAATGTATATAGCTCTTCCAGCTATGTAATCAGTTTTCTACAAGGCATCTGAAGGGGCTTGAAGAGGAGATGATACTGTACATCTGGGAGTTCAGACTACAGTGTTTCAGTCTGCAGTACAGTAATTAGGGGTATGGGAACTGGCGTATGAGGAATTATGGATGAACCTGATGGTTTGATGCTGTGCAGAAAAACAGCAAGGCACATACCCACTGAGGGCGGTCAGAAACCAGTGGGGAAGACTGAAATAAGGTGGGTGAATGTTTGCACAGGGTGTACTTTACATGCCTTAGGCATAACTTACTCAACTAATCACAAACTTTTACATACATTATAAAAGAAACACAACATGGGGTCTATAGGGATCTAACAAATATTAAGAGGGAAAGAGAGGGAGGGAAAATGTTAATCCCAGGTGGTACAAGTTTGGCCAAGTGTTTGTAATAGGGGTTTGAAAATCACAGAGACTTCAATCCTTTGCATTCCTCTTATAGAATCAATAAAAAAATCAGGTCAGTCAAGCAGTATGTGTTGTGTGTGTATACATATGGTGTGTGTCCATGCCTCACCTGCAGAGGCCGATGAATCCTTCTTGCTGCTATTAACATCCTCCATACTTTGTGTGAAGCAATCAATGTCTGAACCCGATTTAGAAGCATCACCCTTGACACACAAACACATACAAAGTGTTAGAGGAAAACATCTGTGAAAATATGTGTTTCGGATTAGAGTTAACAGAAATCAGGTGAGTTGAAGTTGCCTCTAAACAGAGATCCCTAGTCCTCTGTATCCCCCTTCAAATACCATA
This sequence comes from Trachinotus anak, assembly GCF_046630095.1. NCBI lineage: Eukaryota > Metazoa > Chordata > Actinopteri > Carangiformes > Carangidae > Trachinotus > Trachinotus anak. The sequence continues at coordinate 17,779,028 of NW_027273876.1, read as the reverse complement.
TGTCATGGTTCAAATCTAGGTAGGTGTGATCTCACTGATCCCAGAGTTCAAAGGTCAAAGGATACAGAGGGAGGGAGAAAAAGATAAACTATGTAAAGTGTTGTCATGCAAGGAGAGTGAAAAGGTTCCGTGAGGAACCACACTAAAACACAATCAGTATCAACAGCAACAAGGAACTTTTCAGGAACTTTTCATTGCAGATATATTGGCTTGACTTTTTTGTACAGAAACATATAGGCTGCATGGCATGTGTTTTTACTTGCCATCACCCATGACCAACTACAAAAGAGCTTCAGGTCTTCAATTTGCACAAAGTCAGAACAGCAGAACGTATCCATTGTTTTGCTTTCTATCATTGTGCAAGACAGTTGACAAAATGAGTCTTCCTTATTGTCACATTAACATATCTTTGTACATCTCCTCACCGTCTTTCACAGATTTTTCACAAGCTCTTACTCTCTGCTAGCCTCTGTTTCATGTTATCATTCAATTCAAATATGTTGGCTCACAGCAGGAAACATGAAGCACCTGGGTTTTGTAGTAGTAGTAGTAACAATTTTAACACCTATGTCTCTTCATTTTCATCTTCATAAAATATGGTGTGCCTCAAAGGTTAACATTGGGACCTGGTTTTTGATGGTCTGAGACTAGTCAGAGGCTGAGCCAAGAACATAAGAATGGCACTGTGGGTTGTGACATGATTTGGCTTAAGCTGCATGGGGCATTGCAGCTTCATGCATCACATGACACATTGGTCCAAAAAGCATTTTTCCTATCCCAAACACTGGAAAGGGAGCACATGTAAAACAGTGTGTACATTTTTCTGAGAATCACAAACCCCCTGAAATGAGGAATTCAGTCAGCTCAGCGATGGGAAGTCTTGGGCAAACTCTCACCCTGGCTGGAGAAGGACCCTAATGCTCATGCTCTATGGCAGGGGTATTCAATTAGAATTCAAAATTTCAATGGGCTGCACTGCCACATAAACACAAGGGCACACATTGACCACACAATTGTCTTTACAATCGATAAGTTGGCTGGGACAAATAAACACACACTATCCAGAGGTTAAATTTGCTTCTGTAGCACAAGGGGAAAAATTGCTTTGCTTTCTGTCTAAACACACTTCTAAGAGTGTTTCTTGCTGCATTGGGTAAGGTTGTTTAATGAAAAGTACTGCCTAATATAAGACTTGTGAACTAACATACTGATGCAAAAGTAAAATAATATCATACACAGCTCACCATCATCTTTCAAAGTCTTCTTGTTGCAGCAACAGAAGGTTGGGTAAAAGCATACATTTCATTTAAGTGACCACCTCTAAACACCCTGCTCCAGCTTCACAATGATTGTTTACTTTAATTGGTTAGGTCTTTATAGCTTAGAATTTCCAATGGAAGCTAGTGGAAGCAGATTCCCTTTCTGACTTTCAATAATAAATAATAAAAACAACAGATAAATAACTACTGTGGCTACTGTTGTTAAAAGCAGTCCTATCTGCTATCTCTAGTCTTCTATGTGCAATAGTAGTGTAAACCTTTGATATACAGTATATGTAGGTGCAGACTGACAGAGTAGTTTAAACTGTACAATTCTGACTGATCACGTCAAAAGATCAAGCTGACAAATTTCCTTCCTGCTTATTCTATGTTGCTGTCCTCTCCCACTTTCTTTTTCCACTCGGTCTTGTCTTTCTGCATGGTCTTCTCAGTCTTTTTCTCTTTTTCACCGTTTTGTAGAACATCTTCCACAGGACAGTCAGACATTCATTTGTAATTCAGCTTTAGATAAATTAAATTGTCTAAAAAAAAGATCCATCTAGAGTGGATTAAGAACCCCTGAGATTCTGTTGGGTTTTTTTTAAATTTCCAGATTAAGGCAACTCAGGATGAGAAGGAATTAAATAAGATTAGTAGCAGGAACCAATCACCAGACTAGCCTTTATATTCTCTGGTTGCAATACTAATCTGGGGACAGAAAGAGATGTTAATGGGATTATATATCTGATTGTGTGCTGTAATATGGTGATGGTGAGCATACTTTGGGGAGAATCAGCCAAGATTGGTTAGAAGAAGCAAGTGCTCTTACCAAACATTAGATTTTGGTTTATTTCACTGGAGAAAGGAACGACTGAGTTGATAGCTTTGGAGGTGGCACTGGACTCAAGGGAAATCCCTGTTCCTGAAATAGCCAGATTATTTGTTTACACTCTCCCACCTCAATTTGGACATGGTGGTGGGACCAGGAGATGGGCCAGACCAGGCCTGCTGCTGACACACAGGGGGATCTCAATTACATCGCTTCAGTAAGGGTGTAAATGGGTGACAGAGGGTGGCTGTTGATAGGGGGAAGGGATGTAATTGTGTGTATGCGTATCTACCAAAACTGTATCCTACAACAAGTGCATTTGAGACTCATAAGCCCAGAACTCTATACCTGTGCTGTAGCAGCAAACCTAACACCAACCCTAAACCAACACCAAAGGATTAAAGACATCCTTAATAATATAGGTATCAGTGGAATTCCTGGGCTGACAAAATTTAAATTGAAAAATGTAATCAAAATGCACTTTTATTTTTCATTCGTTTGGACAGGACATATTACTTAAATTTAAAATAACATATTTTCATTTTTTATAACAAGGTATTTCTTTTTGATAAAATATTCACCGAAATTACAATGACAACTGACAAATGATTTCAAGAGTACAATACATAACACTGCCATAATGAGGGGGTTCTCTTTTTCAAATAGGTAATCTGCCTCCTAACCTTGGAAATCCAATCACAGTGTAAATTTTTAAATATAAATTTGAAATACATCCTTAATTTAAACAATTTCTCATGAAAGTCAAAGGGAGCAAGACTACAGAGACTACAGCCATGGTTGCAGCTCTGTTAGGCTGTAGCCTACCTAGGTACAGCTGTGCTCTGAATTAATGTATATGCTAATTTTTTAGCAGGTGTAATATTGATAACATTCACTATGTATTTCAGTGTGTTAAGCATTCAAATTTTGCAGGCTGATAGGAATGTCATTAGTTTTGCAGGTATTTAGTCATAGATCAAAGTATTGGGCAAATTAAAATTTTAACCTAATGATGGTGCTGGTTGAAAAGTAAAATAACATCTACAGTCATCACAATTTAACCTGAGGCAGACAAAAATGTATAACTGCTGAGATATTTTGGTCAGGAGTAAGGGGGTGGATCAACACTATCATCCATAGCCACATCACTAGACATCACTGACAATGTACACCCCAAACCTAAAATTTGATTAAACTATTTTTGTCTTAATATGCAGCCCTAGACTTCCACAGTGGGCTAGTATATACAATTTACATAAAATATACAGTGTTCAGTTAGTCATGATAGGGAACATTGACTTTTTTGAATGATGTGCCGACAGAGAGGAAGCTTGTAGCTTGTAGTTTTTTGTGGTGTACTAGTGTGTTTTTGTCGGTTGGCATCTTTATTCTGCATTGTTGTTTCGTCTGCCGATTCAGAAAATTGTATATAAATAGGCATGTGTGGGAGGACTTCTTGGCCTTACAGCAGACCAGACATGGAGTTGAACATCCAATAGGAGCTGAGCTGAAGGTGCGGTACCAAGGATGCAGAACCAGGGCTAAGTTAAAGGCTAAACTCAAGGATAGGTGATGGATATATATACGCATTTTCTACCATCAATCCTCATGAGGACTGACAACTCCCTGGCTACCAAGTGTGATGAACTGCAGGCACCTGTGAAGAGCCAGAGAGCATATCATGAATGTAGTCTTGTGTTTTATGGAGACCTGGTTAAACAACAACAACCCTGAGAGTTGTGTGGATGTACCCGGCTTCACTGCAGTAAGAGTGGACAGAGATGCTAGAGAAAATGGAGAGAATAAAGGTGGAGGACCAGTTCTGCTTGTGAACAATAGATGATGCAACCCTGGTCATATCACAGTGAAGGAGAGGATCTACTTTCAGGATAACTGTTATCTGTCTATCTGAACTATCGATCTTAGACCTTACTATGTACCAAGGTAGTTCTCTCACATCGTCTGCATTGTTGTTTACATTCAACCAGAGGTGAGCCTGCAGTTGCATAATACCAACAAGGACTGTATGCTGCTTTTCAAAGAACAAACCCTGGAGTAACATCATGACCCTCCTCAATCAGAAAAAGGAGGCCTTCAGGGTTGGAGACAGGGAGAAGCATATATGTGTGCAACATGAGCTGAAGAGGAGATTAAAGAAAGCAAAGGAGCACTAGAAAAGCAAAGTAGAGAGGAAGCTGTACAGCAGCCAACATCACATGTTGCTGCGCTGCAGGACTGAGCAGCTCAGGAAATCCTTTGTTCCCACTACCATCAGACTGTTCAGACACCTCATGACATGGATTAAAATCTAAACTGCATGCATTAGTGAGCTGCTTTATTTATCTACCTATCTATCTATCTGTTTCAAAAAAAGTTGGGATGCTGTGTAAAATGTAAATAAAAACAGAATGCGATGATTTGCAAATCATGCAAACTAGGGATGCACTGATTGTGAAATTCTGGGCCAATACCAATTTTTAAAACAACAATTTGGCCTATAGCTGACACTGATACTAATGTTTTTTGTCAGTTTTAAAGTCTTTCAGCCCTTCACACTATCTTTGAATTATCATAAATTAAATTCAATCATACAAATTTATAAAAAATGACCTTTAATACAATTTTCATTCACAAAAAATACATTTTAGAAACCCTTTTAGTCTTTTATACAACTACTTATTCAATGAGAAGATTTCTTTCAGTATACATAGCCCAAAAAAATAATAATAATAAAAAAAATTAATTAGATGCAATTAAATTTATATGCAATTAGAAAAGCAATAAATCGTAAAATAAATAAAACATAAATAATGAATAAATACAAACATATATAGGGCTGTCTTTCACCTCTTGTGTTTTTCACACAGAATTTAAATGTTACCATCAAGCACAACCCAACAGTAGGCTGGAACATGGCGCTGAACATAGGCCTCTTGAGAAAACAAAAATGACCTCTTAGAAAAAAGCCTTCTTATACAGTGGGCCTCATCTTCAAAATATTAATGATAAAAATAAAATCACTACTACCTCACAGGCTACTTATTAGTAAGATGAATGTTTTTCTTTAGAAAGATAAGCATCTCTCCCTTGTTGCAGCTCAGTATATTTCTCTTCTCATCCAAGATGTGAGATGCAGAGCTGAACAGTCACTCACTCTCAGTGCTGGTGCATGGGGCACATAGGTATTTGCGTGCCATTTGTGCCAGTGCTGGAAAACTGAGGTGATTATTTCTCCAAGATCCGAGTGAAGTCTCATTTCTGGGAGTGATGGCTTCAGCAAAGAAACAATCCAGTTGCTCTGTTTTCCTTGTCCTTGTCCTTTTCAATCCCTTTTCCTCCAGAATCTCCTCAAACATGTCATGCAGAGTAGGCTGTGTCCTGTCAGTTTGTGCTCTCTTGCTCTATGTGTGACCAGCAATTTCTCTGCCATGCATCTCATGTGCAGCACCAACAGCAGGCCTATCCATCAGCTCTGTGTCAAGTATAGTTCGTGCATGTTGTTTAACTTCCTTATCAAGATGGTGGTCCTTATACCTGGGATCCGATGAGGTTGTAATGCAGAAAATGGGATTTGACTCAATTTGATCAAAGCATTTGTGTGCAGCCTCTGATCATTTGGTCTTTGTTGTTTTGAAACCATGGTCTGTGTCAGCCTCCTTACTTAAAAGACATTTCAGGGCTTTCACAGAGGGGATGACATCTGGAGCCGATGTCTCTGATGAGCTCATTTCTCTTGCCAGTTGTTCAAATAGGGAAAGAAAAGTAATAACATTTTCAACGAATCCCCATTGGTGCACATGGAGAAGGTCGCAGTCTGCGTCATATGTAGCAAGTGCATGCTTTTGTCCCATAAGGCTTTCCAGCATGTAGAATGTGCTATTCCACTGAGTGGCAACATCTTACCGTAGCCTTCTGGGTTTCATCCCATACTGGATCTGAACAGCCTGTAGGCGCAAGTAGGCAAGGGGTGAATGTTTAAGGCGTCCAACTATCTTTCGGCCTGTTGCAACCACAACCAAAAGGTGCTGTGCTGGCAGAACACCATTGTGGACAGCCAGCTGCAGAGTGTGTGCCATGCAGCCAAAACTACCCCGACCACTCTCCGTCTGGCTAGTTTTTGCCATATTTCTGGCATTATCTCTCACCACTGCATGTACTTTGGATTTGTCTATCGTGGCAGCACCTGGACTCCATATATTAGTTGTGAAAATGATTGCAGGGATGTCACAAGCTAGTAGCTCTTGTATGTATATAGCCACAAGGTTGTACATTTTGGGGAGACAGATGTCAGCAAAGTGACGACGACTGGGCAAGGTGTAACGGGGCTCCATATACTCCATCAGGCTTCAAAACCCTATGTCCTCCACAATGGAGAAAAATTGGTCATCCAATACGATGAACTCCATAACCTGGTTAGTAATCCCTTTTGCTTTGACACTGTCTGTGGGGAATTTTTTCCCTTTCTCAAAGGCTGTGGTTATGGACTGAGTCTTCCTGGTGCTGGTATGTGCCTTCTTGGTTTCCAGTTAATTTCTCAATTTTTTATCAGCTTCAAAGTAGTTGTTATACACTTCTTCATGTCTCCTTTTCAAATGGCTGATGAAATTTGATGTGTTAAAATTCTTGCTTGTAGTACCTTCTCTTGAAATATCACAGAAACATGTCTTACAAATAAAATATCGCTGATCTTTCTCTGAGACAGTGAAATACACCCACACAGCTTCACTTTTAGTTGAAAACAAACCAACACCTTGCCCTTCCTCATGCCAAGGTTGTTTCCAACCTGTGCTGTTATGGGTGTTGCAACCACCTGCCGGCAGACTGCAAATAACACAACATTTAGCCAGCACAAAACTGACGCAACACAACAGATAAACATTGGTCTTTGCCATTGGCGAATGTCATCTTATTTGCCGATGGGCCGATGACAGTTAACAAGGCGAATATCACCCGATACTGATGTACAGCCCATAAATCGGTGCATCCCTAATGTAAACCCATATTTAATTTAAAATAGGACAGAGACAACATGTCAAATGTTGCAAAGCTGAAATTATTTTGTTTTATGAAAAACATATGCTCAATTTATATTTAATGCCAACAACACATTTCAAAAAAGTTGGGACGGGGCAACAAAAGACTGGAAAAGTTGTGTAATGCTAAAAAAAAAAACCTGGTTGAATATCTCACAGCTATTTAGGTTAATTGGCAATAGGTCAATAAATTATTGGGTATAAAAAGAACCTGTGCAGTGAAGATGGGGAGAGGTTCACCAATCTGTGAAAGACAGCGTGGGCAAATAGTGCAACAATTGGAGAATAATGTTTCTCAATGTAAATTTGCAAAGAATTTGGGAATTATATATACTATAGGATATTATTTATATCCTCAGGCAGTACTGCATTAAAAACAGACACGATTCTACGCATGGGCATGGGAATACTTCTGAAAACCATTGTCTGTGTCACACCGCGGTGAGGTCAAGTTGGGTTTTTGTCCTGTCTCCATGTCTTGTCTTGTCATTTCCTGTTTTATTTTGAAAAGTAACTCTCCTCTCGTTTCAGGTCACTTGCCCTTCCTCGTGTGTCTCGGTCTGATTGCCTGCTGAGTGTTTCCACCTGTCCCTTGTTACCCTGTGTATATGAGTCTGCGTCTCCCTTTGTCTTGTGCCAGTGTGTTCGTCTTCGTCCATGTTTGCGTGCGTTCATTCCAGGCTTCCCACAGTCTTGTCACAATCCTGTATCCAGTCGCATTTGGATTTTGTTCCGGTTCCTCCAAGAAGAATGATTTTCAGTTATAAGTTTCATACCTTAGTTCCATTGCTAACGTTTTCATAGCCTTTTGTTTCCTCCAGTTTTCAGGAGAGTTTTTTGTTGGTTCGACTTCTTTTGTTATTTCTTTTGCCTCCGTAGCGGGAGTGATTCTTAGTTTCTATAAACGTTTCATAGTCTTTTGTGTTTTCCTCCTTTTAGTGGAGCGATTATTATTTTGGTATCTTTTGTAGCCACGCTTCTCCCATATGGAAATATAATAGAGCTAATTTTCATAGCCTGCTTCTGTTACTCGGTCTTGGAGGTTTCTTATCTGATCCTTGCAATAAAGAGTTTTATTGAAGAACTCAAAATCCTGCATCTGCGTCCTGTGTCCTTGCCCGGGTGTGACAGTCTGTGAACAGAGTTCATCAGTGCATCCACAAATGCAGGTTGAAACTCTACCATGCAAAGAAGATATCATATCTAAACATGATCCAGAAACGTCACCGACTTTTCTGGGCCTGAGCTCATTTAAGGTGGTCTGGGGCGAAATGGATAACTGTCATGTGGTTGACAAATCAAAATTTCAAATTGTTTTTGGAAATCATGGATGCCGCTTCCTCCGGGCTACAGAGAAGGACCATCCAGCTTGTTGTCAGCGCACAGTTCAAAAGCCAGCATCTGTGATGGTATGGTGATGCATTAGTGGCTTGGTTACCCTGCACATCTGGGAAGGCACCATTAATGCTGAACGGTATACACAGGTTTTGGAGTAACATATGCTGCCATCCAGACGTTGTTGTTTTCAGAGAAGGCCAAACCACGCTCTGCGCGTATTACAACAGCATGGCTCTGTAGTAGAAGAGTCCAGATGCTAAACTGGCCTGCCTGCAGTCCAGACCTGTCACCCAGTGAAAACATTTGGTGCATCATGAAAAGAAAAGTACAACAAAGGAGACCCCGAAGAGTGTTGTTAAAAGAAGAGGTGATGCAACACAGTGGTAAACATGCCCCTTTCCCAACTTTTCTGAAACGTGTTGCTGGCATCAAATTCAAATTGAGCATATATTTTTCATAAAACAATAAAATTTCTGAGTTTCAATATTTAATATTTATTATTTTTCAATTAAATATGGGTTAACGTGATTTGCACATGATTGGATTCTGTTTTTATTTATATTTTACACAGTGCCCCAACCTTTTTGGAAATGGGGTTGTATCTATCTACCTATCTATCTGAGAATAAAACTATAATAACTGTTTTAACCATTAGACCAACCAGCAGACTCCATTCAAAATCCCCACTTCAAGCTCAGGCCCCCAGTGGCCCTACCAGATAAAGAACAGCAGCGTAGTCTGAACAATTTGGAGTATTTGCCCACTGGAAAAGACAACTGCATTCAACAGTGTAAAATTAGAGGACATGAGGACAAAACTTATTGTTGTTCAAAGGCCCCATTTCATTGAGTGTACTGGCCTTGCCTTAAGAGCCTGAGTCATGCAAACAGAGTTGATCTACCCCGCTTTGTTTATTAGCTCTAAACCTTTTGTCTGGCTGCCCCCAACCCTTGGCCCACTTACATCTTCTCTATACCCCAGCCACATAAAACAGAGATTGAGAGAAGAAAGTTTTTGGCAGCACCACTGTGGTGCTCTTAACCTGAGGCTGGAATACAAAAAAAATGAGCGGGGTGAAGGGCTAGTGGGAGGTGAGCATTCAATCTGGGGTTTGATGTGTGTTTGATGGAGTCTGCTTTTAAATAGGACAAGAAAAGAAAGAAAACACACAGCAAAGTGATGCAAATGTTTAAGCCCTCAATTGCCTTTCCAGTCACTCAGGCACTCAGTGCCCTGGTTAGTCCCAGCAGCAAGGACAGCATGCAGGAAGCAGGTCAGATGACTTTGAGATGATTTGACACATTCTCTGGCGGCCATGTCAGAAGTCTTCATTTTTGGTAACATGGGTAGCCAAAAATTGCTTTTCTATGCTCTTCATTTTTTGTACTGCTTTGGGAGAAAATGGTTGTTTTCTACTGATAAAACCCAGTTCACTCAAAAACATATGTCTCATGATGTTCTTTCAAGCTTTTGTCATTCTTATGTTCCATAGTCTATCTTTCCCATGTGACAAACAAGTATCTTCATTTTTCACACCTAGTTTTATGCACATTTGCACTCGACTTACATTTTTATGTACAGGACTTGTACCTTTGCCTTCTGGCCTTCTCAGATATTTTCTCTTACAGTTCATCATCTTTTGTACTGATGAGTCATCAGTTTAATGTCCCTTCAAGCCTTGGAAAAACTAGCATAGGCATTAATGAGAAGTAATTCTCTAAATAACCTCCAAACTGTAGCCACTGAGAGATTTGTGACATCACCAGAAAGCATCTATAGGGATGGGTGAGGAGAAAATGTGGTGAGAACAATGGGATCAATTAAATGGAGGGAGGGAAGGCAGAGCTGCAGTGCTGTACATACCCCTGAGTCTACAGGCAGCTGAATAAGGCTCAACTGGGCATGCAAGTCCTCCCGTTTGGTCACTTCCTATAGTGGAAGTGATCCGTGCAGCCGGACAGTAGAGGGAGGTGCGAATAGGAAAAGAGGCACAGAGGTGAGATGTGGAACCATAGCAGTAGACAAGAGCAGAAGGAGAAAGTTAAAGGAGCTTCAGTATTTTGTAACATTTGGACTCTCCCATACAACAGAACATATCAAACTGTGCTGGATCACAGTGTGCAATGCTACATGTGTACTTTAGCAACTTAATTTAGTTAAAAACATGAAAAGTCAGAGAAGCACAGCCATGTTTTACCCACCAGTTGATCCATTATAGGAATTTCATTCAGAAGTGAAAAGCGCAGAAGATCTATGTATGCATTGTTCAGGACATACTGTACTCAGCATGAAAGCATTCCTCTGCAGCTGACATGTCAAGTGTGTGTTTGATGTGAATTGTGCATTTTGCATATGTGTTTATTGTCACACTGAGAGATCTACTGAATGTTAACTTTTAATCCTCTTTTCTCTCCACAAAGAAAGAGATTAGTGTGGTTGCACTCTCTGCAGTGGATATGGGGTTCTACCACATAGACACACTGTCACACCAGATGGAGAGACCCAGTGAGTGAGAGAGATGGTTAATAGGGAGAACAGGAACAAACAGAGTATGGAGTGGATGACGAGGAAGGAATTAAATCAAGAAAATAAAAGCAGGTATGTAGTATGAAGTAATTCTTTGAGTGCATGGCTAAGCGTATGTGTGTCTTGGCTCCATATCTCTCCTGGCTTGGCTCACATCATTCAAGCACCTGTTACCTAGCAACCCACTCAGGGAAAGTTTGGCTAACCAAAAATAAACTTAATGTTTGCAGATAAGGATGTAAAGTTGAAAAAGGAGATTGAGATTTAACCTCTATGATGATACAGGAGAACAGAGAGGGACAACAGAACACGGGCTAAGAGACCTTAGGGTTTCCTTAGGGTGCTGTTAAATTTGCAATAACTATTTTTTTGGTCATCAGTGGGCAGCAGAAACAAGCTGTGGCATATTATCACTACTAAAATATTATTGCCTTTTAAGTGGATGTATCTAATTTTTTACTAAACCAAGCAAGCCATGCCTATTTTACGCATTCAGTGAAAACAGGGCAAGATAAGCATTTGTTCAAAGTCATGTCTCTAACCAACTGATGAATATAAGGTCAATACTTACTCTTCTTTTAGCTGTGGTCTTTACTACTATCTCTTTAGCTGCTATATTTAGCCTACTATGCTCACCAGCTAGCAGCTAACTGTGTCTGCCATTTGGCTGCTGCACAGGTAGCATGGGTTTTTAGAGCTTTATTTTTCTTAAAATAGCTGTCTGCAGCAGTGTTGTAGCTGAGTCACTAAACCTTGAGTCTGAGTCGAGTCTTGAGTCCCCAGCATTTGAGTAAAAGTCCAAGTCAGAGTCATCAATGAAAAGTCCTAGTCAAGTCATTACCTGGGTCCGTGTCATCAAGGTTGAGTCTGAGTTTAATTCCAAGATGGGTTCCAGTGCTCCACTCTGGCACAGTCACAGAGCTGACATACAAAAAAAAAAAAAAGGCCTACATTAAACGTTCAGGGGGGTTTTATGGGTGTTGCATGGCAGACACAGGACACTAGGGAAGAGTTGGGGGCTATAACTGCTAATCTAACGAACTGCTACTGATGAATCAGACGTTCCGGAATTTTTAGGAGCAGCCGAATTAACCACAGAAGTGTCCTCCCCCCCATATAAAAAGGATCAGGGGATTAAAACTGGAAGAAACACAGAATCAGACAGTGTCACAATAAAAATCAATGATTTGCCAATGCTTTTCAGCAGACACGACATCTTGGAATAGCTGGCAACTGTGACTCCTTACCTTTGTTTCTTTCAATAACTTATGAGCCAGACATTCAGGATGTTTTTACAGGCACACCCGGCTGGGACTCTTTACTGCATGACAGTCCCCTTCTCTCTGTCACTATCCACTGGTTTTTACTGGCAGCCAATCAGGACCCCTGTCCTTCTCTCCAAAACAAATGGACCAGGGGGTTACAAGAAACAACACATAAAGCAGTTTCACTTTAGAAATCAGTGATTCGCTGGCTTCTGGCAAGCAACTGCAATGCTTAAAATATATATTTTTATTTTGCTTGAAACATTTGGGATAACGTTAGCACATAACTCAAAAAATACATAACATAGGTCTAGTCATTTATACACATTTGAATGTGGAAAACTTACATCTTATAACTTTAAGTTCAGCTCAGCTCAGTTCAGCACCCAATGAAAAAAAACCCCTTCAAGCCAAAATAATTTTAATAATAATGTTACCCTCTCCTTCTGTACTGCTCTCCTTCTCCTCTCCAAATAACTGAATGACAGATAAATGGAAGGGAATTGAACTGCGGTGCAAACTGGGAACGAATTGGTAAGTACATTGTAAAAAAAAGTCCTTGTCCCGAATTTTCCAAGTCTAAATGCAGTCAATGCTTGAGTCCAAGCCACTGGTGCTCAAGTCAGACTCAAGTCCATGTCCTGGACTTGAGTAGTACAACACTGGTCTGCAGCAGCTAAAATGATGCTACAAGATAAAAAGCTCAGGGTGAACCAAAACAATTAATTTGTGGGCTAGAAAAACACAACAATGACCTGAAAGATGCCAAAAAGCTTCATAGAGCTGAGTGGAACTTGAGTCTCAATAATTATCTGTGGGTTTGTCACTATGAGCAACCCCTCTCATCACAAGTAGCCATGTGTGTCCATTGTTAATATAAAAATTTTGATTATAGCTACTTTAACTTTGTATGCCACTTAGGAAGTAGAAGGTAGTAAGCCTAGCTAATGTTAGAACCGTTTGCTGCTAGTTGTTTCTCTTTGTTCATGTTATTTTAAACCTGCTGTGTCACTGGAACTTCCTGCACATTTAGTGCTTTGACTGACACATCAATAGAAACAAGGGGTTCTGGATAGCATCAGTTGTCTCTTTTCATTATAGTTGTGGTAATGGCGTCAACGTCAACCTTTACGATGGTTGAATGCCTGTGTGTCTGTTGGACTTTAAAAGATATTACACACTATCTTTAGTTCCCTTCCATACAGATATTGCACCAATAACACCACAATATCATCAGCTTGGGTCAGTGCACCGAACCCTGCATGCGATTCCATTCACCAGTCATGCACTTGATATTTGTACAGCAGATAAGCACAATAGTAAGAGAAGCCCATTCCAATTAATCATTATTTTATGAGGCTGTCAACCTCTCTCTCTGCCACCCCTCATCTATTCTCCCTCCTCTCAGACAAAGAGCCAAAGAGCGTCAAAGATAAATGCAGTTTTCGTCACCCCTTAAAGAAATAGTAGGGGATACGAAGACAGCCAGAATCAGACTGAATACTCATGTGATTAATTCTTTCAATCTTATCTCACCAGCTATTAATTTTTCTCAGTTGCTTTATCTATCTAAAATTAAGCCCTGTATACTTCAAATGGGCTGGCTGAAAAGTGAAGCGAGGTCGCTCAATGAGCTTCAACTCTTTTACTCCTTGTAGCTCTGAAATTGTTCGGGGAAACTGTTTTCCCAGCTGCCTGGCTTGTAAAGTGTAAAGAAGGTATCCAAACATAGGACTGGTGAAACAAGGTATCTGTGGGCTGATGCAGTCTAGTCATGCAGACATATTTTTTGTATGATGTACTTTATGGCATGACTGCATTGGCAAATGAGCAGAACAATAATGAGGATGACTGCTGAGATAGTGGGAAAGAGTGGGAGGAGAAAAGGCTGACGGTAAGATGAAGATGAAGAGGAGAGGAAAATAAAAAAAGCTGCAACTACTGTGATCTCATATCCTCACATAACCTGCTGCAGAGAGTACAAGGAAAGTTATAAATGTAATACCTACAGTGTTCATAAATTTGTTGTGTTTGTATAGATTTGAACATCCATCCATTAGTGTTACGTGTGTGCCTGCACTGAAAAATAAGTACCTCATTAAGTAATCTAGCCTCATATTTTAGTCTTAGAACCTATTTTTTCTAAAAGCTAGCAGAGCATACATTGAACTTATTTGTATTAATGCCTAAAAGTAAGTCAAATCACCATGTAAGATTGGAATATTTTGACCTACATTTTAAGAAAAATAAACCCCAACAACCCCACCCCCCAGAATGATACACACATTTCAAAAATGATTTTAAATGAATTTCAGACAAAACAGTTCAATAATTTAAACTGTGGTTTCTGTATGCTACATATGCATCACATATGTGCATGTGTGACCAGCAACATTATACCTCTGTCTGAAAACCCTCGACCAAGATCGCCACCAGCAAGTTGAAGAGGACATAGTTTCCAAAAGTCATAAGTGCGATGAAGTATAGGGCAGCTACAGGAGAGGTGGAGGCCATGCCATTATATAACACCTTGTTCCAGTCCTCTTGGGTTAGGATCTAAATAAGTGGAGAGAAGAAAAAGTATTACTGAAAAAAAGCATATCATTGTTGAGAAAATTTTATAGTAGTATTTGTTACTTGATTGAACAGTTTTGTGCCCCTTAATACCACAAGTACACCTGTCAAGATTTCCAGTCTCACAAGGTGCAGTTTACAGTGATAATGGTGGCAAATTTCCCGCTCAAAAGGTGAGTCTTCATTTTAGACATTCTCATTGCTAGCCCATGGTCAGTGATTTTTCTTCTGAAATAACAGCTGTCCCTGGCACATTTTATCAGCCGTAGTTAGCAAGCTAATTAAGCTGTCTGCTGAAAATGCTGTTATTGGCTGACTTTTTAATGCTTCCATTTTAAGATGTGTTCCACAAAAGTAAGAATCCAGGATCCAGGAATCCAGGAGAAACTTCAGCAAAGTGCTAGCAATGTATGGGGCATTTTTTAAATCATAACTGGTAATCCCACAAATGAATCAGTTAATTTTTTGCTTCTTGACCAAGGAGGTAACAAGTGGTGCTCCTTGGTCATAGAGGTATCCAGAATGCTATCCTGTAGAGTAGTATGCAAATCAGGCAGACATCCCGGCCTTTGATTATAATTCTAGAACTGCAATGTAAGTGCAAGATTATGTCTGATTTTGCCTGTTCTGTTCATGTCAACTAAGAACCTTAGAGCTAAAAGTTAGTGAGACATGCAAACATTTCCATCTTACATTTGAGCAGTTGACTATATGACTATAGGTTGAATCAATCAAATCAACCCTGTGCAACACCATGAGAACTGACATGTCAGTACAATGTTCTGCACAGAGACATGCTGGCACATGCAGAGTCCCAGATCAAATGTTTCACTGAATTATAAATGGTTACTATTTTAAAGGTAGTAAATATCACACAATGATTTATGCAGAGATAATGGATGGATGGTTGGAGCCCACAAAGGGCCTTAGAGTCACTAATCCAAGGTGATGTGATGCAAGAGGCAAGCCTACTTGACCTATGTAAGATAGTTGGAAATGGAAATTAGATGAGTAGAAGAAAATAGGGGAATAGATAAAGGCCAGGCAGGGAGGGAGAATGGGCAAGGAGAATTAAGAGAAATATTTGGTTTGATATACTTTATTTATTCAGGAGGAAACTGTCTTTTCAGCCTCCAAATGGGGACAGGTACAATCAGCACCAATGAAGCAAGATGTTAAGTTAGTTGTTCAAGGGCACTTCAGCAGGGATATTTTGATCACACAGGAAGTCTGAGCTCCAAGATAGTGAATGAACTTACATATCTTTAGGTTATCCTGTTGCTAACTTTTTAACAACTCATCAGACTGTTAAACTACAGCTAAACTGAGCATAGTACAGTGAAATTTGAATATTTAACAGAGTAAGAGAAGGGGAGACAGGGTTTTATGCTCACCTGGAAGACAGTCACTATGGCCCAGAGAAGAGAGTCAAAGTTCTTCCTGTCTGGCACAGTGTCTTCATCTCTCTCTGACCCAAACTTACAACCAAATAGATGCATCCCAAGGATACTGATAGGAGAAAACAAAAAGGGACACTGCTGACACTTTTATGACCAAAAAGTAGCAACGGCAACAAAAACACCACGTATGGAGTACTGTCAGTGAGGTAATAATCAGTCATTGGTTCATAAACACAATGGCAAAAATGTTGCCAACAAACAGAATGGAGGTGCAGTGCTTGTGCCAGGTTACCTTCAGCACCATGGAGAGCGTAACACCTTATGTCTTTTTTTCAGTTTTTTAAAAACACTCAAAGGAAGATCACTGGCAGTGGAAACAAAGATCTAACTTAAAGGTATTTAGAAATTAAAGGAATAACAAATATTAGCTTGAGCTGTCTGTGTGTTAAGTGGGAGTTAAATAGTGTCAGTAACTAGAACTGGGAGCAAATAGCTAATCTTGGCATAAGAACTGGAAACAGGAAACTAGTAGTTAATTAACTTATTAATACATTCAAATCTCTCTAACTTGTTGTATTTCATTCGTTTAATTGGTAAATAAACAGTACTGTAAAATATGCGAATTTGTGGTTCTAGAAGGAGCTACAATATACCAACCTTCTGAAAACCTCACTTCTGCCTCTAGTTCCATATTTACTGGTTAGACATGGCAGTCGTATCAACCTTCTCATCTAACTCTCAGAAAGAAAGCAAATATGCACATTTCCCAGTGCAAAACTCAATTCTAGACCAAATATCTACGTATGTTACTAAGTCTGTGTTACTACTGTAGACTTGGTAGCATGGGTAGTTTTTGCAGCTTCACATGCGAAAAGAGGAATTTGAGGGGAGATGAGGTTCATCAATAAAGGAAACAAGAATAAAGGAAAAAGTAGTCAGATGGGGAAATAACCTCGTGCTAACTCTCGGCAACAACTGTATACCACTTCTAGTTTCTGTACTTATAAAGTGTCTTATTACGTTAAGCAGTGATTTAAGTCGTGTCAACTTACAAATTACAAATTAAAAAGAAAAAAAGACAGAAGATGTACGATGAATCAGGAGTCAGTCTGTACTACAGTCTGTCTTTTATTCAGAAACACAGACACTGAAGTTTGACTGGAGCTAAGTGATCAATAAACGGGCCTCTGCTGTATCAACTTCGCAACTCTTCACTCAAATCAAGGTCTCTTTATTATTCGAAGTTCGAAGGGCCTTGTAAATCAAGGCCCTTCGAACTCTGTGTGGATAAATAAATTTAAAAAAAAATTAACTATAATGCAATACAGTTCAACAGCATCACCAACTAAACCCTCCAAAATGAAAGTAGTATTTATTACAGGATTGTTGTCAGACTGTGTTAATTAATGACACAAAAAAATCCAATTATATAAATGGGGTGGACAGATTAATAGAAACACCTGTCATTATATGGCAATACAATTCCAAAATGATACAGATGACTGTATTAGATCATGCTGTTACCACAAGTGTTGAATGTTTTTGCACATTTTCACCTTTCACTATCTAATCTTTAATACTCCCATTAGAAAATCTTAAATATGTCTGTCACCTGTGTGATAGAGTTTTAAAATGTAAAAATGTATGTTTAAATTTGATGTAAATTGGCCATTTTTGAAAGAAACCAAGTCTTTATGCTGAAATAACGCTGACAGTCCAACAGCATATCAGACAAGCACAGAAAACCTCTATAACTCTGATTTTGTTGAGCTCAGCCACACTGCTTAACCATGCACAAAAAGGAATGCTGACAAAGAGAGGGAATCACTTAGTCATGTCATCCCATTGAGTCATTCTTCCTGTCATGTCTGTACTGATCTCTGCTTTTCATCCCCAAGTTACCATGTAATGAACTGCCAATTTACTTTAATTCCACACCTTTGTGCTTTCACTTTCATCTACAGAATTTGAATTCCCTTTAGTTTAACTCATCTGTCTTCTATGTTTTCACTGTCTTTGATGTCCATTAGCATCAAGAAATAGAAAGGTCACACACTTTTTCTGAAGACTGTAAGACCAATTTACATATATGCAGCATACAGTACAAGACAGGATATGAGGTCACTCACTTTCCCTCTGCCTACCTGAAGATGAAGATAAAGAGCATGAGCAGCATGCAGAAGGTTGCCACATTGTCCATGGTCTTCATCAGCACCACCAACTGCCTCTGCAGGGCTGGCATGAAACGCACCAGCTTCAGCACCCGCATGAGCCGGAATGTTCTCAGCACCGACAAACCACCACCCTGTTGACCCACTATCTCCCACACACTAAGAAAGACACACATATTTACACGTGAGATTTTTAAAAGTTTAGCAATTTCTATTATAAATGTTACAGGCTGGAAAACCAAACAATGAGCTGGCAGACAATAAAATATTCTGTGGAGTATTTAAGAGTCTGGTGGGTTAATGACATATCACACATTTCACATTACACACTGTCATTTGACCCATTGTCAATAATGACGAGGGCTTTAAATGTAGTTATTTGAACAATAATGAAAAACTTTGTGGCCTTTGAGCTCTTAAGATAATATATTTCATTACTAACCCTAACATGTTAAGCATTAACAATTAAAACTCTACACTATTTATAGTTAATCACACAATGTATATCAACCAATTACTTAGATATTAATTGTTAACAAATATATGATGAACTGAATTGAACGAGTTACCACAGTGGATTGTTGAAAATTGGCATTTTAGTATCATGGTTTTTGCTTGTCCTCTAACAGGGCAGAGTGTAGATGGGGACAGATGCATTTCTGTTCCTATGACAAATGGGGGTATGTGTTTGCACACTACAAACTCTGTTGTTAGAAAGTCCTGCTCTACAACTCACCTGATAACCACGATGATGCCATCAAAGATATTGTAGGGGTTCTTGATGTAGCCAAATGGCCCATACACTAAAACCTTTAACAGCATCTCCAGAGAGAAGAGGCTGGTGAACACAATGTTACTGATCTCCAAGGCATTGGTCAACTCATCAGGCTAGTGACACAGACAAAGAGAGAAAAGGAGGGGATCTTTAATGTATACTGTAGCATTATACACAATACTGGACATACATGCAATCTGTACTGATGATAAAACCTGAAAATCACCAGACTGAAGAAGCATGATGTTGAATATAGAAACAACACCTGCAGGGTCACATGCATAAAGAAATGTTTCAGTGAATAAATTCAATTAAAATCTGACAAATCTATCTATTCACACACAACTACTTTCTCTCACATACACTATGTACACACACAACCTTTATCTCGCACCACGACACACGCCACTCACAATGCTGCAGCTGAATGTGCATGGGACTTCTGCTCAAAGCTCATTAGAGAATTGGGCTGCCACTCACATCTACATCAAACAACTTCTGTCTGTGTGTGTGTGTCTGTGTGTGCATGTGACAACATTTGAGCGTGGGTGTATACGTGCAAAAAAGAAAAAAAAAGAGGCAATGGTAATGAGAGCAAGCAGACAGGAGAAGGAACCTGATCCAAAACATAAAAGGCACGGCACATCCAAACATGATACAGTATGTAAATCAGATGTCTACACCAAGCATCTGTAATTATTGGTGAGGAGAAAAGAGCCTATAGGAATGATGTTATGTGTCTGTGGTCTATGGCTTCATGAGGACAGGCTTCATGAGGCCTTTCATCTCAATGCAATAAACAGTTTACACCAGTCAAACATGATGTCACACACACATTACACTGACATGACACAGTGGATGCAAGGTGTTGAAGGCCTGATCTGTGTTTGCATGTTACCCATCATAAATGTGTAGGCCCAAGTGAATGTGTGCATGTGTGTGACTGCTTGTCTTACAGTCTCAGTATCCCACTGTGTGTGTGTATGTGTGTGTGTAAATAGAGACTTTGTTCCGGCAGGAACATTATCCCCCAGCTGAACCAGGGGGTAATGTAACGTCATGTAAACACAGTGTGTGTCATTAAGCCTGTCCTGGTGGGCTGCCACTAATCACTATAGGCAGTGGCTGTTTGAGCAGTGATTACTCAACACTAGCATGGATACATAAGAAAGGAAAACAGAGATTAACATCACTAGTTAAATAACGGTGCTTTGTGCTGTACTATAGCACCACCACTAAGCCTACAGCAAGCAGCAGGTTAGCTTTTCTTAGCATAAAGACTGGAAACAGCTAGACTCTGTCCAAAGGTAATATAATCCACCTACCAGCACCCCTAATATTCATTAATTAACTCACTAACTACATTCTCATGTATTTAATTTGTAGAAAACCACAGTGTAATAATGACAATTTAACATTCTACTGAGAGTTATGTACCACAAAAGCCTCTGCTGGCTGCCCAGTAATATCTCAGAAACAAGAAGTACTCTCACATAATCCTCATAAAAACAGTGGATTGTTCTTACGCCTCAGTTTTTGATTATTATAAGATGAAACAAAGGAGATATACAGTATGACATGTTATGTAGTGAGCTTTAGAATTTTTGGTGGAAGGAATTTGTTACTGTTAGACAGGTTAGACAGGTGAGGTGAGCTGTTAGCTACAGTCTTTATGCTAAGCTAAAATAACAGGCTGCTTGAGCGCTTCATAGTTAACAAAAAGATATAAGATAACAGAGAGATCTTGCCTTACCAGAAAATCAGCATAACTCCCAAAATGTTAAAGTATTCCTTTAGCTAACTTTACCTTGACTGCAGTGATGAAGAGTACTGCAGAGTGTGTCAGTACTGTGTGAGATCACTTTGCCCTTTTGCAAAAAGCACATTTTGGAAATCACTTAGGCCCACATCTTCCACTTACTGATGCTTAGTGTGGAAACAGGTGCAACAGACTTGAAACAAAAACAGCAGCATGGCTGCATTTTCTGCAAGAAAGTTGAAATGGGTCATTCACAGTCCATGTGTTCTCATTGTTAGATTGTCAGAAGCAACGACGATCTTTGGAAAACTTCAATAAGAGTGTCTTGACAGTTTTAACAGAGTTTGAGCAAGTCAACATTCACAAGTTGTTGCTCGGTATTAAGTCATTATTCCCATAAGATCTGACTTTAGATTTAGCCCCTAAGGAAAAGAGTCCAGCAACATCATAGCCTAATATTACACCATTACTCATAGCATGAAACTTCAAAACTGTATTTCACTGAAGAGAAGTGTGAGTGAGTGAGAATTTTTCAAACTGGAAAAAGTTCAAATGTTGTGCCTGCTATTCTAAGCTAAGCTGATAACTGAGAAAGCAACAATTTCAATCTCCTATGTTAAATGGGCACTATAGAGGATATGTAGAGTGTACAGCCTGACATCCCTCCCCCTCCTTGTTAAAAAAGAAAAAAATTGCCCACATCCTGCAGTGAAAAACAAGCTTTTCTCTGGTTCATATCACCTCTTTGTCACTGTCTGTGTCTCTTGTGTCTGTATTTTGGGTCACAGTTTGTTTGATCCCACGGCTTTATTGTGTACATTCATTTGAACACTGACAAGTGCGGCGGCAAATCCTTCATACATGCACACACACACTGTGCTATTAAGAAAAGTTCAAAGGGTAAACAAATGCAGGGGCAATTAGATGTTTGTGTGTTCTTTCAGATGAATGCCCTCATTCACAGTTATGTAGAAACACATGCGCGCTCGCACGCAAACACACACGCACACACGCACGCACACACACACACTTGTACTTCTATCTTTGTGAGGACACTCATTGACATAATGCATTCCCTAGCCCCTTACCCTAACCTTAACCATCACAACTGAGTGCCTAACCCTAACCCTAATCCTAACCTAAACCTAAACCTAACCATTCTAACCATAACTCTAAAACCAAGTCTTAACCCTCAAAATGTGATTTTAAGGTGTCTCAAAAAGTGAGGAGAGCCAAAATGTCCTCACTCTGTTAGTAAAATACTTTTTTTGGTACACACACACACACACACACACACACACACACACACACACACACACACTCCCAACTTCACAAATGCACAAAAGCTCTGCACCAACTCACACTTGTAACCATGCCTGCAGACACACACAAAGGTGTATAATAGATCCAGTTGATAAGCTAGAACAAGAAATATAGTCTTTATGAAGTAAAACTTGGCCTGCAGACATCTGCCTTTGAGAGGTTCAGGTCATTATTTTTCCCCCACTGTTTCTTCTCTGCTATTATGCCTAAGCCTTTTTCACACATAGACAAGAACACAAGAATACAAAAGAGACATGGAGGTAGAAAAATACACCCACAATCATATGTACACATGCTAGCATCACCAATGTTTTGCAGCCATTAGCTTATCAAACAGGAAAAAAAATCTTAATTGACTAATAGCCTCTGAGGTGTGTACACAACCTAGAGAAAATTTAATGTGTTCCTGTGTGTGTATGCAAGTTTTTAGGTGAGAAAGACGTTCTTGCTTTTCTTATTGCTTCCTTCCATGGCTGTGTCCTGGGTAAAAAGGCTGCAGGCATATAGGTGCTGAAGTATGTTAGGAACTGTGTAGGTCTGCATTAATGTAATGTCACCTAATCTGAAGTAATCTAATCTAAACGGGATGCTGCATTCTGTTCCACTCCTGACTGTTAAAGGCCCCATGGCATGAAAGATGTGATTTTGGTTATTTTATCGTGCTTTGGGAGGTCTCTGGGCCACGTATATACTGTCCCATGCATCAAACTGGTCATAAACGGAGAAACGCACACCGCCCATTTGTAGGAACTGTCTCTTTAAGACGGGCGGATAGTACTTCCTCCTTTGTGTGACGTCACACACAAGGTAACTCCGCCCACCGCAACCTGTTGGCCCGCCTCCACTGTAGGTTCCAGGTGTGAGTGAATAACTGCACGGCGAGATGTCAGACAAACGGTGTTGCGCTATTAAGGGATGCAAGGAGGGCAATGTGTCCTTGCACAGTCTGCCAAAAGCCAAAGTCGTCAGAGACCAGTGGCTTCTTTTTATTTTTGGTCGAGTTGAGCAGGATTTCAGTCCAAATCTGCTCGTCTGTTTGGCGCATTTCACAGCGGAGTCATTCACCAACTTGGCTAAATACAACGCTGGATTCGCCAAGAAACTGCTCATTGCAGACACTGTAGTCCCCACATTGTCTGGGCTGACTTCTGCTCCGCAACCGGTAAGTAAACTCTGTCCGAAGATGGTAAAATGTTCGGCAGTTAATGATTTTCGTCTGTGCCTTTTATAATTGTAGCCGTTAATTGAATCGCTGTTCACTGTAGCCGTTAACTGGATTACCGTTAATGCCTTCACAAACGTTAATTCAAGAAAATACAAATGTAACCGTCACACAGCTTTGCTCATTACTACGTTTTTTTTAATGGTCTTCCGTTAACCATATAGCTATTATTAGACATTAGCCGCAGCTAGCGGTTAAAGGCTGATGTTAATGACGCCCACTGCTTCAAAGCAGTTACAGTGAAGAGGCAGCTAGGTGTGTGTGTGTGTGTGAGAGAGAGACTACTACAGACACCCCCCCCAGAGCAAAGCAGCAGGTGTGAGTGAGAGATTTTTTTCCTCCTGTGGTATCAAAAATGGCATCGATTATTGAATATTTTCCTGAGAATCGGTATCGAGTTGAAAATTTTAGTATCGTGACAACCCTACTGTGAAGCAAATGTTAAGCTACATGAAATAAAGACAAATGTAACTGTCAAACAACTTAGTTCATAGAGGTGTTTTTTTTTTAACTGTTACTGTTTTAATGGCAGTGAACGTTTTTGTGCTTGATTCCGGATCCGAGTCCAGTTCAAACATATATGGTCTTATGCCATCCATCGCAGGTGAATTTTTATGAATGCAGCTTAGGTTTCAGTTACTTGCCTGTGATTGGCCTGACCACACGCCACTCAAAAACAGTCAGCCAATCAGAAGAGAGGTTCTCATTCTCTCTTCTGATTGGCCAAATGACCTGTGCCTGCTGGTGCTCCAGAAAGAGGCAACAGAAAGGGGCAGTATAAACGATATTAAGCAGATCACAGGTACTCAAAACCAATGATACATCTTGTTAGGGATATCAGCAGGTAAATAAACCCAGAGAAAAATGCACAGCATGAGGCCTTTAATGATGGAGCACCATGTCTGGTATGTGTGTGTGTGGGTGTTTGTTAGTTTAATCAAGTGGTTTGCTGAGGCATACTACAAAGGGGGAAATCTTAACATGAAATGGAGAATGATACACTCCCCATTATGGCTGGTTGGATCTGATTTCAGAATCAGAATCAGAATCAGAATCAGTTTTATTGCCAAGTATGTTTTCACATACAAGGAATTTTTTCTGGTGATTGGTGCAATTGATCAGCAACAGTGGGGCTCTCTAGCCTTGTTGATAAGGCTAATAGCAGATGGGAAGAAGCTATTCTTGTGGCGAGAGGTTTTGGTCCTGAAGGACCGCAGCCTCCTGCCAGAGGGGAGTGTCACAAAGAGTTTGTGTCCAGGGTGGGAGGAGTCAGCTACAATCTTCCCTGCACGCCTCAGAGTCCTTGAGGTGTACAGATCCTGGAGGGACGGAAGATTGCAGCCAGTCACCTTCTCAGCAGAGTGGATGATACGCTGCAGTCTGTTATTGTCCCTCTCCGTGGCAGCAGCGTACCAGATGGTGATGGAGGAGGTGAGGATGGACTCAATGATGGAGGTGTAGAAGTTCACCATCATAGTCCTTGGCAGGTTGAACTTCTTCAATTGCCTCAGGAAATACATCCTCTGCTGAGCTTTTTTGATGAGGGAGCTGATGTTTAGCTCCCATTTGAGATCCTGTGTGATGGTGGTTCCCAAGAAGCGAAAATGCTCCACGGTAGCCACGGGGGAGTCACACAGGGAGATGGGGGTAGGTGGGGCTGGGCTCTTCCTGAAGTCCACTATCATTTCCACTGTCTTCAGAGCGTTTAGCTCTAGGTTGTTCTGCCTGCACCAGGTCACCAGACGCTCAGTCTCCCACCTGTAGGCAGACTCATCGCCATCAGAGATGAGTCCAATGAGAGTGGTGTCGTCTGCAAACTTCAGGAGCTTGACAGACTGATGACTGGAGGTGCAGGTGTTGGTGTACAGGGAGAAGAGCAGAGGAGAAAGAACGCAGCCTTGTGGGGATCCAGTGCTGATGGTCTGGGAGTCAGACACGTGCTTTCCTAGCTTCACGTGCTGCCTCCTGTCAGACAGGAAGTCGGTGATCCACCTGCAGGTGGAGTCAGGCACGCTCAGCTGGGAGAGCTTGTCCTGCAGCAGATGATGGTGTTGAAGGCAGAGCTGAAGTCCACAAACAGGATCCTGGCATAGGTCCCTGAGGAGTCCAGGTGCTGGAGGATGAAGTGGAGAGCCATGTTGACGGCGTCATCTACAGACCTGTTGGCTCTGTAGGCGAACTGCAGGGGGTCCAGGAGTGGGTCAGTGATGGATTTGAGATGGGACAGGACAAGGCGCTCAAATGATTTCATGACCACAGAGGTCAGGGCAATGGGTCTATAGTCATTTAGACCTGTGGGCCTTGGTTTTTTGGGGACAGGGATGATGGTGGAGGATTTGAAGCAGGCTGGCATGTGGCAGGTCTCCAGTGAGGTGTTGAAGATGTCCGTGAACACTGGAGACAGCTGATCAGCACAGTGCTTCAGGGATGATGGAGAGACAGAGTCAGGACCGGCTGCTTTGCAGGGGTTCTGCTTCTTAAAAAGCCTGTTGACATCTCTCTCCAGGATAGAGAGAGATGTTCCTTTGGTAGGGGAGGAGGGGGGTTCTGATGTGGCTCTGATGTGGAGGTTAGTGTCAGGCTTGTCCCACTGTCTTTCAAAGCGGCAGTAGAACTCATTCAGATCGTTGGCCAGACGGAAGTCGTTAATGGAGTGGGGGGGTTTAGGTTTGTAGTTTGTGATCTTTCTGAGCCCTTTCCAGACAGAAGCAGAGTCATTGGCTGAGAACTGGAGCTGAAGTTTCTCAGAGTACAGTCGTTTAGCTTCTCTCACCGCTTTGCTAAACCTGTACTTGGACTCTTTAAACTTGTCCCTGTCCCCACTCCTGAAAGCTTCCTCCTTTTGCCTCCTGAGCTGACTGAGCTTAGCTGTGAACCAGGGTTTGTCATTGTTATAACTCACCCTGGTGCGTGATGGGATGCAGCAGTCCTCACAGAAGCTGATGTATGACGTCACAGCCTCTGTGAACTCATCCAGACTGTTGGAAGCAGTCCTGAACACCTCCCAGTCAGTGCAGTCCAAACATGCCCGCAGATCCTCTATGGCTTCACTGCTCCACTGCTTCGATGTCTTCACAACAGGTTTACACAGTTTTAGTTTCTGCCTGTATGTGGGAATCAGGTGGACCATGACATGGTCAGAGTGGCCCAGTGCAGCCCGGGGGACGGCGTGATAAGCACCACTGATTGTGGTGTAACAGTGGTCCAGAGTGTTCCCCCTCTGGTCGGGCAATTAACAAACTGTCTGTATTTAGGCAGTTCGTGGCTGAGGTTACCTTTGTTAAAGTCACCAAGGACAATAACTACGGAGTCCGGGTTGGTCCGCCCCACACACAGTATCTGATCGGCGAGCGCCCGCTGTGCCTCCTGCACGTTGGCCTGTGGTGAGATGTAAACACCGACCAGGATGAATGAGGTGAACTCACGGGGGGAGTAGAAGAGCCTGCAGTTTATGATGAAAGTCTCCAGGTCAGGAGAACAGTGCTGCAGGATCACTGTCACGTCTCTGCACCAGCCACTGTTAGCATAAAAACAGATTCCTCCACCTTTCGTTTTGCCGGACAGCTCTGTGTCGCGATCCGCTCTGAAGAGTTGGAAGCCGGCCAGCTCCAGCGCAGAGTTCGGAATCGATCCACACAGCCACGTCTCCGTGAAGCACAGGACGGCAGATGAAGAAAAGTCTCTGTTCTTCTGCACCAGTAGCTGAAGTTCATCCAGTTTGTTGGGCAGTGAACGCACGTTGGAGAGAAAGATACCTGAGAGCGGTGTGCGGAGTCCGCGCCGGCGGAGACGCGCAAGCGCACCAGCACGTTTTCCTCTCCTCCGGCGTTTCACTGCGAGAGCAACGGTCAGTGCACCTCTGACCAAAATGTCCAATAATTCCACAGGTGAGTCGAGAAAAGTAGGAAAAAAATCCACTGGAGTTGTTTCTCTGATATTAATGAGCTCTTCTCTGGTGAAAGAGCTCCGGAAACCAAAGCAGAAAACTGGATTTATAAAGAAAATAAGGAAAAAAAAATGCGCACCAAAACACCGAGGCAGCCATCCACGGCGCCATGGCAACAATGATCATTATTTAATAACAATGATGAGGATGATCAGCATCTTAATCTAATTTACATTTACATGGCAGATAGCATAACACTGAAGTAACTACAGTAAACTACAGGAGGAGACCTTGAAGTAAGTACTACATACTAAATCTGTTCAATAAAAAAGCAGTAAGTGCTAGTTCAGTATGTTAGGGTGTTAGAGGTTGTAGGAGTGGTGGTCCTCTCGGAAGAGATGAACTTCAAGAGATTCTTTGAGATAGAGAAGATGCGCCTACTCTGACAACATTTTGTAGATCATTCCACCATTGGGGAACCACAAACGAGAACAGTCTGGACTGAGATTGCCTCGTGTGTGGGAATGGCTAGGCTAGACAACGTTTCTTGAAGGAATGTAGTGGCTGAGAAGGAGCATAAGCCTGTATGACTGAGTTCAAGTAGATGGATGCAGACCCAAAAGTCATTCTTTAGGAAAGCATAAGCAACTTATGTTTGATTCAAGTGACCATGAGTAGCCAGTGGAAGTCAGTGAGCAGTGGATATGTGGGTCATTGAAAACCAGACATGCCGCCATATTCCCCATCTGTGTTTCCCCTATCTGTATGGGTTTTACAGTGTATCACAGGAGGCCTGCTTGAGGGGCATTGCAGTAGCTGAGGTGAGAGAAAAACTATGGCCTTTACCTATAGTTGGGAAGCATAGTGAATTTGGCCTAATTTTTCTTTGTTTTATAGTGCGAAGTACGGTTGTCACAAGAACCGATACTTCCGGTACCAATTCGATACCAACACGCAAAAAATACATCGATACCTGCTTTTTTCTGGTACCGTCAGAACTGAATATTCAACTTTCCCTCGGCGAGCCGTGTCGATTCTTGGCGGAACTGATGGGGGCAGTATACGCGTGTGAGCAGCACAGAGCAGTCAGCGGCGCTGAAGAAGAAAACCTGAGCTAACAATAACAATGGCTTCAGCAGGTGGGAGTGGAAGCACAACACGTCGGCTCGGTGACGAAACAGGTACGAAGAGTCACGAGTGGAAATATTTTGCATTCGAGGTGGATGAATACGGAGCAATTCTAGACACAAACAAGCTGACATGCAAACAGTGCCTGGTATTAGAAGTTTTAGTTATGTGAGATCAGGCTCCACACCACTGTTGTTTAGTTATTTATTTGCATATTTATAAGAAGAAGAATATTGTTTGTTTTATATACTTGAAGGCTCCATGCCACTGATGTTCTTTTTTTAATTTAAATAGTTGAATATTGTTGTTATTTATTACCATAAAGCACAGTATTGCTTGTTTTTATAGTGGTGTTAAATACTTGACAGTTTAAAGCAGTTTTCAATAAATTAGTGAATTTAAAAGTACATGGGTTCTGTTTTTTTTATTTTTTTTATTGTGGTGGTTCATCATGTCAAGGGCTGCTGATAGGCTGCTGAGCTGCAGCTCTGGCTGCCCTTAAGGCTTCAGTCACAGTCAACCTAGCTGTTTTATTGGAGTGGCTGTTCTTAAAGCCAGACTGATTTGGATCAGGAGGGCA
Source organism: Trachinotus anak (assembly GCF_046630095.1). NCBI lineage: Eukaryota > Metazoa > Chordata > Actinopteri > Carangiformes > Carangidae > Trachinotus > Trachinotus anak. Next base: position 17,749,960 of record NW_027273876.1, on the reverse strand, counting down.
TTCCGTGAGAGGAATTTAAGGAAGAACTACTCATGAGCATATGACTAGCCTGGCTCTGTCTAAAGGTAACAAAATAGCTTCTTCCCGTCTGCTATCAGCCTTATCAACAAGGCTAGAGAGCCCCACTGTTGCTGATCGCCCTGATCATCAATTGCACCAATCACCAGAAAAAATTCCTTGTATGTGAAAACATACTTGGCAATAAAACTGATTCTGATTCTGATTCTGATCCACCTACCAGCACCTCTAAAGCTCATTAATTAACATAGCATGTTATGTCTGAGTTATTAAATGTGTACACAAACCACAGTGTAAACACATCATTTTACGAGTGGTTATGTCTGATATCCTTGTCAATTTTGATTTTTTTGTACAGATTGAAGAAACAAGCTACAATTAAAATTAAATTAGTGAGTTTTAAACTAAAATGTAAAACAAAAAACAAAGTGTGAAACAAAAACCAACATTTAAAATGACACGTTGACATACTGAATCTCAAACTTTTTCAGACCAAGTCAAACTTAGCCATTTGAATAAAACTTATGGACCACCTAACTCCCAAACATTCCCAAAACCAACAGGGCTACTACTTCAGTAGTATTGTGGTGAGCTTGCTTGGAAAAGTATCTTGGAAAGATGTTTTTTTTTTCTACATTATGATGTACATCAGACAGTGAAGAGAGACAGGAAATGCTGGAATGCAGCAATGTGAAAACTGCTTTGTGCTTTTAATGGTCATAATGACAGGGTCTGTTTATCTTGGAATTATCTACCTCTCTAGATAATTCAGCTCCAGGTAAAAACTTCCAGAACACCTGACAGAGAAGACATCCAAACTGAGAGAAGCTTAAGGCAATGGTGGTGAAGACAACTCCCATGATCCCACACTATTTCATGATGTCACCCAACGCTGTCTTTTGTTATTGTTTTGATTGAGAGACCCCTAGTGGCAGAAGTTACATACTGAGTATTTAAATCTGGATTTTCAAAAATAAATGCCAAATATAGACTTTCTAATCAAGGTACTATAATCTGGAATTCAATCCTCAATCATTTTGCTATTAAATATGTCAAGAAATTCCTCATTGCCAGTAGTTAGCATGTTTTTTGAATTTGCATCTCTAGAAGTTCTGTCCAAGGCAGAAAATGTTGAAAGAGGCATTTAGAGGGACAATGCAAGAGAAAAAAAATGGTAGACTCAGAGCAGGAGCTAGAAAGGAGAACTTGCTAAATACAGGTCGCGTGTTATTTGACATCTCACTGAACCAGGAAATAACTTGATCTGAGATTTGATCACATCATTGATTCTCCCTTTTTGATTTCACGGCCTTAAGAGCTGGAAAAGGCTTCCCTCTATAACTAGGATAAAGAGCTGTTGTTTCCATGTTTACATCTCACCATTGCACAAATTAGAACAACACTTTTCTTAGGCCTGTCTTGGAGGGCAGCCAGTGTCTTCAGATGCTAGCTCTACATTCCTCCAGCAGGGCAGGATAAAAGCTGAACAAATTAGGTCTCTGTTTGAAGCAAAAAGCACAGCGAAAGGGTCTTTCAACTGTCTCCCTTGGTTTGGCAACAGGAGAAGCAAATGTGTGTGTGAACAATACAGCACAAGAATGCATCAAGAGGCCTTCAATAAACACACTGCCACAGTACATTAAAATGAAACAAGTCATAACTTTAAAACTTTAAACAAATGTTAATGTCCGCCCTTATAATAAGTAAGCTTAATCCAACTGGTAAAATTTAAATGTCAGGTTGCTTTTATTTTGAAGAGAGAAAAAAAAGGAGAGGAAAAAAGAGGAAAACAGCTTTTCCCATTCACCAGATTCAATCAAACCATATTGACCTCACTGACAAATGTGTTCTAAATTCTTCATTCTACACTCCTTCAGGTCCCTGTGCCTCACAACAAATTTTCAAGCTTTCTGTTGTTGTTTCTTTTTTTTCAGGTACAGCTCCTGTTGCATCCCCAGTCATTTAGAGTGAGACAGATCTCTTTTTCTTTTCTCTTATTTTGGTTTATGACCAAATGCCAAACTACTGACATTTGCCTCTGTTAAACTTTGTGTTTTGTGAACAGTGCATTTGCGCCAATTAGAGAATGTTAGCATGGTAATGCACCAAACCATGATGCTGAATGTGGTAAATATTAATTATGTGAAACATTGGCAAGTTTTTCTGAGCATGTTAACATGCTGACATTAGCCTATACAGCCTAGCTTGGCTGACACTTCAATTGAATAAAGGATGCGAGACAACAACAGAGAACGGTTCCAAAGTTCAAGTCCAAACAGTCAACCATCAATAAATTTTAGTTGAATTTCAGTGATTTAATAATGAGCATCCAGTTTTGATTCAAGGTTTGCCAACTAAATTACTACAGTTTCATCATGGTTCCATGTTTATGTTATGAGCAACAATGCAAGTCAAAGCAGTTGAGCTAGCAAACCAAAGCTACATGCCAGTGTTTTTTCTCTTTATAATTTCAAGTTAATGGTTTCACTCCAACTTGCAAGTTGAAGTGTGTTTTAGCTCAACATATGTGCACTTGGGGTTACTGTACCTCTGCCCTTGATGCCAAACTCAAGCTCTTGACTTTAAAATATGACCTTCTCAAATAAAACCTTTCATTCCTATCTTCATAAAGTAACAAAACAAGATCACACACATTCTGAACGAACATCAATGTGCCACTGTTGAGAAGCACTAACATATACTTTTTTTTTCAAATGAGTATCTTTCAAGGTTAATAATGTCAAAACTTTGCCTGTGGAAAATATAGATAAAGTGACCAAAAAGTGACATCAGATCACTTTGTGCCCATGTAAGAGCTACACCCTGAATCAATACTCATGTCAGTGCTAAAAAGTGCTATCCACTATAATAGCAACAACAATTTCCAAAACAGAAACCATACATTTTACTTCTCCCTTGACACCCCTCTCAAGCTATCTTGGCATCAGCAACGTTTATCAAGGGAGTGGGAAGGTTGACAGAAGAGCTTCAGAAAAAGGAAGTAAGAAAAACGGGCAGTCTGTCTCTGTGGCCATAAAGACAAGGGAAGTTTCTTATGTAAAGTGAGAGAGAGATTGACCTTCCAAAGTAAATAGACCACAAGATGTGTCACATAGTTGGCAGACACACAACTATTCCATCAGCTCCACCATAAATGGTAATGCTCTTAAACTGTACACAGAGATAAAGCAGACACCCTCTCCTCACTTTTACAAACCATCTGCCTCTACTCTTCCACCCAGCAACCCTTCCATTACTTCCATTCACCGCCAAGTCCTTATGCTCTGTCATCCCTATCCAACACTCTATTTAATCATCTTATGATCCTCCATCTCTGCGTCGCACACACATATACATTTGCTGCCCTTATCTTGTCTGTTGCCCTCGTGGGGAGAGAATGTATGAATCATTCCACATGGAGTGTTGAGTGTTTGTGTGTATGCATTTCTGAGTGTGATAGGAAGCTAGATAGGAATCAGACAGGGTGCTCTGTTATGTGTCATGGACAGTGAGGGTTTAGGTGCTGTGGCTGCATACACACCCTGATGGCTTGCAGGGTAACAACATGTTTGTGTTGGAAAGACATGTTTTGATGTACAGTATCTGCCATAGTCCATCTTCTCACGAGGCCTGTACATGTAGTAGATTGAGATAAAATATATATGAGATAATATATATATATATATATATATAAACCAGTCAGAACTCTTAGAAACCTTATTTTCAGCTGAATAGTGCATAATACCAGATCTACTGTGTGTGTGTCATGCATTTACAGAACAGGAGGGGGGACTGAAAAACAGGTCAGCTTGATCGATACACTGTCATACTCAACAGAGCTGAGATTTCTTAAAGGGACAGTTTTCCCCAAACACAAACTTGGACTCTGTTTTAGCAGATGAGAGAAAGTTTTACCTCTATCTATCAGGGGCTAGGTTAAATATTATGGCAACGATAGTATCATCGATTATCGATCCACTGGGCTGATGTCACAGGAATGTTCAAAGATCAATACCTGGTACAGGTATTGATCTTCTGGTGCAGAAGTTTTTGATCTTACACAAACTCTTGATGGTTGGTGAGAGCTAGGCAGAGGTATGATTTACTTTTGGAATTCTAGGGATATAATTTTTTTTTAAGTTATTCTTTGGGACAATTTTATGCCTTTGTTAGATGGTAAAGAGTAAAGAGAGACAAGAAACGTGGGAGTAGAGAGCAGAGGAAAGACACGTCAAACCTGAGACTCGCTGCTCAGGGCATCTGCCCCTATGTGGTATGCACCCTAACCACTCTGCTATTGGGTCGCTCCTCTGGGTTCATATTCTGATCGTAGTGCATGAGTAAAGTGTACTATACTTAAACATACTAAGGATATTACCTACTGGATAGGACCCTCAGTAATTTTTTACACACTTTCCTGTGCATCTTTAATGCAGGTTGCTCCTAAATCTTCTTTGCATTATTTTATGTAGTGTGCTCACAAAACCATCTTTTTGTACAGCTGATAACAATAGAAAGCCCTCCAGAATCAACTTCTTGCTCTCATTAGATTTGATCCCATTCCCAGCGGTTTGTGCAGCAATGAAACACCTTGAATGAAATTTTGGCCATTATAAAATCCTTAACCACTGTGAACTGCTGGAAGGCTCTTACTGTGAAGCAGCTAGAGGAAGTGTTGCATTAGCCACTGAGTTAGCCTTTGAGGGCTAACTTGCTGCATTAGTACATTATGGAGGTGGTGACAACCTGTGGTACTCAGATTTGGTTTGCAAGCAAAGAATGCAAAGGGAAGTGGACCTGCTAAGTCAGAGGTTCCTGGTTTTATTCATATCAGGATCCCAACTGACCCCAATTGACCTACTGTATTTAAGTTAAAGATATTTCTTTGCTATTGGATTTTTAATGAATATGCTATGCCATCATGCTAATTAAGTCCTAAATCAGAATATTTTGAAAATGTTCATTTCAATGATTATATGCAAACTAGACCTTCACATCCATCTTCACAGAAGTAAGCACTCGCTCAGGGAACCATACATTTTGAATCGCTCAGCATGGCCTTTGGTCTGGAGTTTTGGAGTTTTGCCCCAAACTAAAACTCCTCATAGCATTGGACTCCAAGGCAGCTGAGTCAGTGCTGTTCAACAGCATTAGATAGCACAAAAATTACACTGCATTTAAATGACTGAAAAACCCAGTCAAACCATTTGCTAGCTTGCCATCTTACTACACATCACAGGAAGGCTACTTTTCTTCATTGCATATACTGCTTCCTGAATGGCAGGTTGCATTGAATTAACTTAAATGAACTCACGATTTGTTTATTTTAAAAATCTATTTTGGCAACTTTCTTAAGACTCGATTTTCAAATGAGGCTGACCCCAAGGTTGGGAAGGATACAAGGATTCTACATTTGATGAGCAAAGTATGACAGCAATAAGTTTTAAAGCTGTGTAATGAAACTGCAAAACACGTTGCTGTCTTCATCTAATTTTACAATCAGCTGCACAGGGTATGCACTGTGCAAAACAAACAGAGGCTTAGTGGTCCCATTGGTCGAAGGGCACGCAATCAGTGAAGTATCTCAGTAAAGTTTTCATCAGCCTGTCTGGAGACTGGAGAGATCCATGTTACCCAAACTAGGAAAGAGCACTAAGAGAGGAGGTAGATAAGGAAAATAGGTAGATAAGGAAAAGGAGGAGAAAGATGAGGAGATGATTATAAAGAAAGAAGAAGAAAGAAGAAGGAGAAAGGAAGAAAACAACATAGGGAGAGAAGGGGGAGTGTGTGTGTGTGTGTGTGTGTGTGCGTGTGTGTGTGTGTGTGTGTGTGTGTGTGTGTGTGTGTGTGCGTGCTGAGGATGTTTGGCATCTGGACATGTTTAAAGGCATTGGGTGAGGGACTGAAACACCATAAAACCTGGCCAGACTTCAATCTCCTACTATACAGCTACACAGCTACACACACACACACACACACACACACAAACAAAACTTACTTTACTTGCGATACAAACTGTTATACAAAACCACACATGCCAAATTTACAGCATATGCAGAATGCACCTTAAAGCTTAATCTGCATTTGGCAAGATTTTTAAACGCAAATTCCCAATCATCAGAACATAAGGGAAGAAAACTGCGAGGGGCATGATGGTACAGTGGTTATCACTGTATCAGTAGATAACCTTTGGACTGGTGCACCTCTTGCTGCCACTAGACATCAAGCCATCACAGTCTCTCAAGTATGGTAATTTTCTCGCACAATAAAGAGACATGCAACAAAGACCAAATTACATCCAGTATGAACATGATATCTGTATGTAAATACATTATCTGGAATTTGCATTTACACTTGTCTTAATAAGCCTTTTCTTATTTCAGTTCTGCCTGTCTTAATATACATATCAGGTAGGTGGAGCTAGTGGAATTGTCAACAAACGTGTTTCACATAACAAGAAGCAATGCTGCTGTATGGCCTATACTTTTATTCTGTAAAGACAGAGGTCATCTGTATTTTTCATGATGGCTAAGGATAGCAGTTAGAGGTGGGGTTCAGTGACCTTCAAAATTGTTGGGTTTACAGGTTGCATTCATGCACTGGTGAGATCTAATCACAATGAATATCAGACAACCTCCAGCTGTGGTCTGGCCGATGCACTAGCATTCCAATCCCAATGTGTTCTGTATGCATTTACACCTTGCATTAACAAGCCTTTTTCCTAATCCGGATAAGATATCCTGATGCAGATTGCATGTTAATATCAGGTGTAAATGTGGTCAAAGAGAAAGAAACTCTGGAGTAAAAAACAGCAGACTGAGCATGAAAGAAACAGAAATCTCTGTCAGATATGGGGCCTTCCTCACCCGTTAAATCACCCCTGCCTGTCTCTTTTTCCTCTGTCTCTCATACTCTTTCTCTGGCTGTAATTATGCTTGTGTAAACAAAAGAGACCAGAGAGAGACATCAGGAATTCCAGTTGGGCCTGTGGGAGCAGTGTAGCTTACACAATCACACAAAATGACACAGATGTCCATAGAAGATCTATGAGTTGCATTTTTCCTAACTCATCTGACTGCCCATTGTATATCAGTGTATATTCCCATGGTGAACAATGTGTAGTCATTCAGGTTTGGTACTATCTCAGTGGCATCACCCAACATCTTACACACTCACACTGTTGTTAATGAGATGTACAGAAACATACATGTAAACTAACCTGTTCATGGTACTCTATCCCCATGCTCAGAGTATTGATCAGAATGGCGATCATAATCCCTCGACCAAAGTACTTGCTGTCCACGATCTTCCTGAATGTGTCACACACCAGCCTCCAAAAGTGAACAACCTTTGCCGATGTTTTGCCCAGACTACGGTGCTTCTTCTTAGGCTGCTGACTGTCTCTCCTGTCCCTGTGGTGGAGGTCCTGTGCGAACTCATATACACCCTCGCTATCAGAATCACCAGGTGTCTCATTGCACTCCGTGCCACCCTCTGATTCACTGGCCAGGGTCTTGGTGCAGTAGGGGCAGATCTCAGGGTCCATTGTCAAAGCAGCTGTGTCAATGGCACTACTGGTGGTGCTGAGGTCACAAGCTGACAGCTGGCAGGAGAGCTGGGCTGCAGCAGAGTGAGAATTGTCAGATGCAGAAACTAAGACAAAGAGAAGGGAAATGAGTGAAATCAGCTCGACTGTGATAAGTTACATCAAGTAAGTGTTTTAGACAAATTGTCAAATCCAATGAAAGAGATTTGCTGTGAACAACAACTTTTTGGACTGTTGCATGCTTGTCAGAGTGTATTTGATGGTGATGGACAATGCGTGCTGTATGAGTAATGACTTGTCTCCACAGTCTGTGCTGCGACCTTCTGGCTGGCAGCCATTGTTCCACTGTCTGTGCAACCTGAACAGATCTGGCCTTACTTTTGTTGAGCCCAGTGGCTTTTAGAATTAGGCCACCGGGCAGACAAAGCTAATTGTGAGCTCAGACATGAGGGATTAACATTTATTGACTGGAACTAGCCATCTTTCTGTCTCACAGGAAATAAAGCCCACTCTGGACTATGTTATAGTTTGGAGCTTCATCAGGACAAATCAATACTGTACTCCACCAAATAGGCCACAGATAAAATGACCACTTCAGTTGAATGTCACTTGATTTACTCCAACACTAATGTGGAAATTAAACACTTATTCTGAGTGAATGAGATACTCTTGTTATTTTCAAACCCCAATATGCCTTCCAATTCTTACTCAATGGGAACTCTCAGCAAAGTGAATCCTATCCACCACAGCTACCTCAGAAGGAACATAGCTAATGGAGCTAATCAAACATTTGGCAAGTTTTAGATAATATCTCTGATCATGATTTTTGACAGTGTATCTGTGACTTCATCCTTGTCGGTATGTAGTGAGTTGTCTACCTGTGGGAGTGTGTGCATCCATCAGGCTCGATGGCCGTCTCTCCAGGGGCATGGGTGGGATATTGAGGTTGAAGTTGATGTTAGTCAGAGTGCTGGCTGCAACACTCCCTCGTCTGGACTCTGCTAGGACTCGGGCCTGCAGGGTGGGGTAATTTTTAGGACCTGTAGCAGCAAAGGGCACCGAGTTCCTCTTCATGGCCCTGGATGCGGGAACTGGGGCCAGGGAGAAGGAGCTTGGAGTTGGCCCCAAGCATGTGGGCGAAGGGGTACAGCAAAGAGTTTCTGTGTTGAATACACTGCAAACTGAAGCTGAATCAGTAGCTCCTGTAGTAGGATTGGACAAAGTGGGAAAGTTTGAATCAGAGATGGCTGCTGTAACAGAAGAAAGTAGTGGCAAAGTAAGACGCCCAGTGCTAGTTGTTGCTAGAAGAACCCCTCCGTTGTTATTATGAGCTCCAGCCTCCACATCCCTCCCCTCCATACACCTGATGCACCCTCCACCCCTCACACTGCCATTTCCCAGGTGGCAGTGGTGGTGGTGATGATGGTGCACCATGTGATGAACTGACACTGATCCCTGCCTGGAGGACTTCCTTCTCCTTCTCTGGCTCTGCCGACGTTGGTGCTCCATGGCCAGGGGCGAGGTGGCAACGTTGAATCCGGCACGATGAGCCAAGAGCCTGCAGATATGGACCACTTGTTTGGCCCCCTTGCGGATGATGTGAACCAGGTACTTGAGGAGCTCATCATAGCAGGAGCCTGGCTCGGAGAGGGAGGCAAGAGTGCTGGCATTGGACATGAACCGCACCCGCTGCTCCTTCATCAACTGGCTCTCCCTCTGCTTGGTCTCTGAGAACTGAGTGGCGATGACCACCAGGCACAGATTGATCATGAAGAATGAGCCAATCTGAGGATAAAGAGGGGTAGATGACATTGTTATTCACACACTTATAATGGATGCTCACATACCTGTCCCCCAACTGACCCACTAGTGAAATCATCAGCTCACAGCTGGTGGCACCATGAAGTGACACTTACAATGATGAGTAGGATGAAGTAGATGAAGTTGTAGAAGGAGTGAGCATCCATCACAAAATACATGATGTCCACCCAGCCCTCCAGGGTGATCACCTAAAGAGAAAAAAAGAGGGAAAAAAAGTTGAGAAAAAACACAGCACAAAAAAGAAAGATAGCAAACTTTTTACATGTCTCTTGTTTGCAGGCAAACCGAGCAGCAGTCAAACTTATGGTAGAACTCGTGTCCAATCTGGCTTTTGGCCTCCAGAATTACCCCCCTAGCCAAGAAAGGCTTGTCAAATGATGTGGAAATGGTGTGTAAAACTGAGACTGCAGTCTCTAGTAATTTGCTAATCCCGTGGGCCCTCTTTCTCTGACACACTGCCCACTGGGGCAATTTGTCATCATCTTGTATCACAGGTTTGCATCACCCAAACCATACTGCATTTGTCTAACTAAAGAAACTGTTCATTTAATCTAGTGTCTTAAAGTCTTACGACTCTGAGGGTGTGATTAGCTGTCTTACCTGAAAGATGGCAATCCAGGCATAGCAGATGTTGTCAAAGTTGATGGCTCCCTTGAAAGGATTGTAGGGACCAGCAGAACACCTGGTGTAATACTGGTTCCAGTTGACACAAGTGGTGTTGTCAGTGCTGTTGTAAGAGTCCATGTCCAGGTCGCACTGCAGACCTCCCTCGTACAGCTTGGGCACTGAGCTGCAGTCCCTCATGCCATTATCTCGGCGCTGAGAGCAGATGAAGGGGCTCTCATCTTCATTTTCAGTGTGGTAGTACTCATGCAACTTCTCAAACTTCACAGATAGAGGGCTTGGGGGAGGAAGAAAAAATATTGCACGGATTACTGATTTTTTGTATCCTGAGACTAGACAATAGCATAAAGAGGTGTTCTGAAAGTTGACATACATCATTTTTAATTTTGTAAAAGTCACTATCAGCTACACAGCCTCTAAAAGCTACTGTGAACAGTATAGGCCTTGGCATGAATACCAAGACCAGACCAAATAAGGCTGTAGTGCCCATCACTGTTTTTTTGCCAGGCCTACTTTTAACTTTACTTTATACTTTTAATTTTGGTAGAATTTTAAATAGATCATCTTTGAAGCACTTAAGTTTGTAGATTTTAATTCCATGCAGCAGTTGATTTCATTGATTAACACTCAGAAAAGCCAGCTGTAATTCTGTAAATCTGCAGCCAAATGATCAGGGAGAGCCCTGTGTTTATTGTGTGAGTTGGATGGACAAGTGTGTATGCTGAATACACCACCTCTTGGCATATCTGTTACAGTGCACTCCTCTGCCTGGAATGCCTGGAAGTGTGTGTGTTTAGTGATTGTGTGATATCTGACTTTTCTGTCAACAAACATTCAGCTTGAACTGAATGTGTTAACTGCATAGTAAATACTTTGTGGGACCAGGCCAGTCTTTTTCCGCTTTAGTACCACTGTTCAACTTCTTAAAAGTTGTTCCACATTTTGTGAGGATATACAAAAACACATAAAAGTAGTAAAATAGAAAATATAAACACATAAACACAGTGGCACAAATACATAGACAGTACACTCACCAGCCACTTTATTAAGTACACTTTTTAAACTGCTCGTTAATGCAAATATCTAATCAGCCAATCACATGACAGCAACTCAATGCATTTAGGCATGTAGACATGGTCAAGACGATCTGCTGAAGTTCAAATCAAACATCAGAAATGGGGGAGAAAGGGGATTTAAGTTACTTTAAATGTGGCATGGTTGTAAGTGCCAGACAGGCTAGTCTGAATATTGCATAAACTGCTGATCTACTGGGATTTTCCCACATAGCCATCTCTAGAGTTTACAGAGAATGGTCCGAAAAAGAGAAAATATCCAGTGAGTAGCAGTTCTCTGGACGAAAATGCCTTGTTGATGCCAGAGGTCTGAGGAGAATAGCCAGACTACTTTGGGCTGATAGGAAGGCAACAGTAACTCAAATAACTACTCATTACAACCAAAGTATGCAGAAGAGCATCTCTGAACGCACAACACGTCGAACCTTGAAGCAGATGGGCTACAGCAGCAGAAGACCACTGAGGCTACAATTTGCATAGGCTCACCAAAATTGGACAATAGAAGATTGGAAATATGTTGCTTGGTCTAATGAGTCTTGATTTCTGCTGCGACATTTGAATGGTAGGGTTAGAATTTGGCATCAACAACGTGAAAGTGTGGATCCATCCTGCCTTGTATCAACTGTTCAGGCTGTAGGTGGTAATATAATGGTGTGGGGGATATTTTTTGGGCACACTTACCACACTTACGTACCAACTGAGCATCATTTAAACGCCACAACCTACCTGAGTATTGTTGCTTACCATATCCATCCTACAGTGTACCCATCTTCTGATGGCTGCTTACAGCAGGATAACATGCCATGTCAGAAAGCAACAGAGCACTTTTGGAATGTGGTGGAACGGGAGATTTGCATCATGGATGTGCAGCTCATGAATCTGCAACAACTGCATGCTATCATGTCAATATGGACCAAAATCGCTGAGGAATGTTTCCACACCTTGTTGAATCTATGCCATGAAGAATTAAGGCAGTTCTGAGAGCAAAAGGGGGTCTAACCTGGTAGTAGCAAGGTGTACCTAATAAAGTGGCCGGTGAGTGTATATCAAACATAGTGAATGTGTAACTCACAACGAGAAGTTGTCTTCCACAAAGCAGCGGTTTCTGAGCAGACCAGCCCACAGCTGGACGCCCACAATGCCAAATATGAAGAAAACAAAGAAGCAGAGCAGCAGCACATTGCCCAGCATAGGCAGGGTGTCCAGCAGCAGGGTCACCAGGATACGCATACCTGAGCAAGGAGAGAAGAACAAGGTCAAACAACTGTGCAGCACAGAGCAGTACAATAGTGCACACAGATACTTGTCAGGATTGTCAGGATTACAGTACGCATTTTATTATTTGAATTGAACATCAAATCTCTTTTACAACAAGTGGCAGCCCAAAAGATTTTTTCAGAACTGCTATAAGCAGCATTTTATTCAAAAGACCAAAAGACTGGTTAATATGAATATTTGCAGTCATTCACACTACCTAGTACTTACTTGCACACTTAATTATCCATTCATTTGACCAAATTATACACTTGCAAGATGATACTATAACACTTTGACAGTTTAATGAAAATTGAATAATTATTATATATGGCAGAAATAATAGCTAACACAGCTTAGTGAATATAGCCTATCAGTGTTTTATGTTTTTTTCCTTAACAGATATCAATGTCCAGTGACATACCAGTAGTGTACCACTCTTGTTGAAATGTTATGTGCAAATTCCTAGTGGTATGCCAGTTCGATTAGCAGTATGTCACTGCTATTTGACTGGCATATGGCACATGAAACGGTATGTCACTTTTGTTCCACTGCCATTTACAACTCCACATTGGTTTAAGACAATTCCTAAACAGCATATACCAGCATATCACTACCATGGTAATGTTATGCTTAATACAGAGCATATCAATGGTACTCCTCTGACATATATCACTTCTTACATTAAATCAATCAATCAATCAATCAATCAATCAATCAATCAATCAATCAATCAATCAATCAACTGTGATGACCTCTGGTACCCACTGCTTCACTCACAGCATAGTCCACCACATCACTGACTTAGTGATTCCCATTGTCTTGTGTGAAATGCATTAGTTGAATCATGGTTGACGTGTGTGGACTCCCTCTCTCCCTCTTGCAAGCCTGAGCCACTTGTAAAACATAGTTTCTTGTTTGTTTGATGCCTAGGTTTTGGCCTAAGATTACCTAAATTGTTGGTTCCAAGTTTAAGGCACATTTTAGAGGAAGGTTAACACTGTTGGTAGTTTGATTTGGGAGAGGCCTCTGGATTGCCTGCAGTGTATGTTGGTAAGTTGTGGATTGGTTGATAGGCTAGCAAAAGTTTTGGTGGGAGATATTAGTAGTGGCTGGTCTGGAAAAAACTGTTTATTCTAACACTTTTGGGGTTACCATTCCCAGTAGGTTGAAGCAACATAGTCCACTTGTGGGCTGGTTGGTTTTTTTATTTTAGTTGTTCAGAACATGATTAAGACATTGTGTCTTGAGTATAATTCAGTGGCCATATAGATGGGTAACAGCATTGCTTGGGCTTCACTGGATCAGTGGGGTTTGTTTTTAAAACACCTGTCAAGGAATGCATGAAGGCTAGAGTTGAGAGTCAATTGGCAAGGGAGAGGTAATCTCAAGTTTGAAAAAAAGCCTTCACCTGAGGTTTAAATGGTTAAGGGTTTCAGACTGACATCTGTTTGGTGTCCTATTGAAAAGATGCTGAAATTTACATGACATTTTAAAATAGATGTTCCCAACCAGGGCTGTAAGGAAGCTATGTTGACCACTTTAAAGAACCAGTTGTTACAGCTTTAAGTCTTGCCAGTTGTCAATATATATATGTATATATATACATATATTATATATATATATATTTGCAGGCTTTTGCTACTGATGATGTAGGGGGGTGGGGAGTAGTTTGACCAAAGGTCTCCCCCATCAAAAAGCATACTTCTATCTCTGTACAGTATCACTATTAAATGACTTTGCATTAAGGAAAGCAAAAGAGGTCAAGCTTTAGAGGGCAGTTGTGCAATTTAAAATGTGTGTGTCTTGTTTAAAATTTCACAATAGTGTAATAATCAGGTTCTCTTGTTGGATGAAAGACTTACTCCTTGGGAATTTTTTGTACTGCTCTGTTGAATAAAGTAAAAGCATGTTGTTGACTTAATAAGGATAACTTTTTGTGGTCCTTTTATCAGGTTACGCTGCCGCCTGTTGGAGGTCTCAGTACACTACAAAGTAGGGATAATTGATTGATCGGCCGCCAATCATGATCGCCTGACTTTCATTAAAAACACGTGGTCAATAGATTGGAATTAATGCTTCTAATCACTGATGACCTAAAAAAACTGATCACCTGTGGTTAATACTCTGGTGTCTGCAGCTGATATCATGTCACTGTGTCAGTCAGAGCTCTTTTAGGTTGTGCAGGCTTCTGCTATTGGGAACATCTCCTCTCTCACTCTCAGAGGTGATGGACGAGATTGAGGGGGGTGGTTTCACCACATGTCTCCCTACTGGAGCGGGGAACGGGGAATCTATCAAATAGCGCACTTATATCCCTGCACAGTATCAGTATTAACCATGCAATTGCTGGGCAGATTTCATATGATTATGTAATTGATGACTTTGCATGAAGGAAGGCAGGAAAGATCAGGCTTTAGATGGCAGTTGTGTGTGTCTTAAGTGTGCTGTTATAAGAAAACACAAAAAAATGATTGGTATCAGTCATAGACTGGCCGATTACACTCATAGATGATTAGTATTGGTGGCAAAAAACGTGATGAGGGCATCCCTGCTACAAAGCTAAGCAGACTGACCAACCACTATCCAGCTGCTCTAACAAACAAAACACAAAAACTGATCATCATCACTGAGGATCAGCCATTCTCACTCATAGATGATCATTATCAATATGAGCAGCAAAACAAAAACGTGATCGGGGCATCCCTAGTCTTCATGAGTAATTCCCTAGACTACAAAGAAAGATATTTATGGCAATTTCTACATCCAAACTTAAATTAACAACGAGCTTTACAGCTTACTGATATTAATTATAAGAGATCATCAGACACACACATCATCAAATGCATCTGTTGCGTACAGTCTCCAAATTGTTTTGCTCCATGTTTTTCAAAAGTTCATTCCTCAGTTAGCTAACATATTATGAATATTTACTAAGCTGTGTTGCCTTGGTGAACTATACATGTTCTCATCCCTCCCTTGTGGGATCTGTTAATTTCAATTAGAGATCCAAAAATACAAATAGAAATTTGGTGGATCATGAAAAATAAATTCATAACTGAGCACATCATTTGTGTGTGAGTCTTTGATTAGAGATAATGTAGGTTCAAATGCTGTAAGAGTTCTGAAAATGTATTCCTGGATGTCATTACAACTATACTTGCTTATGGTGCTATGAGGATAGTGCTAAAAACTGTGTGTAAAATAAACATTTGGCAATGGAATAAGATAGCTGCTGTGAGGCCATTTCATTCATCCAAATTTATTTGTACTTTGCTGCAGTTGTTGAGTATTGAGAAAAGCAATCTTCAGGTTTAACATTATTAAGAAAAGTTCAATCATATTGTGATGTGTTGAGAGGCTATTTCTTGATAGCAACCTACTACCATTTTAAGCTACACGATGTATAAATATCATTTCAAGAATGAAATAGCCATTCTCCATTCTTTTTTTAATTTAAATGATGCAGCAGAGTGGCAGCAAGTCCTCGTAGCTCATAGTTTTTAAGGTGTATTGGTGTGTTTTTGTCGGTTGGTGTTTTTATTCTGCATTGTTGTTTTGTCTGATGATGGAGAAAGCTGTGTACAAAAGGAAGGACCTCCTTGCTTTACAGCATACCAGAAACGGAGTTAAACATCCCATACCAGCTGAGCTGAACATGCAGTACTCAGGATGCAGAGCTGGAGCTAAGCCAAAGGCTAAGATAAAGGATAGGAGATGGAGATGTAAGCCTTATCTCCCATCAAACCTCTTGGGCAATGTCAACTCCCTGGCTAACAATTGTGATGAACTAGAGGTACTAGTGAAGAAACATATATCATACCACATATATATAAGAACCAGCATACCGTGACTGTAGTCTCATGTGCTTTTTGGACACCTGGTTAAATAGCAACACTCTCAATTATTATGTCCATGTACCTGGCGTCATTGCAGTAAGGGCAGATAGAGATGCCAGAGCAAGTGGAAAGAATAAAGGTGGAAGACTGGTGCAACCATGTACCATGTAATTTTCTGCTGCCATCGGCCATTCAATCAGAACAATAACAAAAGACAGAGCTTGGTCATGTTGTGAAGTAGCGTGGGATCATGGGAGTCGTTGTCTGCCTGTCTCTCTCTCTCTTTGTCCTGCAGGCTAGCCTCCTAACATTAATACAGTGGGTGAGGTGTCATTAATGATAATTTTTCTAATCAGGGATTTTCTGCATAACTGGAGACACAGGGTCAGTCACTGTCAGAGTACCAGCAGAGCTCATCACATACAAATACAAGGAAAGACTGACAGGATGGAGAAAGCAAAACAGAGAGAGGGCACTGGCCCTGAGGCCAAGGACCCCAATGCCAGAGCCTGTGTTTGAAATGACTGTTATTATTGTAAGATTTGTCTTTAAAAATTCAGTCAATAGGTAAATGGACAACACAAGGACACTTCGAAATATGAACTGTAGGAGCCAGGAATCAAACCACCAATCTTCCAATACGTAGATGAACCGCCCTACCACAGGAATTTAGTGTAGATGTTTGCCAGCAGAATATCATTGCTCTCTGCCCTCCTCCTGTTTCCTCAACTCAATACTGAAGTATAATGCAAATTTAGATACCATCTATGGATGGCAAACATGATTTTAAAGAGATACACTGTAAGGATAGAAAGTACTTTGTTGGGTTTTACGTGTGGTGGTATTCATTGCAATTGTCTCGTATCGTTGCTGCCTCAAATGAAACATTTGTGTAATGTTTACATTTCAAAATAAATTTCTATCCACAGTCCAACATCTTTCATCTGTACTGTGCCATAAAAGAGTGGCATGCCAAAGCATGTGAGGAATATATGCAGAGAGATTCTGAAAAAAAATGGGTATACAATGAAAGAGGGACTATTTGTGTTGGCAGATGGAATGAAAAACAAGGAAGATTTTGCATATTGCAGAAGGAGACAGCCAGGAGGGACATGAAGGACATAAAGGGAGGAGAAGAAGAAAGGTACCATTGTAGGTCGGAAAAATTAGTGACAGTGAGAAGCATCAGTGGGATAACGTGCATTTTTGGATTGTGTCTTTCATGGCCATCATTTGCTCAAAGGGAAAGATGTGAAGAAGGAAACTCAGCTGGGGAGAAAGTGTCAGCAGTGAAAACACAGATAAGAGGAACATCCTGTCATGATTCAAGAAAAGTGCAAGGGGTTATGTAAAAGTGAAATTTTAAGTCACTACCCAGAACTCATAATGAATGAGTATTGTGAGTATGGTGTGGAGGCTCGTACACTCTGACAAAGCTACAACAGCAGCTCTCTTTCTAAGGGCATTAATGAGCAGTACAGGCAAACACATGTACTTGCCTGACTCATATATAAGCACACATTAAGCAGCAGCTCCTTCAAGTGATTGCCCCCAGAATGTAATTTGCTGAGCTGTTAGGATGCTGCTTAGCTGTGCCTGAGTTAGTGGCAGCAGCTTTTGTGTTTGCAGCAGGTTGAGGCACACTGACTGGTTTCATACACTGTGGTTCAGAGCAGAGATACAGTTGCACAATGACATTTCAATACCAAAAATGCCCATGCTGGTTTTCATACTACTGACAGCTGCACCCATGCAGAGTACAAAACCAGTAATGGCAGAGAGAAAGAGAAAGAGAAAGAGAAAGAGAAAGAGAAAGAGAGAGAGAGAGAGAGAGAGAAAGAGAAAGAGAGAGATTCAGCCAAAGGTATCAGGGCATTAAATATTTGCTGTGGCAAAAATGAGTTTTTGAAGACTGATATTGTTTTTAGTGTGGTATAAATTAAGGCATCAAACAATACATCAACAGCAGGAGAGGCATACTGTATATGAGGACAAGTCTATATTCAGTGATGCAGACAAACCTGAATATCTTGAAAAGAACCCGTGTTTATTTCATAGATAAGAGAATCAATCCTTTGGGTACCTTTCAACCTGAATAGCGTGCTCATTCCAAGTGATTGACATTTCATTTTCAATAACATTAATCTCCTCCTCTGTCTGTGCACCCTCTAAACCTCGCCATGGGCAGCTAGTCCATTCCAACATAACTGGCAGACGGATGGCTGCGTGTGATCAGGGGAGCCATCTGTTTGCAGGCAGATTAGGTCTGCTTCCTCTGCTCTCCTGTCCAGGTCCAACTCCTGCACAGTCAGCTTTGTAATCTGTGATCTGTATACTAATGGGCTTTCTGAGTCAACGGCCTGTGCACACCTGTGTCTCTTCTTATTTGTTTTGACTGGGTGGTGACTTGCTCGATGTCAGAGAATTCAGACGTAGATGACTAGACATTCCCAAAATGGAAATGTGCTTCTGCAAAAGTGAGCCATGTGACACAAAGAGAAAGAACATGCACAAAAATGAAAACTGATGGAGACAACAGAGGAAAAAGAACCTGAATTCTGTTTATCTGTTGTATTATTTGCCCAAGTGACCAATTTGTATGACATTATAGGTAGAAAGTGACGTAATTATCAAATATAGCGGAGATTTGTGCTTAAAGACCAAGTCCAAAACCTTGGCGTGCTGATAGACTCAGATCTGACCTTCAACAGCCATATCAAATCAGTCACCAAATCAACCTTTTATCAACTTAAGAACATATCCAGAATTAAGGGTTTCATGTCCCAAACTGATCAGGAGAAGCTGATTCATGCTTTCATCTCCAGTAGACTTGATTACTGTAACGGTCTTCTGACTGGACTCCCCCAAAAAAGTATCAAACAGCTGCAGCTCATTCAGAACGCTGGAGCTCGAGTTTTAACCAGAACAAAGAGATCAGATCACATCACCCCAGTTCTTAAGACCTTACATTGGCTCCCAGTCAGCTACAGAAAAGATTTTAAAGTTCTGCTACTGGTCTACAAATCACTGAATGGTTTAGGTCCAGAATACATGAATGACATGTTAGTAGAGTATAAACCCAGTAGAGCTCTGAGATCTACTGACTCAGGTCAGATAGTGGAGCACAGAGTTCAGACCAGACATGGTGAAGCAGCATTTAGTTGTTATGCTGCACACAACTGGAACAAACTACCAGCAGAACTGAGATCAGCCCCAACTGTAAGCACTTTTAAATCCAGGTTAAAAACATTTCTCTTTTCATGTGCTTATAGCTGAGCTCTTTTTAAGAACTTAAAACTCTATCTATTTTCTTCTATTTTACTTTTTTTGCCCCTGCTTTTAACTCTGTGTTTTCTTTTGTTTTTATGCTGTTTTATGCTGTTCTTTTTTGTCTTTATGTAAAGCACATTGAGTTGCCTTGGTATGAAATGCGCTATATAAATAAAGATGCCTTGCCTTGCCTTAAATCATGTTTGTGCTCATTTAATATCAAGTCTGTCTTGTTCTTAAGGAAGTGTGTTGACCACTTCTGACCAAAAAGTCCAGAGTGAAATGCAGGTGTAATCACAGGTAAAATAATTCCTATACTACAGACACACAAATCCCAACTTTACTTTCAACCTTGTTAGCATAATTGATTAATTGTCAACTACCTTTCCTGACAACATGCATTTTTGTGTAAACTATAGTGGAAATCATATCATTCAGAGTGAAATAATGCCATTAATGCTGCTTTGTCGCTCCATATAGGAGATCCAGAGGATCTGTTGTAATCAGTCTGCATTACTGTTATGTTTCAATGCTTAACTGAGCCAGGTACAGTATTTTCTGTTATGCTGAAATGATTTGAAAATGATTAAAGATTATAAGCACAATTAAAATTCATAATTTATGACTTAAATTAAAGTAGAACTGTGGCCAATGTCTATTTTGTGTAGTGCAAGTCTTGAAAGGGTCAAATTCATCAGTTTAGTTACACTGACTTATATTTGGTATGAGGTGACAGGTTTCTCACAGCAAAATACATTACTAAAAAGAAGGAAGTATATTTGTAGGGTGAAGTGCATAATTTAAGTCAAAGCCTACTACTGCCTTTGACAACTTACGCTTGCCATATTACTTGTGGTTCTGACCGCATTGGCATGTAATAATAAAAAAATAGTGGAAAGCTTTGTAGAACACAATATAAAATACAGTAATACCTGTAGCAATGTTGGAACTTAAAATTATACTTAAGTCTGTAAGTCCATTGCCCTGATGCTGATGCTGTTAGGTTTTCCCACAAACCAACTCCAGGGATGATATTGCATCTTGATCTCACTGTCTGTGATGTTTTTCATCTTTCTGTCATGATTGTTTGCAACAAGCTACTCTAAATTAAGGTTGCTGGGACTTTGAAAGGGGTTTCAGTCAAATTGACAATATAGGGCATTCTTTTCTTATTTGAATGCACATATTTATGCATCTAAACATTCTAAACAGCACTTACCAAACTCAAACCTCTCTGAGAAATCACAGTTGTGTTGGGGAGATGGTTGCCTACTTGTCTTTAGGCTATCTCGGAATACTGATGTACCACAGCATGATGCCAAGTGATCAAAAAACTGGATTTCAATTTTCAAGAAACTGCTGCAACTTAAAACTTTAAACTGAAAATCTATTTGGACTGTGAATACAAGTAGAAGAGTATATTCTTTCTTTAAGCAACAAAATATCACTTGCCTGCCAACCACTGCTGGGGAGTCATGCTGAGATTCGACTGACAAGAGTTTTTGTTTTAGCTGCAAGCAGACTGAAGCAGACTGACTTTCTCTTCTGAACTCGTTCTAACCTTATCAGTCTTTAATTTTTTCAGCTCAGTGTGGCCCCCACCTAACAGATTCGAGAAGAACAGTAGCTGGGATGATCTTGTGAGCTGTTTAATTACAGTACTGAGGGTAGACAAACAATGTGCTGTAGGAGGACGAGGGCATGAGCACACACAGTGCTGGGAGGTTGATGATGTTGATGTGTTCTTGTTGCCTTTAGTGTTTATCTGGGCAGAAGTACAAAACAGTGTATATGAACCAGGAGTTGCTCAAACACCAAGTCTAACAAAGCTTGGAGAACAGGATGAAAGACTATGTATAACTGATGCATGGGCAAAAATAACACTACAACTGTGCAGTGTGAGGAAAGTATGTGTGTGAGTGCTGCCTCTGTGTCTGCTAGTTTGATAAGGCTTTGGGGAAAGGGCAAATGTGTTGGCTAAACAATCATAAAGTGTGCAATGGCTATTCTGGACTCAGTCTCATTAAGACAGTGTCAGAGTGTTTGTGTCTTGTGATAATCACCTCGTGAATGCTGCCTCTAGCTTGTCAGTCAACATTGCCTTGTTCAAACGGGGCTTAGTCATAGCATCAGATGTGTCATCTAGACTAATCAGCATGTTAAAATTTTTTCCTGTAATATCTATTGTTCTTTGGAGGCTTGGGGCATCATGTCACCATTGCCCTTCACCCTGATGAAGTTTATACAGATTCTTCAGGTAGTTACCCATGAATGTTTGCCGTCTAAATTGCTGTAATCAAACATCTTGAAACCAATCAAACCATGACTTGCAGGATGTCAAGAGAGACTCAATGAAAAATGTCCACCAACCACATGCTGGTGTAACTAAACCACCAGCAATGTGTAGACTCTGGGGATTCTATCTCCTCTCTACATATGGGCCTATGCTTAATGAAGATGCTTTATGTCAAATGGTCCTGTCCACAATAAATATTCCTATACACTCCTCACTGCAGTGAAGCTGGGAACTTCCACACAATAGTCAGGAGTGTTGTCATTTAACCAGGTCTCCATGAAACACAAGAGACTACACTCATCATATGCTCATTGGTTCATCACAGGGGCCTCCAGTTCATCACACTTGTTAATCATGGAGTTGACATTCCCCATGAAGATAGATGGTAGAAAAGGTTTATATCTCCATCTCATAGCCTTTAGCTTAGCCTTTAGCTTATCCCTGACTCAATACCACATCTTCAGCTCAAGCTGTATGGACATCCTTGCTTTACGGCATACCAGGCCCTCCCTCACAGACACTATTTTTTCCATTGTCAGACGAAACAACAATGCAGAATAAAGACTTAAAATGACTGAAACACACTCATACTTTACAAAAAAAAAAGTACAAGCTACAAGGACTTGCTGCCTCTCTACCAGCGCATCATTCGAATACATTATTTGTTGAATTCAAGTCTCCCGACAAGTGTGGGAACAAGAAGGTATCAGAACCTATTGAGTCTCCCAACTTGTAGAGTCCAGTTTAGGTCATTTCCAACCAGGCACTTTGGCTGGTGAGCAACCATTATCCTGATGTTTTTCTTGAGTGTCTGCTAAATGTGGCACTTAGCCTGATGATAAGACAAGTTATTTAACCTTCTCTGTATATAACAATGGTACCTTTACTGCTGCAAACACAAGGCAGAAAAATTCTATTTCAGCATATTAAAGTCAGTATTCTAGGTTTCAGTGCCAGCTCTTCACTACTATTTGCATATTGTAGCAGCTGAATCAAGGTTACAGAAGTAGCAATTGCTGACAATATATTCCAAATGTTGAAGTTTGCAGTTATTCAATACTTAGTAGAGGCACAGTTTACTTTTGAAGAAGTAAAAAAAATTGCAGTTTGGGTTTCTCGATAATTAAGTGAATCTAATTTTAAAATCTTTCTTAGCTCTCCATGTACTGGACATGCGCATACCCACTGAAACTCACAATACAACGTCACCAAAGCACCATATCTGTTTCCATGCCATGAGCACTGTCCAATAAAAGATTCCTAGCTGCTCCCTTTGAATATTAAGACCCACACAAAGCCATGTCACATGTTGTCATATCTGCCTTTATGTAGCCAATGCAGTCCCTGTAGGCCCATAGTAGGACGTGAGGGTAATATCCAATCAGGTGGCAGACAGTGGGTGGTGATGTGGTGGTGACATGGCCTGGGATTTTTGATAATGTTGGCAGACGGTAGATGAAGCCTGCAAAATGTATCTGTCACTTCCACTTGCAGGACTGCCATGTTAGTGCATCAATCAATGCCAGAGCCCAGGCCATGGACACTGGCCCAGTGTTCATAAATGCCTGAGGGTGTGTGCGTGTATTTTGAGATGACCTCCAGCCTTCTGCTCCCTTACAGACTTAAGGGAAGGGGGAACAGACAGAGAGAGAATGAGAAAGAGCAATGTGGGGCTGTAGACAGCGAGCCAGAGGGACATGAGTAACAGTTTAGACGTCTGATGATTCAGATAGCTTACATTTTTGGCAGTGTTGGATGAGTATCAACAAGAAACCTAACTAAGAGGCTAGGGATGGAAAGTTTATACCACCTTGGACTGACAGTTTGAATGAACCCTACTGATGTGCACATTGATAATGTATAAAATATTTAATCTGCAGTGTGTATCTGCTGAGGTGTGCAGCACTGTCTCATCTTCATCTTCAGAAACAGTGGCAAGAAAAAGTAAGTGAACCCTTTGGAATTACCTCCATTTATGTATAAATATATAGATATGGATCAATTTTGACAAATAACACTCAAATCATTGTACCATTTTTGTCTATATTGAAAACATAATTCAAACATTCACAGTGTAGGCTGGAAAAATCCCTCAGCTGAAAGGGTTACAGAGTCACCTCCAAAAAGTTTAGATTATTATCAGACAATCACCTCCACAAACTGGAGGTGATTTAATCAATTTATCTTTATTAACAGGTTAAGGTACCACAGACTTTTAAGGTTGCATTAATTAAACCTACTTAAAAGGCCTACTCTTGATCCAGATGTTTTAACCAATTACAGATCCATATAACCTTTATTTCTAAAATCCTCAATAAGTTGTTGCAAACCAGTTATGTGATTGTTTGCATGGGAATAATTTGTTTGAAGATTTTATTGCCCCATCTCAAACAGGAAAAAAAACACCTTAATCAGTGGTATAAATCTACTTTAACATGTAGGAAATACATTCTTCCAGAACTGGAGTACCCATGTATTAAAATTCAATTAAGTGTACCAAACATCTTCCCCCAGAGTTATGATGAATGCTGAAAGCTTCTCCAAGGGACTTGATTAGGAAGCTAAAGGGATGAAGGGGAGCAAAAGACAGTTAACAGCCACACCAAATACATGGAGAAGAGGATGGAACATTACAGATGGAGCAAGAGACTCAGATTTGTGTATTCGTATTGTAATGGAGAAGTGTGATAGTTTTTTTAGTCTGAGTTTGGCTATAAACTCCTTTTAATAAAATGTGATGAGTTGGAAAATTGCGTATAAATGTGACTGGCTGGGGAAAGCCAAAACACAAAGACACAGTCAATGCAGTATACTCAGTGTGGATCAGATAGTCTTTGACCTACATTCCACTGCTGGAATTCAATCCTGCTGCATAATCACCAACTACAGCAAGTAGCATGACAGAGGAGTGGAGGTCACCTAAACTATCAAAGGTGTATGTAATGAGTTACATTTAGTCTCACTGCTGTAACAAAGTTGTATTTCAAGTTGAAATTGTTACAGAGTAAAAACAAAAGTCACAGCATCTCGTGTTGAAACAAACAAGAATGAAACAAATGACAAGAGCCAAATCAGCAGCTGCAGCAGAGAAGAAACTGCTGATTGGATGCGCCACCCAGTGACCAGAGCAAGACCACACCTGCCACGTTGCGTGTCCAACTGGTGAATGATTGGTCTGGCTAAATGCTAAAAGATAAAATACTGATGATGGATGATTCAGCGGTGACTTCTATGTTCACTTTCATCGTCAGTGATGTTTGCACTACCTCTCAGCTGTTTTTGGTAATCCCTGTTATGACAGCAGAGCTCATTCAACTCAGTGTTTGAAAACATGGAGGAGCGCAGAGAAACAGAGAGACTGAGTGGACTGGTTATATTCTGCACTGAGAATCAACGAGCGGAACAGTTGGATTTAGAGCAGATTGTGGAGGACTTTGCAGTACAGACTCACAGAGTAACGTTCAGT
This sequence comes from Trachinotus anak, assembly GCF_046630095.1. NCBI lineage: Eukaryota > Metazoa > Chordata > Actinopteri > Carangiformes > Carangidae > Trachinotus > Trachinotus anak. Next base: position 17,724,753 of record NW_027273876.1, on the reverse strand, counting down.
ACAACAATGACTGATTGGTGTAATTCACTGTAGAAGGGGAACGTCAACAACTACTAAGTTGCCTAGAAGTGTAGGGTTTTGTCTGTGTTTGTCGGCTACAGCTGCTGCGGAGTTTACATCTCTAGCTTTTCTGCTGCTCTATTCTGCTGTTAAGAAGTGGCAGCTCTTTGATTTATGTAACTTTATATTGCTACAAAAAAGTCTATGGACACCTGCAATGGTGCTGTAATCATCAGTTGTATGCACAGGCTGCAAATGCCTGACTGGAATTTATTGGTTGCTTTCCTGCAGTTCATACCTGGGAAAGGGCTTATATGTGTCACACCACGGTGAGGTCACGTTGGGTTTTTTGTCCTGTCTCCATGTCTTGTCTTGTCATTTCCTGTTTTATTTTGAAAGAGTAACTCTCCTCTCGTTTCAGGTCACTTGCCCTCCCTCGTGTGTCTTGGTTTGATTGTCTAAGTGTTTCCACCTGTCCTTCGTTACCATGTGTTTAAGAGTCTGTGTCTCCCCTTGTCTTGTGTCAGTGTGTCGTCTATGTCAGTGTCTGTATGCGATCATTCTAGCCTCCCACAGTTTTGAAACAAGTCGGTATCCTGTACCTTTTGGTTTTGTTCTTGTTCCTCCTTGTCGAGTGATTTTGTTATAGGTCTCTTAGTTTAGTTCCTCCAGTTTTCAGGAGTGTTTTTTGTTAGTTCGAGTCTGATTAAGTAATAAAGACCTTTTTGAGAACACTATCCTGCATCTGCGTCCTGACTCCTAGCCTGGTTGTGACAATATGCATTGAAATACTAATGCATATATGCCTGTATATATGTCTGGAAGCCTAGAGATGTGCTTTAATTTACAGATTTATCATATATCATTATCATCACAAAATACAATTCTACCTCTCACCTTACCCCTTTTAAAAATGCAATTCATTATTTTAACTTGGGATGGGCAATCTAGTGATCATATATCATGGATGAACTTACTTTGGTATCTGATCTACTTTTCAGATGAGTTGTACAGATCGCATCATTAAAAGGTACCATATTTTGATATTTAATTTAAAAAGTTTAACTGCTGCTAGGCAGCTAATTGTTAACTGTTAAACAGCTAGCCCACTAACTGCAGTCCACTGCAAACAAAATGCAGATCGCAGTTAAGATTGTGGATTGTGATTTTTCCCAAAAACACTGTCATGATCTTTTTGCCAGATTGCCCACCCCTAATTTTATTTGACTTTGTACTTTTATCTGAGTAAGATTTCTTTTAATTAACAGTACTTTTATTTGAGTGCAATAGTCTTTCCATCTCTGAAAACTATGCAGCTAATATCCTCTTCTACTAAGCCCAATTAATCATGCTAAGGACGATATTACTTGTTGGTCATTGTAATAAATTATGAAATGTTAGTTTGTAGATACTTATTTTGAATTACGGTACAGTGACTTAGTGCATAAGAATACAAATTTGGGCTCTTTCAGGCCAGGTTATTAAGTTCCATGCCTAAATTAGCTATTAATAATGTGACATTTAAGATAGATATCAGTTGGATGTCGATGAGAAAACAGACATGTCAGTGGAGCCCTGTTGCCTTAATTAAGAACTAAATTTGTTTGTGACTGTGGTTCAGCAATTCAAACTTTTTAATTAAGGATCCAAGTATGAATTTGATTGGAATCATAAAGGAATGGTTTGACACTACAGGAAAAACACTTCATTCATTTTCCTGCAGAGAGTTAAATAAAGAAATGGACACAACTCTCATGGTGGAACATAAATGTAAAACTAGAGCAAGCAGCCAGTAAACGTAACTTGGGGATTAAAGGGGAAACTGGCTCTAGCTTTATTTTTAGTGTACAGTCATGACAGTGATATCGATCTTGTCACCTCAGCCTCAGCAGGAAATTGAGTAAGTTCCCTAATTCCCAAAATGTTGACTTTTTTTATACTATCCAATTTAAAATTGATCCAAAGGATTTTCAATGCTTTTGGGCTAATGGCAATGGTCCTTTTTGGCCATTTGATTATAACAATGACAAAGCAGTGCTAATCCTAAACCTAACCTTGTTCATGATCTGGGAAGCACCAAATTCAGTTGTGGAAATCCCTTTTTACTGAAACATTGCGATTACTTTTCTTTCTGCATTTCAAATACTTCATTTTTCCTTAGCATTGAAATCTCAATGATCAGTCCAGCCGTTTTGAGTTGTTAAGCAGGTCACACTAAGGCAAGGTATCAAGTCCAGATCAGGTGTGAATAAAACATTTCTATGTAACACTTCTGAACATCTGAGCCTCACACACTCCAAAGTTTTCACTCCAAACTTGAATGGACACTATGTAATTTCTTTTAGAATTGTTTACAATGGCCTTAATCCATGGTCAGCCTTGAAGCTGTACACTGCCTGGATTTGGTTTTAGACCAAAAGACATGTATTTGACTCCAGGGGGAGCCAAAAGTGTTGGGATATTAGAGGACAGTGTGCTCTCAGATCCAGAGTGTGGTTAGAGAGCTGGAGTGTGAGGACCAGTAGTTCTGCACACTCACTTGGCACTCGGTTTATGGCTCTCAGTGGTCTCAGCACACGAACTGTCCTCACTGCTGAAAAGCTGACATTCTGCAAGTTGAGGGAGTACTCCAACATCCTGCAACATGAAGAGAAGGAAAATATGTGTTACCACAACAAACCAAATACTTTCATTGCTATCACAGGTCATCTGCTTGATCATCTGGGATCAGACATACAGAAAATTTAAAGGTAATATTATGAAGCCAATTATATATTGCATGTATTACATGCTCTCCCACTCTTACAGGGCAAGTGGTAATCCTATACTCTGAATCACATTTACACTATTGGCTTTAGACACCACTGCAATGCATGTGTTCTGGCAAACAATGTGCTTTCATTCCAGAGCTAACTGGACTGCAACTACAAGACCAGAAAGTTAGAAAAACACCACACACACACACACACACGCACACGCACACGCACACACACACACACACACACACACACACACACACACACACACACACACACACACACACTCACACTTAAGTGCATGTGTTTGTGCTTGTATGTGGAGCAAAGCATACACGCAATGTTTGTGTGCCTGACAAACACATGCGTATACTCACATGTACCCTTGCACTATCAACCTTCAAAGAAGCGAAAAGAATATGTGCATCCCCTTTGAGACATCAAGAGTGCGTGAATTGCTTGTCATTGACACATTGGAGGATGTGGCATCCACAGTACATAAAAGAGCAGTATCAGATCAGTCTGCCTTGTAACCTTGAGACGGCACTCACTCTTACCAGCCTCTCCAGCAGCTCTTTAAAGGCTCTCTCAGGCTGTGATGGGAGTTTAGAAGGACAGCACTTAGAGGAGAGAGCCAGTGTGTGGAATACTTGAAAAAAAAAAAGTTTTTCTTGTTGCTTGAACAGTGTTTATCGTCTTCTCTTCTCACACTCACCCTCTTGTGTGAGTGTGTGTTTGTGTGTGTGTGTGTACAGCAGATGCTGAACACATCTGCAGGGGCATGCAGATGAAGGAATTCCCTCCTTGCAACGACTCCAAGTCTGTCTGTCTGACAAATTTGCAACACATGTTGGACAGTATATGTGTGTGCATGAGTGTGTACAAGCCTGCTGGTCACTTCAAGTGCAAGAAATGCCTTTAATAAATGTATAAATTTGTGTCCCAATACACTATGAGCCTTTCCTGTTTTGTGATACCAAAGAAATATGGAATACACGCACATACGCTAAGTATACACACGCATACCCATAGCTGACAGATGGCCTGCAGGCCAGAGACAGAAGGTAGATGGGTTAACAGTTAACAGTACAGAGATGCCCTCACATCACCAGTGGAGAGGGATTGCAATATCATCCAGTCCCTGGGAACAGGTACAACACATCAGCTGCTATGTAATGGCCACCATGGATATTCAGGACAAAAGAAATCAACTGGCATTTGTAATAAAGACTAAAAATACACTTTTGGAGCACAGAAAATAATTGACATATTGTAGAACCCCATTAGTCAACTATTAGTCTTAAGAATTTGGGGGGAAATATCATATACAACTAGAAATAAAAAATGGCATTAAAGGAGCACTCCACCAATATTACATTTCAAGGTCAATTCATATAGACAGAGCCTGTGAAATCATATTTATAATGTCTTCTGAGGATCAGCGGAGAAGTTTTTGGAGCTTGATCCATATAAGGGGCTAAAGGTTAGTTTGTCTTCCCTCAATTACACCATTTTAGGCAATTATTTTTTTCAAGTCCCACAGCTTTATTCAAGACCAATAATACATCGCTGGACAACCCCTTTAACTTTAGTTAGTTTTAAGTCACTATTGATGCACAGTACAGTACAATCAAAGAGCAGTTATGTCATTCCACGAGAAAAGAAATAATTACATGAGTAAAGATTATTAATGCTTATTTAAGAGATAAAGAGCTAAAAAGATTTGGCAATTAATTAATTAGTCAGAAGAATCTTTTATATCAACTATTTTGATCAATCACTCAATTAAGAGTCCAAGTACAGGTTTAGCAAAGCGGTGAGAGAAGCTAAACGACTGTACTCTGAGAAACTTCAGCTCCAGTTCTCAGCCAATGACTCTGCTTCTGTCTGGAAAGGGCTCAGAAAGATCACAAACTACAAACCTAAACCCCCCCACTCCACTAACGACTTCCGTCTGGCCAACGATCTGAATGAGTTCTACTGCCGCTTTGAAAGACAGTGGGACAAGCCTGACACTAACCTCCACATCAGAGCCACATCAGAACCCCCCTCCTCCCCTACCAAAGGAACGTCTCTCTCTATCCTGGAGAGAGATGTCAACAGGCTTTTTAAGAAGCAGAACCCCCGCAAAGCAGCCGGTCCTGACTCTATCTCTCCATCATCCCTGAAGCACTGTGCTGATCAGCTGTCTCCAGTGTTCACGGACATCTTCAACACCTCACTGGAGACCTGCCACGTGCCAGCCTGCTTCAAATCCTCCACCATCATCCCTGTCCCCAAAAAACCAAGGCCCACAGGACTAAATGACTACAGACCCATTGCCCTGACCTCTGTGGTCATGAAATCATTTGAGCGCCTTGTCCTGTCCCATCTCAAATCCATCACTGACCCACTCCTGGACCCCCTGCAGTTCGCCTACAGAGCCAACAGGTCTGTAGACAATGCCGTCAACATGGCTCTCCACTTCATCCTCCAGCACCTGGACTCCTCAAGGACCTATGCCAGGATCCTGTTTGTGGACTTCAGCTCTGCCTTCAACACCATCATCCCGGCTCTGCTGCAGGACAAGCTCTCCCAGCTGAGCGTGCCTGACTCCACCTGCAGGTGGATCACCGACTTCCTGTCTGACAGGAGGCAGCACGTGAAGCTAGGAAAGCACGTGTCTGACTCCCAGACCATCAGCACTGGATCCCCGCAAGGCTGCGTTCTTTCTCCTCTGCTCTTCTCCCTGTACACCAACACCTGCACCTCCAGCCATCAGTCTGTCAAGCTCCTGAAGTTTGCAGACGACACCACTCTCATTGGACTCATCTCTGATGGCGATGAGTCTGCCTACAGGTGGGAGACTGAGCGTCTGGTGACCTGGTGCAGGCAGAACAACCTAGAGCTAAACGCTCTGAAGACAGTGGAAATGATAGTGGACTTCAGGAAGAGCCCAGCCCCACCCACCCCCATCTCCCTGTGTGACTCCCCCGTGGCTACCGTGGAGCATTTTCGCTTCTTGGGAACCACCATCACACAGGATCTCAAATGGGAGCTAAACATCAGCTCCCTCATCAAAAAAGCTCAGCAGAGGATGTATTTCCTGAGGCAATTGAAGAAGTTCAACCTGCCAAGGACTATGATGGTGAACTTCTACACCTCCATCATTGAGTCCATCCTCACCTCCTCCATCACCATCTGGTACGCTGCTGCCACGGAGAGGGACAATAACAGACTGCAGCGTATCATCCACTCTGCTGAGAAGGTGATTGGCTGCAATCTTCCGTCCCTCCAGGACCTGTACGCCTCAAGGACTCTGAGGCGTGCAGGGAAGATTGTAGCTGACTCCTCCCACCCTGGACACAAACTCTTTGTGACACTCCCCTCTGGCAGGAGGCTGCGGTCCTTCAGGACCAAAACCTCTCGCCACAAAAATAGCTTCTTCCCATCTGCTATTAGCCTTATCAACAAGGCTAGAGAGCCCCACTGTTGCTGATCAATTGCACCAATCACCAGAAAAAATTCCTTGTATGTGAAAACATACTTGGCAATAAAACTGATTCTGATTCTGATTCTGAATTGTATCCAAGAAAATATTAAGCAAACGTTCCAGCTACTTCCCTGCTTCCAGTTTCTCAGTTATAAAAATGTGTTACTTTTATTGTTATATACCATTATTAAGTGAACATTTTTCAGCTTTTAGACTGTTGGATATCTCCTCGGGCTTCAGTAAATTTTGAACAACCATTTTCTACCATTCTCTGACATTTTATTGCTTAAACTATTATTTGATTAATTGAGAAAATAATCAGCATGCTAATTAAGAAAATAATTGTTATTTCTAGCCTTCAGTTACTATAACCTGATTATATGTCACTAAATAAAAATTATACAAAATAACATAAGAAAAAGTCTGGTGTTTTGGTCACTGATGGTTGTTTCCCTGGCTGGAATAAAAACCAAGACAATCAGATTTGTTGGTGTGATTAAGAGTGGGGTAATCTTGTGTTCCAGAACCACAAAAATGGCTTGGTTGTTGTAAAATGACTTACAGAAACAGTGACCCTTAATGCAGTTCTTCTGTCTGGCCAAATTACAGTCCCATTCATAACGCCCCTAAAACCATAAACTGGCTGCAAATGCATTCTGTCCACTGCAGTCTGATTTTTGTACAGATAAAAGTAATAAGATACAAGGTATTAATTAGTTATCTTTAGATGTGCTGGCAGATTTTGTTTCCCTCTGTTTCCATTCTTTGTGCTAAATTAAGCTAAGTGTTGCTCTAGCCTTATATATGCCATATAAACGTAAGTTATCCCTCTGCAAGAACGTGAATAAGCATGTCTCAAAATGTCAAACTATTGTGGTAAAACTGCTCTAACCATCTCTATGATGTTGACACAACAAATACAATGGTCACTACTGATTAGTTAGGTCAGCATAACAAACCCTTCCAGACTGAAAAAAAAAAAAAAAAAAAAAAAAAAAAAATATATATATATATATATATATATTCTAAATTCAGCACGATTTCACTGCTGAGTATTACAGGCCCTATGGGAAATTTATGGTAATATCAGGACACCGATGGGAAAACTCATGTTTGAGTGCCACAGACACGCTATAAATCCCCAGAGTAATGTAATACAAATATGAGGGTAATTTTTCATCAGACAGGGTTACATAAACAAACTTAAAAGCAGATGATGAATGATGTCTGTTGAAAAATAGTCCATGCAAAAACACTTGCTGCCCTTGATGAGAGCCAGATGAATTTTGGTGTGCTCAGTGAAAACTGACCCATCTCCCCTCATCTGGAATGAAGAAACAGCCGAGGAGAAATGGAGTGTATCAAACAAACGATGGAAACGACAGGAAGTTGTGCGCTGATTTCGTCAGAGTCTGTGCCAGTGTTGATGTTGCTGATACAGGGAAGGGCAGTGGGAGGAGAACAAAGAAATGAGAAGCAGGAGAAGACAAGGGAGGCCCAACCTTCAGGGGAAGTTTGCGTGAGGAGAATTCCCAAACTAAAGCAAATCTACACACAGGGACGGAGATGTGTGTAGACAGTTTGCTTTTTAGCTCATTCTTTGTTATCGTGCCAAAACAACCAGGCACATGAAGGATGGTATACATGCAGCTTTCCAGCTACACCACCTCCAAAACAAAGGCAACAGTAGCTTGGAACATCTTGTGCATATACACATACAGACTAGATGTAATGCCACCCAGAAAGACCTGTAATAGGAAAACTATGCAAGACAGCTCAAGAATGTGGGACAGTGTCCAATGCTTAACCCATCCTGTCCTCATCTAACCTAATTGTTCTGCCTTACTGCTTGCATATATGCGTCTATCCATCTTAGTCACTCCACCCATCACTCTTCCTGTGGCTACTGCACTGTTGTAAAGTAGCTACCAGTCCTATATCTGACAGATGGATACAAAGAGATAGATAAGTGAAAGATAAACCAAAAGGCTAAATCCTGGTAAAATCATTTGTGAGACATATATAAAAGGAACCTCACCAGTATACATTCATCATTTCCCTGGGTTTCCATTTGACAATTTCGATGCAAAAAATGATAGATATACTGAGAAAAGCTGAATGGAATTGTCAAATTTTGGTGGAGTCTCCTCAGTTTTCATGCTTGATTTGAAGCTGGGACAGAGGCGCATCGTCAGGAGAAGCAAACCAGGCAAATGTTTGGGGCCACCAAGGGGAAAAGGGGCCCCTATTGGCCGCTCAAATTGGAACATTTTGAATTGAGAACTGTAAATCCCGTTAAACCTCCAATAAAGACACTATACAGTTCACTGCTGAACTTCTGCATTTTCTCAATGCATCAACATATTCACTTTCTTTTTTTTCAGGCATGCAGAGAAACCCTCTGCCCACTGCCACACACAATTTGGGATGAATCAGATCCTCCATTACAAAATTAAAGGAGTTCAGATGTGCCATCACCCATTCAGCCTAGCTTTATTTTGTATTTCTTTCATTTAAGGGGTGTACCAAAATATCTGTCAATTTAACTACATTTGCAGTAAAATGTTTTTATACAAGTATTCGTTTCATATGCGGGAGACCTTGGAGAATATGCAAAACATTGTTGTGCTTTGTTCACCTCCAGTAAGGGTATCTCAAAATTTTGGATGCCTTCCCACTAGCCTATTGGGTTTGTTGATAATTTGAACTATTTTCGGAACATGACATGCTGTTGGATCTCATCAGTCAGTCCTTTAGGGGATAATGTTTGCAAATTGAATATCCAGTATATTAAGAATTTCATCAATGTTACCACCTCTCTCAGGTAAAGTCCCCTTTTTAATACCCTGGAACCTAATGGTTTTAGATCTGACAAGAGAGGTGGAGGTGTAGCAGTACTTTTCTCCATCATGTTTTTATGCAGACAGTTCACTTTTGGTGAGTTCACCTCATTTGAGTGTCTTGCACTTACAGTGAAATGTATCACTCCTGTCTTATTAATAACAATATATTGACCCCCCCTCCCCCAAAACCACCAGCACTTTTATTGTTGGATTTAACAACCTATTTTCCTAAATTTCCATAGATTTTGATTTTATATTGATTTCTTTCTAATCTAGAGGGCTTAACAACCTGTTAGAGTCCAACGGTTTTTCTCAGCATGTAGCTGGATACAACCTGTGTATTTTAGATCTAGTTATGTCTAAAGGAGTTAATGTATTTTCTGTGTCAACAGTTGACGTTGCCTCATCAGATTTGTTTTAAATAAGTTTGAAACCTGTAAGGGTCACCTCTACCAAAACCGTCTAGAAACAGTACCTGCCTGCTAACTCTGCTAATTTTTCACAACCAATTTCAGTAGTCATCTAATATGACATCCTGCAATGAAATGTTAACTGCCTTAAATCACACTAAATCAGTTTTAGATGGCATTGTTCCCGTTTAAATTAAAGTGTTGTTAAAGGGCTGAGTTTGTTAGCTTTCTGTGGACAAAGCAGAAGCCTCCTTACAGAGATTTGATCAGATTTCACTCCGGGAGGGCTGACACTGAGCGTACCCGAGCGAAAACGTAATGATGTAATTCTTTGCGTCGGAGAAAGCGCTGCTATTGGTTACTGCTTTTGGTAAGCTTGATCCATTAAAAAAAATATTTTATTTTAACATTGAATGAGTTTACAAACATTCAGACATATCAGTTCATATAATCATATAATAGACAAATTTCAACAGAGAAAATAATAATAATAATAATAATAATAAATACATTTAAAATAAAGAAAAGAGAATACAAATATAATTGGAGTGACAAACTTTTTCAGACAAACATTTCAACTGTTAACATGGATTTCTTGTTAGTTACAAATTTGAGAGACTCAAAGTAGCGATCAAAATCAATTAGACACATCTTAAATGAAGGATATGTCTTCAGAACTTTTGCTTTATGAATATGAATTTCCCTAATAATATCAGGAGGTTGACAGTAATGCATAGATTTTTAGCTTTACATTCAAAATGGGTGGAAAAATGTTTCTGTTCAATGTTAATCACATGTGCTGTTTTACCTGATAGGTAACTTTCAAAATCTTTCCAGAATTTAATACAATATGAGCAACCATAGAACAAATGAGTTATGCTTTCTTGTCCAGTCTTACAGAAAGTGCATATGTTATCAATATCCATAAATCTTTAAATATACATGTTTGTTGGATACATTTTATTTAATATTTTCCGATGTACTTCTCTAACTTTATTTGTAAATCTAAAAGGAACAAGCCATGCTTTGTGCCAGTTAATATTTGTAAAATGTGAGTTCCAAAAATATTTCCCTTGTGGAGTTATTTTCCTAGTGTTGTATAAACTATTCCTAATATGTTTATTGGTGCATTTTTTGTTCATGATACCATTAATATAAAGCTTGCATATGGGTCTGGAAGCATCATATTGCATCATATTGAACTTCATTCATTCTAAAAAACCACTGGGAGTTGATTTAATCACAGAACTTGAACTTGAACCTGATGGGGAAAGCTTTCTCATTAATAAATGTTTCTTAATTGAGTAGTTGACCATTATCGTCAAATAAATCTTTAAAAAATATATTGTTATGGTCAACCCAATTTTGTAAATATAAAGACTTGTTCCTTTTAGTGATACTTTCATTGTTCCAAATAATAGACTTATGTGGAGAAAAATTATGTGAATAACACAGTTTCCACACCATTAGAGTTTGTTAATAGAATTTTTGGATCAAGCTAGAAATAGAATTTCTAGCTTGATCCATAGGCTTGAGTGGCAACCCTCATGATGTCACCCATTGGTTTGTGAACTGCCGTTTGAAGCCTTGAGTTCATAATTTGTCTGTCGCCTTCTTGGTTTTTTTGAAACCAAAAGAAACCATATTTGAACAAGAAGGTGGAGCTGAGGAGACATGAGGGGTGGATTTGACCTGCTGTGTACTCTATCCTGATTGGCAGGCCTGGTTGGCTTGTGGTACAGTCTGTCAATCACAAGGTACCCCCGCTCAAATGGATACCCTGCTTTATGGTCTATTTTCCTCTGAATGGGACCATAATTTGAAAAATTAACATCATGTTGTATTGAAGAAGACTGGTGATTGATATCATAAAGTCATTAGTAAAACATTTACAGAGGTAATAAATCAAGTGAGAAGTAGGGCCATTTTCCCATAGAAGGATAGATTTCCCAAAGAGTCTATGTCCATTGTCATATATAGTCTATGGCTTGAACCTATGGACCTATTACAAGGCCTGGGTACGGCACCACCACTCAGCCTTGCAGCCAAGTTTTCCCAGTGGCCACTTGCGGTATTGCAGCGAAAAATCCCCTGCAGCCTAAAAAACATTTTTCCCATTGACCACAAATGTTAAAGAGATGCCTGTAAAACTGTTGAAAGGACACCTCTAGCTGTACATACTGTAAAATATTAATCTTTGTATTGTATATTTTGAAGCCATGGGGTTTTAATCTTTGTAAAACTTTTTCAAAGCCCACAAAATGCCCCAAAAAGTCTTTTTTTTTTTAATGACTTGCACTCTATTCATGGTCGTGCTGTGTTTCGGGAACAAGAATGGTTGCTAGGTTATTGCTAACGCCGTACAGAGGAGCAAAGGTTTGTAGGAAAATTGAATAAATGGCACAAAGGTGAGTCTTTTTCTACACACATCAAGGTAAAAGACAGCTAAAGTGACAGGGCATGTTATTTTAGACAAAAATAGAAAGAGGCCTAAGTAATAATAGGAAATTATTTATAACTATAGAACTACACAGTTTTCTTTATGCCATTTAAATATGCTTTTCAATGAGAGTAATAACTTTATCAGCATCCATGTCTTAAAAAAATGCCTAAAAGACAACTTAGACTCAATTATCTTTGCTTTTGCCATTTGCATCAATCCGTAGTCTCAAATCCTGATCACTCTCATTGCCCAGAGGCACGATGGGATGGACACTACTGCGTAGTCTCTATGGGCCTCATTATGCAGAAGTAACCTGGAGGCCGGCCTTTTTTGGCATATGAGCGAGGCGAGCAATTCATCTTGGACTGAATGGGTTCCATTTTTAGATCTGGCATCCTGTTTGAATAATATTTTCACCAGCCACAGATTTTTTGAACATGCTGGCATCAAAATCACATTTTTTTAGACCGACAGATCAGGAGAAAATCAATTTTATTAAAGACCTGTCTCTGTTTCAGCAATACACTCTTGCAAGATCTTGCAGCACAGATCTCTTCTCTCTGTTGGTTCTGGTCTGGTTTCAATGCTGCAGTGCTGCAGATTTCCAATCACACAAGTGTAGAGGGACTTGTATGTGAAACCATAAATTAAAAGTTTAACCTGAGATAAAACTAAAACAATTTTTGCTTAATAATATTATGACTGTTATTATCATTTCAGTGTTTTGGGAGGGAAAAGAGAGAGTATTACTAGAAAGAAGAAGTGATCTTCTCCAGTCTAAGAAGTAAGCTTCTCCAGTCTAACAAGCGGGCGCAAATTCATACTGTGCCTAGTGCTTTGACATCACAACCTCACTCACTTAGGAGACAGGAAGTGTATAATTTCATAGAACTGGCGCTTCCTGTAATGCATTATCTTCTGCATAGAGTATCTTTGCTTGAACACAGACATCTTACGTTTCCAATGAGACCAAACAAGGGGGATGGACACTTCTTAGCTAATGCAAATGGAACCTAAGAGGTGTAAAAAGTAGCTGGGAGCCTGCATGCAGTGTGTATAAGATAGAGGATCAGCTGTGTTTGGAATGGTTTCAATAGGTTTTTTAGGCATCATAATACTTAAGTATGTTTTCTATGGTTTCTTAAACAGTTAAAAAAACATTTTCCCACAGTTTTCCTTTTAGAGAGGTTTGTGAAAAAAACATCATAATCAAAAAATCATCTTTATCAAGTTAACTAGCCCAAAGAATGTGTAAATTTTGTAAAACTAAACAAATCTTTCAAACACTTGAAAAAAATGCACTTTTTCATGTTCTTTCAAAATAAAATACAAGCAATGTTCTTGTTTTTTATCCAGAGGTTTTTATTTTGTAACCTCATATAAATATTCATATCTCATAATCAGTTTTTTTTTTCATTTATACTCTCTTTTTGTCCTCACTATGAATGCCAAAATGTGTTAACACAATGAAAAGAAAGATATGCATTGTTAAAAAACAAAAAAACAAACCAAACCAAAACCAAAAACTACTGCTGTATAGAACTAGAGCTAATTTTGAAATGTTCTTGGGACTCTATTAAACATTTGCATACTAAATACTAACACCCTGAAGTCAAAGCATGTATTCATGAAATATTAAAAGATATGTTTAAATACTAATAATTAATGCATTTTCAGAACTGAGTTAATTTTATCTTCACTCTTCACACCACCTGATGGTTCCACAGGCAGGGTCCTCTTTGGGTCCTCTCTTCTGATATTCCTTTGGTCACATATTGTTTACTTTTAATTTGCCTCCACATCAGTGACAGGCAAGTAATGGATAGCTCTTAGTGTATGTGTAATTGGGGGCTGGTTTTGACTGTGGTGTGTGTGTCTACATTCAGAATATGGTTAAAGTGGAAATGCTGTGTATGCCAACTCTACCATCCCTTATGTGACAATCAACTTTATAACATTATTTGCTGCATGGGCAGCAGCTAACAATGAGATCATAATAATATTAAATTAAGTGCATGTACTATCAGGGAGAAGTGGAGAGAGGAAAAAACACTGAGACAGACAGATGGAGTGTTTTCATGCTGAATTGGAATGAAACCCTTACATCAGCAACACTTTCTGTCATCAGCCCACTCTGCTTATCTAACCCAAATGTTAACCAACTTATTTTTCACAGCAATGGTTGATTATTGAATATCTCTCTTTCTCTTGCAAAAATCAGATACTAAGAGGGAATACTCCTACATAATGCAATGCTTTAAGTTTGTTGCCCATGAACACTTCAGAGTTCCCATGACCAAATGAAATATCTAACTGTTCTGCCCAATTGTTGCAGCCCTTCCACTTCCTGTTAAAGGTCTGATGGACAATGAAGTAAAGTTTGCTTGAAACAAATGAAAACAAAACACAGGAATAAAAAACATCAATCAACATACAACAGCATTTTATCTATATGTTGCAGCAAAATGAGCTTAAAGGGGAAATGAATTGATTTTACACATCAAAGTCTGTTTATATGTGTAAAGAAATCCTACTGCATACAGTGTGTGAGAAAAGTTGTAAAGTGATATCATTTGACTGTTGTATTCTGTAGTAACACTTTTCTTCTAAAAACTAATAGGATAAGCCATAATTCTAGCAACCTTAAACTCCTGAAAATATCCTTCCAGCTATCATAATAATACCATAATGAGAATGCTTACTTATAGTAATGTACACCCTCCTGCCAATCAGGTCAAGTGTTCTCTACTCTGTGAATCTGCGTAAATACTATTAATTACTACATACACTGCCAATGGAGATTTTCATGATTCTTTCATGTTATTTCTTATTTTTTTTAGAAAACCTATAAAGCCTGTAATTGTAGCACATCCGTTGGCCAGTCAGTTTTGTCCTACAGGCCAATCTTGAATATTAGAGGCTCCAAGGCTGAACACACACTAATTCTGTAATATGATGTCATATGTCAGCCGATTATTGAAGTTTCCAAAACCAACAAATGACATCCACACCCACTTCATGCAGTGAATGGCCAGGTACATGTAGGTGTGGAAGCAATCAGTGTTTGAATTAATTATTTTATAATAAACTATATCTTTGGTTAACTAAACAGACAAAAGCATAAGATAACAAAGGCCACTCCATTCTGTCAATGAATGATTTCTCAATGCTACGTAGGATATAGTTCTTTTTCAGAGCATTAACTTCCTGTGCACAGAGGGGGGTTTCTCATCAATGACTAAATTACTTTGGGAACACAGTGTAAATCAGCGGAGGCTGCAGGATGCTCTTCCTTATTACTACTCTGTTATATTGCTTGATAACACAGACACAGTTTAACATCAAAATTTATCCTTAATGAATTTTAAACATTCTGCTCACACTTCCCCTTTAACCACGCTTCCTGCCCCTGACTGATAATCCACAGACAATCTGCTGATGGAGAAGAACCCAGGTGACACCCAGAACAAGAAAATACATTAGTCCAGCTCTAATGCTGTATAGTGCAAGCTCAAACACACACACACAAATAGAGAGAGAGAGGGCGGTGTTTGTTTTAAGGAGGTTTTTCCAATATCCCCACACACAATGAATTTGCAAAAAATTCTAAAATTCAGTTTTTCCTTTGTCATTATGAGGTAGGGTTGCACATCTCTCTGTGATAAATTATTCGATATGCATCTAGATACACAGGTTACGATTCGATTCAAAAACAATATCCTTTTATTACAGACCGATTCGATACGAATCAATTCCATACAGAGTAAGAACGACAACTGGGTTACAGGCCGGAGTCAGTTATAGTTTGAACCCGCTGACACAGTGAAGGTCATTAAATAATCTATAAAATAATAAGCGGGTGTTGTGAGCGGATGACAGGCTGGTGAACTGCAGTCAGGATGAGACACTGCTGGCACACAGATCACAGAAACTATCACATAGAAGCTCAATGACTTAAATTAAAATACCTGAAGAAACTGTTACGGAGGAAGTTATGAAAAATCATATTGGCGTCTTAGTGAATCCAGTTATGCGGCGAATATATTGATTAAAAACAATTACATTCCTGAAAAAAGTGTAAGAAGTGACGAATAAGTGCGATAAAAAAAAAAATCACAAAATCAATGTACCTTGATGTGTGTAGAAGAAAACTCACCTCTGTGTCGTTTATTCACTTTTCACACTAACTTGTTCTCGTCCTGACGAGGCTAGCAGTAACCTAGCAACCATGCTCGTTCCTGAGACACAGCGGGACCGCGGATAGAGTGAACGTACACAGTAGTGACGTCACTCAGAGAAAAAAGACTTTTCTGGGCTTTTTCTGATCTTTGAAAAACTTTTACACAGATTAAAACCCCATGGCTTAAAAATATACATTAGAAAGATTGATATTTGGCTGTGTGCACAGCTGGAGGTGTCCTGTTAAAAGTTTTACAGGCCTCTCTTTTACTATTGCCGTCTATGGGAAAATGCTTTTTGGGCCGCATGGGATTTTTCGCTGCAATACCACGAGTGGCCACTGGAAACAACTGGCTGCAAGGCTGAGTGGCGGCGCCGTATCCAGGTCTTATAATACATCCATAGTCGTCCCTTGTTTATCATTCATGCTAATACCAGCTAGGCAGCTACGGCGTTTTGCGGTCAGCCTCAGCTCTCGCGTTGTTTTAGAGACCTGGCGCGTGTGTAATGCCGCCAACCGATTCAAAGTCTCGCGATACCCGATCCATGACTCTATAACCGATTCATCTAGGAATTCATTGATAATTCGTATCGATTGAGGAGGCTGCTACTGATGCAGCCGTATCTCTCACTTGTTGAACCAAATATCCGGTCGCATCTGTTTATCGTTCACAACCCTATTATGAGGTATTGAGTGTATGGTGATGGGGAAAAAACAACTGTTTTTCATAGGGCTGTCAGCATTAACGCGTTAATTGCAATGAGATTATCTTTTCTCTTTCCCCTTGTCTTTCTCCTCTCCCACCTTTTGCCTCTTTTCAGCCTCTGTAACACTTTGCCTCCCTCTCTCCCTTCTTCTTGACATCTCCTCCACTCTCACTTGGTCTCCTCCATCCTCACACTTTCTTCTCTTTGCTGTTTACTGGTCCACATTGATATGTCAAATATTTAAAGTCAGTTAAAGGTTCAAAGCTTGTATTTTAAATAGCAATACATCATGATAAAATTAATAGCGATACCTGTCACATACAGTAGCAAGAAAAGTAAGCTCTTTGGCATTACTTCCATTTATGTATAAAATATGGCCAGATCTTCATCCAAGTTACAATTTTTAACAAGCACAATCTATTTTTTAACTAATAAACAATCATTCTCCATGTTGAAAACACTCAACCCTTAAGATAATGGTATTAGCAAAAGCTAATTGGAGCCAGGAGTTATCAAACCCAGAGTCTAATGACTGAAACAACATTGGATGTGTGGTGAGGAAGAAAATAGACATTTTGTATAGTGGGGACTTTGGCACCCGTCTGTCTTGCCTTGTTAATTTCCTTAACTGTTGTACAATACCACTACCTCGCTAACCAATTTAATCCGGGGGCCCTTCCTTCCCCCTGATAACTTCATAATAGGTGTTACACTGTGAGGTCTCCGCAATGCCTGTAACAACTGTAGCAACTGTATTTACATAAAGGTGACCACTCCCTCTCTGTATCACACCTTTAGGTCTGGTAATGCAAATTGCCTTCCTTCCTCTGGTTTGTGCCTAATTACAATATCTGTAACCACTATACGATCAGCATTTACATACTGTGTGACCCCCACCTTGTGCCTACTATATAAATGTTCTCCTGCCCTTCACTCTTGGTCAGTCTATTGCTTCATATCCGCTCTATGTCAGTAGGCTCGCCGTATTCTGGAATACAAAAAAACTCACACCACTGCAGCAAACTCTGAACTGGATTGAATATTTTTTTTCAACAGTGGGTTGGAGGTACTTTGGCTTATATAAAACAAACAAGAAACACTGAAATTTTTGAGATTGCTATTTACCAGAAACATCTGCTGATTTGAACCATGCAGGAAAAAAAAATCTCAGAGAACTTACAATCAAGAATTATTGCTTTGCATGAAGCTTAAAGGGTTACAGAGTCATCTCAAAGAATTTAGACTTGTTTGGAAAGAACATGCAGCACTATGTATGATGTACAAAGGGCACTGCTTACCAACATGAAAACATCATCCCAAAGGTGAAGTACAGTGGACAGAGCATTGTGATTTGGGGCTTTGCTCCCTCTGAGCCTGGACAACCGGTCATCATGGAGAGGAAAATGAATTCCCAAATTTATCAAGGTACTTTACAGGATAATATACTATCAGGGAGACTGCCCACCTGGTGAAGCTCAATAGTAGAGGTTGGGCAATGGAACAGGACCATCATCAAAGTAAATCTACAGACTTCAAACAAAAAAAATCCACTTGTTCGAGTGGCCCAGTCAGAGCCCAGCTGATGTGCCTGAAGTGAGGCGCTCACACCAGACATCCTCAGAATATGGCTGAACTAAGGGAATAATGGTCTAGATTTCCACCTGAATATTGTGAAGGTCTGATCAACAGCTACTGAAGATGCTTGTTTGATTGCTTTCAAAGGAGGTTCGACCAGTTATTAACCCAAGAGTTCACTTACATTTTCTACCAGTATTTTAAATGTTTCATGGGTTTGTTTAATAAAAACATAAAACATTAGAAATTTTTGTTTAACATTAGCTTAGGGACACTGATTTATCTATCTTCGTGAATTAGATAAAGATCAGATCATGTTTTATGACCAATCAATACAAAATATTAGGCCATTTTAAGGGGTTCACATACTTTTTCTTATTACCTTGAATGAATGGGGCCATGGTCAGGATTAGGGTTACACTATATATTCTCTGCTTTGTGATAGACTGTTTTAATCTTTCTCAAAATTTAAGACTGCACTTCCTACTAACTTCTTTGCTTCCTTATACTCATTGTCGGGCAGCAATGAATTACTGTAATATTATTGCTTTCTTCAGTAACGAGTAGTTTAAGGGATTACAATTTCTAAAATAGTAATAATATTACCATTACAAATCCTATCAGCTTTGCGTTACCTTAACATGATTTGTTTTTTGTCCTAGATGGCCCATCTTATGATGACATCGTTCTGCTGAACTCATCAGCCATGATGAAATTGAATTTTATGCATTAGAGACCCAGGACAGCTACTCGGCAGAAAAAGAAGTAATGGACTACTTGAGGTCAAGGGAATTTGAGGTTGAGACTTCTTTAAGAAAGTACTTCTTTAAGAAACGGTCTTGCTTTAGCTCTGTTGGCACTGAAAAAAGTAACATGTTTGTCTTGCAATGCAGCACATGTCCTGTATATTTTGATTTTTGCAAAGAAGAAGTGCAGTTTTACTGATTGTGTTGCATCTATGAGTGTCTCCAACAGTACCAGAGTAGCTGTCATTACACATGGCTGTGGCTGTTTATAGCGCCCATAACATAAATTCACCTCATATATCTTTAACCATCATCAGTGCTGATATCCCTCATCATTATTAAACATCAGATGAATGATCAAAGATCAATTTATAGAGATCATACTGATTCAGTAAATTGCTTAACAATTCATGATAAAATTAAAAGATCACAGGGAAATGATGTCTGGTTTTTGTGTGCATGCAAGGTTGTCATTTGGGCAGTCTACCAGTCTGGACTGAAATATCTCAACAACTGCTGGATGGATTGCCATGGAATTTTGTACAGACATTCATGATTCCCAAAGGATATATCCAACTTATTTTGGTGAACCCTGGACTTTTTGGCTAATACTAGCACAGACAACAGGTCCCTTTAGGATGACTTGCAATATCATTGGCGATATCTTCACTTTTCAACTGATCCTTTCTTTTAATTACTTTTAATTTACCCGATACTTTGGTTCATGACAAGTGACATTCCCATCAGCCTCAGTTCTAGTTTATGTGTAGTGCATTTTCATGCTGTCAAATGTTAGCATTCTAACACACTAAACTATAATTTTGAACACTAAAAAAATCTAAAAAATTCTTCAAATAAAAAAATCTGAGCAGCTAACAACTGTTGTCTTGAAGGATCAAAGGTACACACCGCTTTATTTCAACTAAGGTTCTCAAGGCAAGTAAGTTCTATTTTTAATGTAGACTAGAGGTATGATGTACAGTGTAGAGTAGGTACTGAATGAAGGCAATGATTGCATGTATTGCATGTATGTTAATCTTGCATATGATATGTATACTGGAAGCAGTTATGGCAGCACAAAATTCTGAACAAATGTTTACATGGGATATTTCACCTTAGGAAAACACATTTTAGACTCATTATAGGTAATTTACTAGAAATTACATATTTCATCACTGTTTTTATAGCCTCCAATCACAGCAAAATGCCAGTTATCTAAACTGGCTGATATAATCAAAATTAGTATTTTCATCCATGGTGTCTGTCCTCAAACATAGGACCAATTTAATTATTGAGGGAGTCCAATGAAGCAGTCGACCTGATTGCCTCAGCTTCTCTTCCTCTCTCTGGCTGCCTTTCTCAGTCAATCTGTTGCCTTTCTACTGTTCCCTCTTCACTTGCCCTCTTCCTCCTCAGTTATCCTTATGTTCTCTCTACAAGAGGAATCCAGCCACAGAGAGACTGTATAGCCAGATCAATGTACAAAGGATAGAATCCCCTGTCTGCTACAGTAAGTGCTAGTGCAGTTTGCTGTTTAGACTATCGATTAGGGCCCCACTGCACTGATCGTTAAATAAATATATGAATGATAAAAACACTCACTTAACAAGTCATTCAAAAATTTTCAATCAGTTATTTTATTTTCTTGATATGAATGTAATGATCTACCTTATTTAGCCTTGGTTCAAAATAGACTTTTTTAACTTGAAAATCTTCACTGCAATGGAACTACTTTAGAGATAAACACAATTTTTGTAATTCTGTAGCAGTTTATCAACTGGGACACATCACACTCAAAGTGCCAAAGTCATTAAGCTGACTGCACTGGGTTTGCAAGGCAAGGTATCTTTTAAAGGGTAATTTAGATTTTATTTTAGTAGTATCTCTGTCAATTATGGTAACATTGTCCTTACCAGAGAAATTACTTACTTGTGGGAATATTACTACAATCAAGTTAAGAAAACTGATTGTACAAAATATAACAACAATCCATGCAATAGGCCTTGTTGTTGAGATATTTCACTCTGCACCAAATATTGCCATCCCCAGAGCCACACCACTCTTCTTTTTATCATGTGAACATAGCACAATATCCCTCCTGCACTCCTTCCACTTTACTTCCATAACTTGCCAAAAAACTCTTTCCCTTCATATTTCACATCTCTCTCCCTGTCCAAATTCCACCTGTCCATTCAGGGATCATCAATCCCTCCTGTTGACAGGAAGGATTTATGATTGAGGGATGATTAGGAATGAAGGCCTACAGAAAGAAACAAACAATTCATCAGAGCCTTCCTACACAGACCTAACAACTGTTGCCAGGATATATCAAATGCTGGACAACCAGCTGTTACCTAGGTTACAATTGTTTCCATGTGCCTGGGGCTGTCCATACATATAAGAGTTTATTCTGTTTTTTTTTGTTCAGAAATGGCAACATAGTGTAACCCATGAGACATATAGCCTACACAACAACATGGATGCTCACACCACGACTTACACACTCATATGTACGCCAACATACAGGCACACATGTATCCACACCATAGACCATGTATAAAGATAGACATAGCCTCTTTGGTGTCAACCATAGGTTTCTGAAGAGTGGTTTTGAAGCTCAGAGTGGTTTGCTCCTCCATCACCTGTGTTGGGTTACTCAGGAAGAATAATAAGTTACTTTTCTATTTACAGTATTACTCTTTTAAAAGTAATCATATTACTTTACTAATTACTTCATATCAAAAATAATTTGTTATATTACTCGTTATATTACTATATCACTTTTGCTTTACAAAAATATTAAACATTGCGCATTTTGGGTGATTCTGTAGCTTCCTGTTTTGTTATTTCAGCCCTGACATATTAAACAAGGTCTTGATGTTCAGAAGTGAAATAATGATTATATCTCAGGGCAGCTTAAAACCACTTCTCAAACAGTCTGTTCCTTGTCGGGAACAAAATGGCGCTCCTCAGGTGGGCAAGATGGGGTCAGAGTGTTGTATGTTTGAGAACTGGGTCTCAACCTGAGATCCCCTTAAATAGGCCATTACTTTTTTTTCCCCCAGCAAGTAGCTGTCCTCAGACTCTGCCTCAAATTGACATGTCTGTCAGAAGCTCCCTAACAAGCTCTCTCCTGCCCTCATTCTCATCTCTCAGCCACTGGAGTTTCAACTTGAACAACTAGCAGCTGCAAGGACATCTTTGTTAACAAGGACATTGAACATCGTCATCATAAGACAGCCTACCTGGTAAAAAAACAAATTGCGATAATTGATTAGTAACGGTAATATTATTACTGTTTTACTTATTACTGGGGAAAGTGATAGTATTCTAGTGATTCATTACTGAAAAATGCGTAACTGCCCAACACTGTCCGTCACCATCTTGGCAGTGCCTGACTGTGTGTGTGGAACCAAGACTTCAGTGCATGCCGGTTTGTGGCAAGCATGTCCTCCAAACTTGTCACTCAGCAGCATTCGAGGAATTGCAGTTTTTGTCACTTCCATGAAATGGTGCACTTGGAAAGTGTTCAGAATCCTTTTTTTACATTTTATGTTGTAGGCTAATGCTCTTATGGTTAGCTGTTATTGTCTAACAGCTGACAATGCATATCGCAAAAACCTAGCTATGAGGTGGAAGGAACTGCCTGCAGAGCTCAGAGACAGAATCGTGTCAAGGCACAGATCTGGGGAAGGCTGTTAAAAAATTCTGCTGCATTGAAGGTCCCCATGGGTTGCCTCCATAAATCTTAAATGGAAGACGTGTGAAACAACCAGCGCTCTTCCTAGAGCTGGCCACCCAGCAAAACTGAGCAATCCGGGAGAAGGGCCTTGGAAGAGAGGTGGCCAAGAACACAATGATCACTCTAACAAAGCTCCAGAAATCCTGTGTGGAGATGGAGGAAACTTCCAGAAAGGTACAAAAGGTCTAAAGTTGTCACCTACATTTGTAAGTTGTGGTTTGTCAGGTAGAAGCCTGCCTTATGGTAAGTCAGATTTTCTGGCTGATGATGAAAAGACAGCCCATGAATCTAACTTGGGGGGGTTCATCAACATGGTTGTGAGACCCCTGGATGTGCAGTCATTAGGATTCATCACAGTACTCACATATCTCCATTATGATGGCTTTGTTGAGTCTCGAATAGTGAATATCCAGTTTGCTTGAATGTCTTGAACTTAACAGTATCATTTTAGGACCATGGTACTGCCCGTCCAGAATGTTGAATCCTGTAGCTCCAAATGCAGGCTAACTCCTTTTTAAAATAATTTTATTAGTGCTTACAGCCACAACAGCTTCAGTCAATTCAATTCTCGAGATTAAAAGGTAACACTCTTGCTTTGAATGTACAATGGACACAACCCTGATTGTTAACTTGACGTAAAACAGAGCTCCTATCTAATTTCACTTGCATCCAAAAAATAATAAAGTATGGCTCTGGCACCATTGACGAAGTCATAAGGCTTCAGACATCTACTCATGGTGAAGGTTGACAGTTGGTTCAGATCCTTTAGCCATTCAAACCATCTCAATGCAAATTTCCCAACCAAGTTTCTCTCTGCTCAGTTGCTGCATTAGAATTTTTGCAGGAAGGATGAATGGAGTGAGGAATCCTAAACTGTCACAAACAGAACACACAGTTGACAGAATTCCTGCACTGGTGATGGGTTTGTCTTTTAACTAATTCCTGAGGTGGAATTAGTCTAAGTCTATGCACCAAGTGATCTCTTAGTCAGAGGAACGTCATGAGTCAAGTCTACTGTTCTTATTTCTTAGATCTGTCATGCTCTGGGATTGCTGTAAGCAGCTCATAGCTGTTGCTTGTCCAATTTATTACAATGCGTTGGAGTTACAGTAAATTAAATCCTCCCAAGGAACACAATGTTTTAAGATCTGTGTACAGGGCAATTGCTTCAGGTGCACTGCTGACAGATTTTAGACAGTCATCTATGTAGAAATTGCTCAGCATATATGTATTCACAGCTTGAAGCAAAGATTTGCTCCTGTTATCTTCAGCAGTTTTCCTGAGTGCAAAATTGCAGAACTAAGATGAAGTTGCTTCAAATACTGTAGGTGCACAGCCATCTTGTATTTGTTGAGGTCCTTCTCAAGGTCTCCTTTTGGCCACCATAGAAAGTGCAAAAGGTCACTACCTCCTAATACAATGATTCAGTGTCCACCATTATTGCATTGTGCTCTTGTCTGAATCTTATCTAAAAGAAAAATTTGAAAGGTCAGGACCCTGAAGCAGTTCTGCATTTGATGTTCCTTGGAACCATGCAACACAGTTGCAAAACCCTTGGTTTTTTGTTCTGGTGATGGTAGCCCTCCATGGTGAGGGACATACCATATTTTCCCCTCCTGATGAATTAGCTGGTTTTCTGGTACTTTGACTGCATAGCCTTTATCCATAATTTAATTCATGAAATGCAGGATTCTTGTTTCTGTTTAAGAGTTAGAGCTATTCACATAGCTACATCCTTGTTATCCTGAAAGACACCTTTTTCCTTCCTTGGGGTATAGCAACATTGACTATTAAGTTCAATAAACTCTTCATATATCCTTTTGTATGGTTTAATTTGAGCTTGCTCAAAGCTGCCTCATTTCCTATTAACCTCTCAATATAGTTCAATTTTGTAATCATTTGTCTGAATTTGCCAGTTCTTGCTTTTAAGTACTTATGTAATTTCTCTTCAAGGAGAAGCAACATCATCTTCTGTTTAAAACACTGACATTTATAGAATTTTTATTACACTCGTGCTTAGTTCGTTTTTATATTTAGAGAAATAAAGTTCAAGTAAAACTTGGAGAAATCGATCTCATAAATTCATTAAAATATTCTAATCTAACTTTACAATACATAAAATTAATGGGTTTGTGTAGTTATTATTTTGCATTATGAAACTCATACAGAACTCAATACAGAAATTCATCTCAGCCTCTTCCTTATGCTTATATATATATATATATATATATACAGTATATGCATAATATCATATCTTGCTCTGCTGCAATGACCCAGTTTCCCCAACATTTGCATAATAGTTGCATCTGTATGCATTTACATAGAATGTCTTCATTCATCATAGCTATAATACAACATTGCCTATTGCTATAGTTTAATTTTAAGATCCTTTAATTGGTCTTCTAATAATTCAGTGGATTAGTGCCTGAACACCAGACTATAAGGTATTCCCCCTCTAATTCCTTCTGGTACTCAGTTCAGTTGCTGAGTTATAACAACCGATAGGGAAGCACCTATCTATCTATTTACTATCTATGATCCTAAAAAATTTCCATGCAGATGTATGAAGTAGGTAGAGAGAAAAAAAGAATAGGAGCAAAGGAATTAAATGAACGGGGGCTGAGGGAA
Source organism: Trachinotus anak (assembly GCF_046630095.1). Classification (NCBI taxonomy): domain Eukaryota; kingdom Metazoa; phylum Chordata; class Actinopteri; order Carangiformes; family Carangidae; genus Trachinotus; species Trachinotus anak. Next base: position 17,699,251 of record NW_027273876.1, on the reverse strand, counting down.
AAGCTTGGGGTTCCCATTACAGACTACAGAAAACAGGTTATGATTAAGATTAAGAGTAAGATGGCCCTTTATTAGTCCCACACTGGTGAAATTTACAGTGTCACAGCAGCAACGTGGACAGTACAAGAAAGAAAAACTGCAAGATGTCAGTAAGAATACTTAAAAAGATTAATAATAGATAATAATGTTAGCGCAGTTTACAGTAAACCCATAGCCTATGCTTTACAGGTGTGTTACAGCAAAAGAAGTGGTTCAAATGTATCTCATTTCTGCTGCTGAAGGACACTGCATGCACACACGCATGCATGCACACAGAAAGAAATGTGTCCTGTTCCCACTGATGGACAACAGAAGCTGTGGCAGAAGGATGGCATTAAAAACCTGCAGGGTGTGTAGTATGATGAAAATGTCAGACCAAAACCAGTGGGCTATGTTCTGTATTATGTTTAATGAAATTACTGTGGGTGCATCACTGTGTGTGCATCTGTGTATGTGTGTCTTGCTGTGTGGGTTAATATGTTCATTATTCTATGTGTGCATGGTACAGAGTGTACAGAGACAGACATTTAGGTGCAGAACAACAAACTCTAAAAAAACCTCTAAATTTATATGCACTCATCTTAATATCTAATCCCACTCTCTCTGCTCTGGGGGCAATAAGTAAAGAAAACTGTGCACATTTTTGAAATGTAGTAACACAATTACACCTACTCAAGACATCAATTACATTCTTGTTCTTTCTGAATCTGTTCCTGCATTCCCAATTTTGATTTGCAGATTGACCACTGCTGAAATATGTTGCATTTGTGTGTGTGTATACTGCATCTTGTGAAAGCCTCCAGTGTATATGCTTTGCCACCTGTCTGTTTGTGTTATTGTGTGTGTAATTGCATAACTGACCCAGCCAATACAATGAAGAAGTCCAAGCGGTTCCATGTGTCTCCAAGGTAACACTTCTTGCCAAAAATTCCCAGAGCCACCATCTTTATTACCATCTCAATGGCAAAGAATGCAAAGATGAAGTCATCAAAATCCTGCAGAAAGAAACAGACAGAAAATACAAGTGATCACTGTGACAGAAAGTAAAGAAGCTGCAAGGTTGCTGTTGACAATGTTAGAAATAGAAAAAACTGGCCTCTTTTACAGCACAAAACCATGATGCAGTTTACTTCTTGAGAACCACTTACAACTACTACTATGTAGCCTTTATATTAGAGAGAAGCAATCAGTTATATTTGTCTAGCCTAGTCTCATTTGTAATACAAACAGACATTTTAATTAGAACTTAATTATTAAAAAGAATAAGACGAAGATGTAGTCTGTACTCATGTTGAAGTTTAACAGTATCAAGTGCTGCAGTTGCTTATCCTGCTGTTAAAAAATGGCTACATTTACACTGAGGTCCAAGTGGTCTCAACCTTTTAAACCCCACTGTATTAACACTCAGCAGTTATTACAGCTCCTTCTCTGGTGAGAGTAAATGTGCATTTTAAATTTCATGGCAATTCAATCGATTGTTATTGAGACATTTCACTCAAAACCACAAATAATGCTTGTGGCGGTGCTCTAGAAATATAATGATACATGAGTGTCCATACCAAGCTTCATGACAATACATTCAGTAGTTGTTGAGATATTTTGGTATGAACCAAAGTGGTGAACCAGAATGGCAATGCAACATAGTGTGGCTACTTCAAACAAGTCTTTGTATTTCTTATCTACAGTCTCTTAGGTATATTTTGTTATTTGCAGGCTAGCATTACGGCAGCTATAGTACAGCATCACAATCTATGAGATAAGTCAATTTCATCAGCTTTGTCATTTTATCAGTTGGGCTCTTATATCAGCTGTATTTGATGTTTTAAAATAGCTAATAGAGAATGTCTATAATTACAGAAATGTGACACTTCATTTCTGCAGGGGGATCCTCATTTCTCTCTCCCCTTTAGATCCAGAGTATATAGAGTAACCCTAACCCTAGAATAAGCCCCTCATTGCATTAATCTGGTGATCTGATTCATTAAATTATTATCAGACAGGACTGAATAAGAAAATCAGGGCCAGAATGACCATGGGAGTTGGACAGGAATTAAACAGAACATAACCTTATACCTCTTCAAAAATAAAAATCAATAATAAAATTGAAAAGGCAGAGTAGAAGGAATTGCAGTAGAGGATGGGAAAAGTCAAAAAATCAAAGGAAATTTCTGGAAGTAGATCAAGGCACAAGACACCCACTGATAAGATGAGTCATCCAAACAAGAACACATAAATGCATAAATATATCAAATCCTGTCAGCTTAGGCATAACCCAACCTCTTGCTGCTCTGAAGTTCACTGTCAGAAAAATGTAGAGAGTTACACAGGTGTATGTGTATGTATAGGTGTGTGTGTGTGTACTTGTACTTGCTACATAGTAAGGACCAAAAAAAGTATTTTACTAACAGAGTGAGGACATTTTGGGAAAGTGAGGACATTTTGGCCGCTCCTCACTTTTTGAGACACCTTAAAATCACATTTTGAGGGTTAAGACTTGATTTTAGAGTTATGGTTAGAATTAGGTTTAGGTTAGGGTTAGGCACTCAGTTGTGATGGTTAAGGTTAGGGTAAGGGGCTAGGGAATGCATTATGTCAATGAGTGTCCTCACAAAGATGGAAGCGCAAGTGTGTGTGTGTGTGTGTGTGTGTGTGTGTGTGTGTGTTGAGAAAGTATGTATGCAACTCAAAATCCTCATCCATCTCATCTTTGGAGAGCATTCATGTTTTTTCAACTTTCAACACATTTCATTCAACACATGAGCCTGTATTACTATTACCAGGATGACCTAATAGAAGTAGGTTGGTTTCTTTAGCAAACTGCTGTCCCAGGTTAACTCCCTAATATTGATCACACATCACTCAAGATGTATTACACACTACTTATTTACTCCAAAGAGGCAGAAGAGCCTCAGAGCAGATAGTTCAGTGATGCATAAACCTGCCTGCAATCCTCCAATTTTCACACCTGTGGACAACCTTCCCTACAGACCCTTGGTGACCAGTAAGTGTTGGTCACTGTGTGACATGTGACCCAAGGTGTCACCAGACAATAAAACCAGCTGCACCCCTTTGTTCTCTCTCTTCCTCCTGGCTCTCCAAGACAACAACAAGCCTCTCTCCTTTTGCACCTTCTTCCAGGAGCAACAAGGCTCCCAGCACCAGGTTAGCACAAGACTGCTACCTGAAACAACAGCTCTCATGCAGGCCTGCTCACAGCAGACTGCTTCACTTCACTCTTCCTTAACAGCAGCGACGCAAGTGCCTGTTTAAGGAACCAAGCGTGAAGTAATTTATTGCCAGCTGCTACGACACCAAGTCTACCAACTGATCCCCCAGGCAACAGGAGCAACAGCAGAGTTAGTGTGGAATAGCTAACTCTGCAAGAAGAACAAAGAAGTGACCAGCAGCCTCCTCTGCAACACCAAAGCCACACAGCTGGACATGAATTCACACAGATTCACTGGATGCTGTGAGCGCCATACTGGAAAGGACCTTTTCTTTTTGTTCCAAGGACTATGTAAAATTGACTGGGCATAAACGTCACGAGTACAGCATAGTACAACACTGCTAAGGACTAGATCGTTAACTTTGATGTACATGTACTGATCTAGTTGATGTATCTGAGCGTTGTTATATCTGCTTAGAATGTTGGTTAGCCTGTTAACTGACACTTGTATGTCCACACAGATACATGTAGCCAAGTACTAGGACTTGCATGCAGCCAACCCTCCTAACCTAGCAGCCTTTTAGACGACTTGAACTGGCTTTGAACAAAGAACCTCACTCTCCTTCCCCAACATGTGGTCTTGGCAGGCATCCTCGGGCCATCTTGAGTAGCTTGTTTGTTTGCCACCATCTTGTTTGGAGTCTTTCTAAGGTCATGTGCTCATGGTGACCATTTTGAATAAGTATTTGTGCCTTTGTCTGTGCCCAGACACAAACTCACTCTGTCTCACTCACACACACGTAGATACTTAGTAGATTACAGTGCATCCAGAAAGTATTCACAGTGCTTCACTTTTTCCACATTTTGTTATGTTACAGCCTTATTCCAAAATGGATTAAATTCCTTTTTTACCTCATAATTGTACACACAATACCCCATAATGACAAAGCGAAAAAAGTTTGCTTGAAACTTTTGCAAATTTATTACAAATAAAAAAAAAATGTACATAAGTATTCACAGCCTTTGCGCAATACTTTATTTAAACACCTTTGGCAGCAATTACAGCCTCAAGTCTTTTTGAGTATGATGCTACAAGCTTGGCACACCTATTTTTGGGCAGTTTCTCCCATTCTTTCTTCAACCTCTCAAGCTCCATCAGGTTGGATGGGGAGCATCAGTGCAGGCCATTTGCAGATCTCTCCAGAGATGTTCCATGTGGTTCAAGTCAGGGAGGGCTCTGGCTGGGTCACTCAAGGACATTCACAGAGTTGTCCCGAACACTCCTTTGTTAGCTTGGCTGTGTGCTTAGAGTCGTTGTCCTGTTGGAAAATGAACCCTTGCCCCAGTCTGAGGTCCAGAGCGCTCTGGAACAGGTCATCAAGGATGTCTCTGTACATTGCTGCATTCATCTTTCCCTCGACCCTGACTAGTCTCCCAGTTCCTGCTGCTGAAAAACATCCCCACAGCATGATGCTGCCACCACCATGCTTCACTGTAGGGATGGTATTGGCCAGGTGATGAGCGGTGCCTGGTTTCCTCCAGACATGACGCTTGGCATTCAGGCCAAAGAGTTCAATCTTTGTTTCATTAGACCAAACAATTTTGTTTCTCATGGTCTGAGAGTCCCTCAGGTGCCTTTTGGCAAACTCCAGGCGGGCTGTCATGTGCCTTTTACTGAGGAGTGGCTTCCGTCTGGCCAATCTACCATACAGGCCTGATTGTTGGAGTGCTGCAGAAATGGTTGTCCTTCTGGAAGGTTCTCCTCTCTCCACAGAGCAACGCTGGAGCACTGTCAGAATGACCATCGGGTTCTTGGTCACCTCCCTGACTAAGGCCCTTCTGCCCTGATCGCTCAGATTGGCTGGGCGGGCAGCTCTAGGAAGAGCCCTGGTGAGTCCAAACTTCTTCCATTTACGGCTGATGGAGGCCACTGTGCTCATTGGGACCTTCAATGCTGCAAAAATTTTTCTGTACCCTTCCCCAGATCTGTGCCTCCATACAATCCTGTCTTGGAGGTCCACAGACAATTCCTTGGACTTCATGGCTTGGTCTGTGCTCTGACATGCACTGTCAACTATGGGACCTTATATAGACAGGTGTGTGCCTTTTCAAATCATGTCCAATTAACTGAATTTACCACAGGTGGACTCCAATCAAGTTGTAGGAACATCTGAAGGATGATGAGTGGAAACAGGATGCGCCTGAGCTCAATTTTGAGTGTCATGGCAAAGGCTGTGAATACATATGTACATGTGATTTTTTTTTGTTTTTTATTTTTAATATATTTGCAAAAATTTCAAGCAAACTTTTTTCACTTTGTCATTATGGGGTATTGTGTGTAGAATTTTGAGGTAAAAAAATGAATTTAATCCATTTTGGAATAAGGCTGTAACATAAAAAAATGTGGAAAAAGTGAATCGTTGTGAATACTTTCCGGATGCACTGTAGATATTGCATGTTGGTAAATTGTAAATGTAAGGCAGTTGACTAATCGTCTCACAAGGTATCACTGTTTCACTGTGACTCCGTGTGGGTGCCATAGTTACTCAAAGTTTACTTTTCCTTGCCCCGCAAGGTAAGCGCTGTTCACTGCGTCCCTTATGTGTTAAAAAAACACCCACTGCAGTCTTTTGTGATGTTTTGTGTTTGTTAATGTTTCCGGTAACAGTTTGCTGTTTGTTTTGAGCATTTATTACATGTATTTTAATTGTTTGACGGGTTTAGCAAAGTGTTGGTCATGGCTGCTAATGCGTGCCATAAACAAAACTAGCATGTGGTAAATGATTGATAATTGAAGTCTGTGTAAACGGCATGGAGCATAGCTTTTATTATTTTGTAGATGCTAATTGTTGCTTGGTTTAGAGATATAGTTACTGAAAGTTTACTTTTCCTTGCCCTGCAAAGTTTTAGAGCCAGCAGCCATGGTGCTAGAGAGGCCATGCAGACTGTTTGAAATAAATGCTCAACCACAGCCACGCAGAGTCCAGGGGAGGTGTAGAGGGATGGGCAATTGATGCGCAGAGCATGTGGGTTACACTCACTCATTCACACACACACACACACACACACACACACACCTGTAGATAGTAGATTAGATATTGCATGTTGGTATATTGTAAATAAACATTCATAGTCCATCTGCTGGTGTCTTTAATGTTGTACAAAGAAGAATCTCTTCTCAGTAGAACTTCAACTTTACTTACGATTGATATGGTAATTTTGGTTGTAATTGTCACATGACATGTCACATGATCCTGATAAACATACAGTTGAAACCAGAAGTTTATACACTATATAAAAAGGCACATAACCTTTTTTTTCTCACCGTCTAACATTAAATCAGATTAAACTTTTCCTGTTTTTGGTCAATTAGGATTACCAAAATTATTTCTATTTGCTAAAAGCCAGAATAATGAGAAAAGGATTTTTTTAGACAAATTTTATTACTTTCTTCAAAGTCAGAGGTTTACATACACTAAGATTACTATGCCTTTAAACAATTTGGGAAAGCCCAGATGATGATGTCATGTCTTTGGAAGCCTCTGATTATGTATGTATGTTTATTGACAACATTTGAGTTAATTAGAGGCACACCTGTGGATATATTTTAAGGCACACCTGAAACACACTGCTTCTTTGTGTAACATCATGGGAAAATCAAAAGAAATCAGCCAAGAAATCAGGAAGAGAATTGTGGACTTGCACAAGTCTGGTTCATCCTTGGGTGCAATTTCCAGATGCCTGAAGGTGCCACATTCATCTGTTCGAACAATTATACGCAAGTATAAACACCATGGGAATGTCCAGCCATCATACCGCTCAGGAAGGAGACATGTTCTGTGTCCCAGAGATGAACGTGCTTTGGTCTGAATGTGCATATCAACCCAAGAACAAAAGCAAAAGACCTTGTGCAGATGCTGGCTGAAGCTGGTAAGAGCGTGTCATTATCAACAGTGAAACGAGTCCTGCACTCAAAAAAAGCAAACTGGCTGTCTGTTACCTTAACCTAAGTCCAGTATGTAGCTTTTATTATATAAAATCATGTTTTATAGTTGAACATTTCTAAATTATGTAGTTTTAACACAAGATACAACAATTTAAATTTACTAGACTAATTTATGTTAACACAACCTAATTCTAATGGATTAAGATTGCAAATCACTTCTGCTTACAACTCCAGAGCAGTAGGTGGCAGTAATGCGCAAATTCCTAATCAGTAGTGCCCCTCTTTACATCATGGTCAAAGGTGTGTCCCTGGCTGGCAAATGAGACACCAGGTGTGGAAGAAGGTAAGCTTAATCCTTTATCTTCAGTTGAAAAGAAGGTAATAAAAGTGCAGAATTGTTATCGACAGTTAGTTATTGCCCTCTTTTGCATTTTGAATGACTTTTTTTTTTGTTCTGCGTGTTTTATTAGATTGCATGTCCACAGCATAAGCTCTCAAGCTAAGATTAGCAGGTTGAAGGCGCGGGCAGACTCATTTACAAAACCGCTCAAACCAAACAACAGAATAATAGCGGTAAAGTTAAATATTCCCCCAATTAGCGTTTTGCTTTCGCCTGGAGTCCGACAAAAGGTCGACACTAACTCCACGTTTGGGGAGCAGCCAGTGTTTTTTTTTTTTTTTTTTTTTTTTTTCCCCCCCCGGCCGGCACCGTGGCGGGGTTTCTCTGTTAACTCGACCAAGAGCTCCTCGGGCTGGACCACTGCTCTGGTGCAGCTAGGTTTCGGAGAGTGTAAACACAGCAGTTCGTTGCGCTACGGGGCTCTCCACAGTCTGAGGTTATGCACTTTGTTGAGGGGGGAGAGAACGTGTGCTACCGTGAGTGTAAAAGTACTGTTGCACTGTTTGTGTGCATTAACGTTAGCTCCTAGCCCGGTGTAGCCACCACCAACCTCCACCGCACACTTCTCAGGTGTGATTTTGTATAAGCCAAACAAATATGAGCAAGCCTTTGAAGTAACTTGTAAGGTGATTGAAGACTTGATGATGACGGTTCAATTAGTTGGTCAATTCAATCAAATTCACTGTTGTGTACCTTTTTTTTCTTCTCTCATTTAAGCTAACTGCTGAATTCGAGAGGATTACAACCGTCAGTTTGCTGCCAAAGTTCTTCTCCGAACTGGATGTCCTATCTTCAAACCTGATGAAGGTGTTTTCCAAGAAAGGGGGCGGTCAAGGAAGAAAGATCAAGAGCATCATGATACCCATTACCCAGGTATGAGGATAAAAAGAAAGAAAGAAAGAAAAACTGAACAGCCATGATATTTATGTCATGCTTGACATTTTAAGGGAAAATGTAAGAGGGATGAAGATAAATAAAACAAGATGGAGAGGGGGTAATGTACTTTATTGAAGAATGGTTTGATAAAATATGAACATTGGGCACATTTGACAGTGTCCACTGACATTACAATGGTAGTTATCATTTACTGTGACCACATGAATAAATGTCTTGCTTGGACATAAAACCAAAGCACCCAAGGATAATGTAAGTTCACATATCATAAAAATATCAATCAAGTTTTTTACATTTAAAAAAAAGTTAATTTCAATGTTTTATGTTTGTGAAATCTTTTCTACCTGTTGATTTAAAATTGCTTTTTGTTGTCTTTTTTTTTTATTGTCCTACACACTCAGACCGATGCCATTGATGTCAAAAGAGAGTGCATCATCAAAGCCCTGTGTACTTAAATGAAGAGCTGGAGAATCTTGTGAAAGAATACATGGTATGTAATTTAGTTTTTATTCTCCAGTCCTTATTCTGACATCTGTAAACAACCCAGTTACACACTTAACCCTCCTGTTGTACTCAGGGGTGAAACTGACCCAATCTGTTTTGGCTGGTCCTTCTTTCCTCCCTTCCTTCTGTCCCACCATCCCTCCATCCTTCCTCTCTCCTTCCTCCCCTCCTTCTGTCCCACCATCCCTCCATCCTTCCTCTCTCCTCCTTCCTCTCTCCTTTCCTTCCTTTCTTTCCTCCCTTCCTTCTGTCCCACCATCCTTCCTCCGTCCTTTCCTTCCTTTCTTCCTCCCTTCTTCCTGTCCCACCATCCCTCCATCCTTCCTGCCTCCCTCCTCCTTCCTCTCTCCTTCCCTTCCTTTCTTCCTCCCTTCCCTCGTTCTCTCCATTCCTCCTTCTGTCTCTCTCCTTTCCTTCCTTTCTTCCTTCTGTCCCTCCATTCCTCCTCCTTCATCTTTTCCTTCCTCTCTTCCTCAATTCCTTCTGTCCCTCCATCCCTCCTGTCTCTCTAATTTCCTTCCTTTCTTCCTCCCTTCCTTCTGTTCCTCCTCCTTCCCTCTCTCCTTTTTTCTCTCCTTCCAAATTGTTCTTCCCTTATTCTGTCCCACCATCCCTCCTTCCCTCCCTCCCTCCCACTCCTTCCTCTCCTTTCCTTGATTTATTTCTCCTTTCTTCCATCCTTCTTTCCTTCCTTTCTCCATTCCTTCCTTCCTTTCTTGACCCAATTGGTTCTCTTCCTCCACCTTTCTCTCTCTCTCTCTCTCTCTTTCTTTCTTTCCATCCTTCCTTCCTTCCTCCCTTCTTCGTTCCAGGACAAAAGGAGGGTTAAGAAAAGACGATGTAATTCTAGTATCTTTCACATAAATAAGTGACAGCTGTTTTACAGAAATTTGTGTGTGTGTTTGTTTAAAAATGGGACTACTATCACATCTTGACATACATATCCTCTATTTCCCCCCTTTCTTCTGTGAAGAACACAGATGGTGAAAGCAGTGAAGCTGTGATGAAGACGACTACATTTGGAATCTTTGTCATCTGCAAAGAAGGTGCAGAGCCAGAAGATGGACCGGAAGATGTAGGTATCATTCTGGAGGGTGTGCAAGTTCTGGATGAGCTCGGAAACGTACCACTTGCCGTGGGAATGTTGTTCGCACTTGTATACGCGCTCAACCTCAGCTACCCACCAGAGCTGCGATACACCTTTGAAGCTTTGCAGAAGCTTATCATGGAGCTTGATGGAAACCGACTCTCAAAAAAAATTCAAACACTGAAAACACTACTTGCACGTTAGTCATCCTCAATAGAGTAAACTACAGTTCAGGTAGCGGTTACTCTATTTGAAGCCATTTGGGCATTTACCTTTAAATGTGATAAGCTGTTGTTAATGTGTTTTGATACTTTGAACTGTTGATATTTGGAGGTTAGAGTAGAATAATTTAGAAGTGTTTCTTTAAACAAGGGAAGAAAATAAAGAAAGTGTTGTCAAACAAAGAAGTTTTCTTTTGAAACTTGAGATGATGCACAATGCTGTATTCAACATTTTTCTTCGCACTCAGTTTCCAGGACCATATTATGCATATAGCTTCATAACCAGCTTTGATTTGTTTTTTTCGTCTTCAGAAAGCTCCAAACATAGACACCTAGTACTGGTTGTTAAATGGTTTACACTTGAAATTTGTCTGTGTGAATAGGAATGTATGGTTGCAGAGTGATTTCTCAAATTTGAGCCACTTTATGGCTACCTAGAATCCAGTTTTAAGAAATGTTCATAGATGTCAGTTTTTATAGATTTGTTTTACTGACATAAATACATTATATGTTGTTTCATGAGATGTTAACTGGGGGCAAGCTCGACAGTGTGCTCCAATTTCCTAACTCAGCAGTTACAATTTGTCCTTGTCCATCTGTCTTTTTTTTTTTTTACGGACATGACGGAATGCACAAACTGTTGGACATTGAAATTTCATGCTGTGTGTTTGTATTTTCACAGCAACATGTTTTCAACCAATTGCTTGAAAGTGAGTTTTGCCATTTCTGGTAAAGTGTTATTCCAACAAATCCAGTTAGCTTCATGTTTTTCTTTTCCAAACTTGACACCAGCTGGAGGCATATAGGTTGACATTTGTATAAATTGTTGAATATAAAAATACTGTTAAATGATTTATTTTATGAATAATTACGCTACAGTTATGTTCCTATTCATATCAGGTACTTAAACTTAGTCAACGTTTTGTTGACTCAGCACAATTAATTCATGTAACTGTATTTAAAATAGTGGTTGCAACTACCCATTTAAATTAAGTAACTCGTAATTATATCATACAAGTTTAAATGGCCCAACAAAATTATGTTAGTATGTTACATTTACCCTTACAAATCTAGTTGGACTTAATCCTAGTAATTAAGTAACAGTAACACAAATGCATCATGTTGATCCAACATATTTATATTTAGGTCACTCAACAAAATTGTTTCTTGCTAAATTAAAGCATTTTGTTTAGGTGGAAATTAGGTGGTGAAAATCCATAATTTTATTACGTTCTGCGAACAAATAATTTTTTTGAGTGTACCGACATGGGCTGAAAGGCCACTCTCCCAAGAAGAAGCCATTACTCCAAAAGAAACATAAAAAAGCCAGATTACAGTTTGCAAATACACACAGGGACAAAGACCTAAATTTTTGGAGACATGTCCTGTGGTCTGACGAAACTAAAATTGAACTTTTTGGCCATAATGACCATTGTTACATTTGGAGGAAAAAGGGGGAAGCTTACAAGGCTGAGAACACTATCCCAACTGTGAAATATGGGGGTGGCAGCATCATGTTGTGGGGTTGTGTTGCTGCAGGAGGGACTGGTGCACTTCACAAAATAGATGGCATCCTGAGGAAAGAACATTATGTGGAAGTACTGAAGCAACATCTCAAGACATCAGCCAGGAAGTTAAAGCTTGGGTGCAAATGGGTTTTCCAAATGGACAATGACCCTAAGCATACTGCCAAACTGGTTACAAAGTGGCTTATGGATAACAAAGTCAATGTTTTGGAGTGGCCATCACAAAACCCTGATCTCAATCCTATTGAAAATTTATGGGCAGAGCTGAAAAGGCATGTGCAAGCAAGGCGGCCTACAAACTTCGCTCAGTTACACCAGTTCTGTCAGGAGGAACGGGCCAAAATTCCTATTGTGAGAAGCTTGTGGAAGCATATCCAAAACGTTTGACCCAAGTCATACAGTTTAAAGGCAATGCTACCAAATACTAATGAAATGTATGTAAACTTCTGACTCTCAAGAAAGTAATAAAAAATTGTCTAAAAAATTATCTCTCTCATTATTCTGGCATTTAGCAAAAAGGAATTATTTTGGTAATCCTAATTGACCGAAAACAGGAAAAGTTTAATCTGATTTAATGTTAGATGGTGAGAAAAAAAAGGTTATGTGCCTTTTTATATAGTGTATGTAAACTTCTGGTTTCAACTGTAGATTAGATCTGATATCCAAACAAAGGAAAAGCTGTGTAGCTTCCACATCACTGACAGGCTAAAAGATTCCTGACACCTATAAGTGTGTGTAGGTGTGTGTCTGTGTGTGTATATTGTCACCATGGTTCACTGGCTGTGTGTCCATGTGGAGAGCAGAGAAGCCAAACACACACACACTCTGAGGGAATATACACCAGTGAACTGTGCTGAATGGCTCACACTCCTTAATTTCTGTCCTCCACTGCATTGTCTTCCTGTGAAGAGACTTACAGAGAGACAGAATATTTGAATTCTAGTATTATTTTTTGGAAACTATTCTTTTGTAATGTCTCCCAAAAAATAAGACTTTGCATTATATGAAAAAAAACCCCTGAATAAGTCAATTATGATATAGCATGCAGTTTAATTCCAGTTCAGACAAGCTTTGTGAAATTGGCTCTGATTTGGCATGAATCAGATAATGAAATGAATAGTTAAGAAAATCTTTGGCAAACTGAAACCATTTAATGGATATATCGTAATTCAAAAACAACTTGAAGGGGCCTACTTCTTATTCAGGTTTTCCAATGCGTTGCTATTACTTGTTATGCTTATTATTGTGGGACTTTTGTGATCGATTTCTCACAGATCATTTGTCAATGAAAAAGTGTTGGCAGTACTGTAAAGACTTTGTCTTTTGATACTGTGTAGGTGGCAGCTCAGCCTTCTATATTTATTCCAAACAAACCACTGCTGCTCCTGCCAGAAATGGAAAAGCCTTCACTTCCTGTGCACCAGACAGACCCTGTAAAAACCTACCAGACACTGAACAGCAATTACAAAAAAACTTGTAAGCATGGGCACATGATGAATCACTATTAAGTAACTTTCAAGTAACAATTTCCAGATTTCAAAATGCTTCGGACTATAGGTTCTTTTCACAGCAGACATTTTTTTTAAGTGTCACATTTAATTGTCAATTAGGAAAAGCACAAGTGTTAGTACTAATATTAAGTATTCAAATGTTCCAATAGACCAAGACAGTGAGAAGGCGCAAAAAATACCAGGACTCTGAAACTGAAGCACATGTGATTGTCACCACAAAACGGAGCTTTCATGATATCCGCTCTATCTGGTAAGCCACCGTGACATCATACTGTAATACATATGAGATGAAGGCAACCACTGACACTGACGTGTATTTTCTAGCAGCACATGGAGTTCATTAGTCTACTGCTCATTGATAAACTTTTCACTTGACATTACATGATTTACAGCACCCGTTTTTTACATAAAGAAATTGTTGAAGTAAGTTCTGTCACAAAACTATGTTGTACGTATCACTGTGCATTTTTTAGTGGTTATACAGGAATTCTGGAGCTTTCTTAGTGGGTTTACGGTGGATACCTGCATATCGGGTAGACTACACCACTGACTTCCCTGTATTCAGTAGTAAGAACAGGTAACCCTTTAGTCATTACGTAGTTATCATGTGAAGAAAAGAAATTGCCAAGAAATAAGTCAAGCAGAATCAGTTCAATGACAAGTTGTAGTAGTATAATTACTGGGAACTACTGTAAAATAATGGGTAATTACAGAGTAAAATTTTACACATTCAGGGTAACAGTAGGGTCGATTCATTGCATTGTGAAGACAGGCTATTAGCAGATAATACCAAGTCTCATATATTACCTGTCAGAATGTCAACATAGTTGTTGCCCAGATAAATGCAGCAGCCATTTTTTTCCACATATCCAAGTACTTTCAGTGTAATGAACCTAATGGATTTGTGATTTTCACAGTTTTACCTTTCAAGTGGTAGCCACTGCAACAGTTGTTTACTAAAAGTGAATGGTAGATGTGGTGACTGTTGGAAATGTCACCATATTCAACCCATAATTACCTTACCACTGCCTGTTAAGTGTATTGTGCATTGTTACTTAGAAATATAGGGAGATAAAGGGGTAGTTAAACTGTGTGAGGTAGTCATGCGTAATCAGTGTTTTACCTGGGATAGATTTGATCAGTGCAGTGGCAAGATTCTGTAAAGCAGAAAAACACGAGTTCTGAGTTTGCCACACCACAGAAAAATGGCATATCAAACCCCCTGCCAAATTCGAATGAATAAAAATATTGCCAAATATATAAAATTAGGTTTCAAACTTGTGAAAAAATAAGCAGTATTATCAGCTCTGGAACGCTGGGGGCGTGTCCACTGAGCAACTGAAACCACGCCCAACGTCGGAAGAGCTTCCGCATCACTTAACGGTCTAACAAATTTATGCCAAAAGGAAACATGACTGCGTCCAACAGCTATATTGATTGTACACCCACACACACACACACACACACACACACACACGTTGTACATATTTTCACATTACAAATTGCTCTAAATTGTCCGATGACCTGGTTTTATCTATTTCGATCGGTAAGAGAAATAGCTTATAAGCTACACACAGAGCTAACTTAGCCTGTTTCCCACGGGTCAAAGAACCTGCTAAGGCCCGCTAACATCGGGCTTTTGTTGGCAGTGATGAAGGGTTTAATTGGCATTCACAGCCGAGTTAAATGAATTTGCAGTAGACACACGGGTATTTATTGGCTCCTGCTCTGATCGGCTCCGATTGACATTGATGTAAACACAAAACCCGGGTGAACCCGCTAATTTTCGCCTCTTTTCTTGCTGTAACGTCTCTCAGAGGACACAGACACACACCTGTCACCTGTCCGGCATGGCGCCGTTACACCAGAACCTCCGCGGCTATACTGATCGTGGGGATGAAAGAGTGAGCTGCTGCTCTGAAAGTTTTAAAAACACACAATCACAGACTGAGACATCTCATACGGAGGCTCCGACTCTTTGACAGACTTTCACCAGTTTGCAGGGCGGCTAGCAGCTCACTCTTCCTCCACTGCTTCTGTGTGTGTGTGTGTGTGTGTGTCTGTGCTCTAAGTGCAGAGATAACATCGCTCCCTGCAGTTGTGTTTGTCCTGAGTCCGAACAGACAAACTCGACTGGCAGTGGAAATGGAGTGTATCAGCTTTTAATAGCGGGTTTACCCGCTAATTGATGAGAGGGTGACAGCGGAACTGTCATGAAAAGAAGGGAAACGTCATGAGTGAATAACTGATTAACTATTCATACATTATTCTCTAATTACTATTAACACCACACCGTTGGTATTGCAGCCTGTAGGAAAGACACATTTTGGGAGGGAAGGCTTCGCTAACCAGCAAAAACACTGAGCAGGGGAACCACTGATGCTGGTACACTCCAGACTTTTATATCGTTACAGGTTTAGGGGCGGGATATGCTAAGTGGGGGACCAAGTGCGTCAGTACCCCGTTTAGGCCCCGCCCGAAAAAACGCTCAACACAAAAATGATGAAACACAGTTTAAGGTATAACTGCACAATTCAGTACCACACAGGTTTCACATGATTTACACGTTTTTAGGAACATATATATTGATTTTATAAACAAATCCGTGAATTTGCTTTACAGGATCTTTAAGGGAGGCAGCAAGGTATCAGGGCCACTGGTGTAGGACTCAATTGCAAGACTCACGGTATAGGTAAAACGAGGGTCTTTATTACCAAAAAAAAAAAAAAAAAATTGATTCGGTACACAAAGATCAGTCCATGAATATAAAGGGCAAAAGGGCAAGGCAAAACTCACAGTCAGGGAAACAGGTCAGGAACACACTAGACATACATGCAGGAATAATAATAACAATAACAAAGACGAACTGGCATAGAAGACAGGGAGCACGCAGACTAAATACATGAGGAGGGAAATGACAATGAGGCACAGGTGCAGCACATTAAGGACAATCCATGGATGTATTATAAGACCTGGATGCTGGATCTAAAAATGGCACCCTTTCAGTTCAATATGAGTTGCTCACCTGGCGCATACGCCGCAAAAGTTTCTGGCTTCCAGGTTACTTCCGCGTTATGCGGCCCATAGAGACTGCTCAGTAGTGTCACTCCCATCGTGCCTTTGGGCAGTGAGAATGAGCGAAAAATGTTCTCGATCTGACGCTGCGCGCTCATGAGTGCTCTGCTAGCGGACTTTATGGATGTGTAATAGACTTCTACAGGACTGGCCTGGGGCTTTAAACCACAGATTTATACAAAAGGGAACAGTAACAAAGAGCGAAGATAATGTTCTGAAAAGTAAGGTGGTATTAAACCTGCAGTCGTTGATATCCTGGGTAATTGATGTATAAAGAGTTAATTTATTTGTGATGTTAGAGGGAAACGTGTCAACATTCAGTTTGAAGCTTTAGAGCCTAAAGTCACATTGGAATAAAAATTTTAAAAATCCTAACTGGGCAAAAATATTAAGTTTAAATTGTCTTTTAGGCAATTTTAAGATATAGATGCTGCATGTGACAGATAACTACAACTCATCAGATAAAGTTATTACGTTTACTTTCTGTCATTGAGAAGCATATTTATACGGCATGTCTTCTTTAAAAAAAACCAAAACAACCAAAACTGTGCAGTGCTGTAGTTATGCTTTATGTCCTGTCTTTACTTAGCCCTCTTTCTATTTTTAACTGTTCTCCACAGCTATATGCTACAGTCAAGACTGGATGGATGTATTACAACAGGCCGAACCTCCACATGTCCTGTCCCCGCCAATCTCTGCTGTCAGGAGAAATCATTTCTTTATTTATAGTGGAGTAAATCAAACATCTGTTGATTATTTGACTGTGTAGATTTTTTTCTGTCTTAGCACTTTGATCCACCAAAGCTTTTCAGTTTTATTTGTATTTAAATATATATTTATTTATTAAGTCACTGTTAAATATTTAATTGTATTTAATATTGTCAGTAAAATTTAGTGCAAATACATGAGAGTGAAGCTGTTATTTGTGACAACTGTCTGTCAAACTGAGCCACATATAGTTTGTAATAGCCAAACTAACGACCCTGCTCTTTAACATGTAAACCACTGTCTGTGCATCCAGGTTGAAGTCAGTTATAATTTTAGGATGAGACAATGCTGGCACACAGATCATAGAAACTATCACATATAAGGTAAATGACTTATGAAATTAAAATACCCTGAAGAAAACTGTTACAGAGGTAGTTATGAAAAATCATATTGGTGTCTTAGTGAATCCAGTTATGCAGCTAATATATCGATTAAAAAACAATTACATTCCTGAAAAAAATTGTAAGAAGTGACGAATAAGTGCGCCAAAAAAAACCCCACAAAATCAATGTACCTTGATGTGTGTAGAGGAAAACTTGCCTTTATGTCGTTTATTCAGTTTTCATACAAACTTTTTCTCATCCTTACGACGCTAGCAGTAACCCAGCAACCATCCTTGTTCCCGAGACTCAGAACGACCATGGATAGATGCACGTCATTCAGAGAAAAAAGACTTTTCTGGGCTTTGAAAAACTTTTACAAAGATTTGAAACCCCATGGCTTAAAAATTTAGAATAGAAAGATTGATATTCGGCTGTGTGCACAGCTGGAGGTGTCCTGTTAAAAGTTTTACAGGCCTCTCTTGTACTATTGCTATCTATGGGAAAAATGCTTTTTGGGCCGCAGGGGGATTTTTCGCTGCAATACCACGAGTGGCCACTGGAAGAAAGTGGCTGCAAGGCTGAGCGGTGGTGCCGTATCCAGGTCTTATAATACATCCATGGGACAATCACAGGAGCAGGAAACACACAAGGGCAGGAAGTGTACCTCTGAAATGAGAGGGAAAGGTTGGACATATCAAAATAAAACACAAAAAACAGAAAACATGACCTTAATGAGCAGGATGAGACATGGCAAAGGGAATACGGCACGCTAGCAGGGAGATGTGCTGCTGTGCACAGGGCCCGCAAAAAAAACGTGTTTTAGACACTTTTAGAAGATGCCCTCTGAAAAAAATTCAATATCTGTTGAAATACAGTATATGCTTAATTTAGAAAATGTTTAGTCCTTTTTCTTCCTGTAGTAGCACTTTCCTTTGCTACTACATTTTTCTCATCCTACCATAGTCCTACGCACACCTACGGTGCGCAATGTAGTACGCCACAGCCACAGGTTAGCTGTGTAAAACAGAAAGAGCTAAACACATCACTCTGCTAGTGTGACTAGTCTTTGCTGCCTCTCCAAACTGGCACTGTATTTATCCAAAACTACTGCAGGTGATACACTGACTATGCATGACTACCTCACACAACCTGACGTCAAATAAACTGAACTATCACTTTAACAAGAACTTTCGCTGAAATTACTTTTCATGGCCTATAAAGTGTAAGATGAACATACATACTGTATAATTTCCTTATGATAGAGGAGGACAAGGCAGTATCAAGATAATTACCATCACATTGAATTTCAAATATACAGTATTTTCATAGTTTCATAATTTCAGCATAATCTATGAAAATTTTGCGAGATATCAAAACAGAACTGTACTGTAAATTAAAGTTGTTTGTATAGTTTTGTAGAGCTTTGGTCAGTAAAGTGATAAATCAGAGTTTTTACTGATTAGTCCTTCATTACTTCATCATTATATCACGCGCCCCAACAACAAATCAGAGACAACAGGTTCCAAACAAGCATTTAAATATCCAGGTCACATGATATTCTAACAACAGATAAATGTAGTCTACTGAATATCATTTTAACTTAACTTGAAGATTTTACAATGGATCCCTTATTGAACAAAACAAACTACTTCTATAAAAATTATGACTATTTGCATGTTTACAAAACACTCCCATGTCAAGCACACATAATAGTTTTAACAATTATCACACACCACAATGCAGCTTGTAGAGAAACAATTTACTGACAGAGCTGAAAATTAGCAATAGGAGTTAAAAAATTGGCAATAGCTATAAACACTGTGCAACACATCAGTTTCATGCTCTGTATTGTAACTATCTTAAATTGCATTATCCCTAGCTAAAACTAAAACTGACTGATGTTTGTCACATTGAAAGTTACCTTGTCCAATAGCATATTTCCTCTAACAGATTTGTCATGTGGGTCAAATTTGTCATGGGCACAAATGTAACGTTACCGTCCTACACACCAGAACAGACGGACAGAGAAAAGTCAGACTTCAGCAGAAAAGTCCAGCACATTTTGTTTGTATTTTCTTTTCCTCACAAGATCCATGAGAGGTGCTGAAAGCTTAGGCAAATCAGATAATGTTCCTTTTACTTCCATTTTATCAATAAAAATAAAACACAGAAAGAAAGAATATCCCAAGCCAGTGGACATTAAGCTTCATTCCACCATAGCATCATATCGCAGAGTGCTTTAGTTTCAAAGCAGATAATCACAGATGACTGGCAGTTAGCATCGTGCTAGCTTACCACAGTCAGGTCAAGTCAGTTAGTGTTAGCATGCTTGCTGTTAGCTGAAATACAGAAATACAGTTCCATTTGACAAACTTGACAAAAGCAGCAGTACAGCATGTGCGTACATGCTCATGTGTTATATTGTGACCATTTTGGTGTGGATCCGGTTTAAGGTGACATTTTTGTCAGTTTCTCAGTGATGTATAGATGCATGAATCTTAATTGATCTTAATACCCAGATCTGAAATATATCTGTAGGATTGTTTGGCCTTGGTAGAAGCATGCAGTCTACTGAGTGCCATTCTAGTTTTTCAAATATTGCTTATAATAAATTGTATTTCTGTCTGTCTGTCTCTCTCTTTCTCTCTGAATTTAGTCTTGCATGAACCTCTCAGCCTAAATAGTGACACCAACACTAGCTGAACAGCCCTCTGTGTGAACGCCCATGTTACTTCTCACATTGCCTGACAACGAGCACAGCAAGCTGTATGTGTCAAACGAGTGCTAACATTACACACCCTCTCATCACCTCTTGATCAGAGCCTTTTATGTTCTAAGTGCACCTTAACACCAATGCTGAGTGCACTTAGAGCACTCCCTAATGACTCTACATGGGTCACTCACTAAACCTTAAGTGTCAAAGCAGTTATTAGTGCTGTATGCTGTCTGGTGCCATACCTGCAATATAGTGCCCAAGTGTGAAATGTTGTGGCTCTTGGTGAACAATCAAGAGCTGCAGATCAGAACCATTCCTCTATATGATTTAGATACCACCATGTGTTTCTAGGCTAGCTCATACTGCTGTGGGTTAACAATAAGCTATCAATCAGAAAATTGTAGTAGCAAGGTCCACATGATAGCAAGCATCCCCTCAAGGGGCATTGTTGGTGAGTGTACAGGGTTTCCCACAGGAAACTGATTGGCAGAGGAGGTCTGTGCTGCTGGTGGCTGAGTACAGACACCTAGTAAAGACCACATTAACCAGGCAACAGCCAAAATTTCTTTTTTTACATTTCTGGAATTAACATTAATTAGCTACTGACAGGGACATTTGTCATTTAAACTAGCAAATAGAAACCCATTGTTCCAGGACTTTTCCCACTTGTAAAACCCAAATATACTAAAATATATTACATCACCTTCTTTGTTCCCATCATAATTATGACCGCTTGATGATTCTAAACAATATAACTATTAAATAAACTATGGGTAAACTATGGGTTATAATAATAAGCTGCCTGCACAGACAACCTATGGGGTCATTTTTTTATGTGGGGACTGTCTTCCCTGAGCATGGTCTAAAACCATTAGGGGCACTTTTGGTCTTTGCTTTGGTGCTTCTGAACTTCAAACCATCTAACAATTTGCTGAGTGTATATTGTATATATTGATATATTTTTTACAGTGCATTGGGAAAATATTCAGTTTAATTTTATGCTAAAATTTATGACAACATGAAAACAGATTTTTAAACGTTTTTTTGCAAATTTATTAAGAATATTGAAATATCACATTCAGTGTTCAGACTCCTTGCTGTGACACTAATATGGCACAATTTAGCTCAGGTGCCTCTCATTTCTCTTGATCATCTCTCAGATGTCTCTACACCTTGATTCTATCTTTGGTGAATTCAGCTGATTGGACATGATTTGAAAAGGCGCCTGTCTATATAAGGTCTTAAAGCTGACAATGCATATCTGAACAAAAAACAAGCCATGAGGTCGAAGACACTGCCTGCAGAGCTCCAAGACAGGATTGTGTTGAGTCACAGCTCTGGGGATGGCTATAAAAAAAATTCTGCTGCATTGAAGGTTCCCAAGAGCACAGTGGTCTCCATAATTCTTAAATGGAACAACCAGGATTCTTCTGGCTGCCTGACCAAATTGAGCAATTTTGCCTGTCACAAGTCTGAATGCTATTATCAAAGGGGTCAGATGCTTTCATCACATGCACACACACACAGATACACAAACAGGTCCACTCAGACAGCAAGGCAAATAGCCTAAAGGCAGTGCATGCATCATGTGGTGAATAGTGCAGGCTTACTTTAATCTGCCATTCAGTTGAGATCTACTCCTCACAGGTGTGTGTGTGTGTGTGTGTGTGTGTGTGTGTGTGTAAACCAGATATGAGGTCCATCAGAAAAGTGACATCATTGGTTGTTTGTTCAACTGGGTAAGTAGCTTGAAATGGCTTCATTTTGCAGATTTTTGTAGTTAGTACTTTTTTTTGGTTGTCACGCAAATCAAAACAGTCGTAGCCTCTTAAAGAACAAAGTAAACATATAATTTTATTCTCATAATTAGTTGAATGATTAGATCTGATGTTATCTAACCATGCAGTCATGAAACTGACAACCCGTGGATTTCAAATGTCTTTCAAATGTCATTAAAACAAATTGTAAAAATACCTTAGGGTAACCTTTCAACATCATTGACACAGTGAGCAGGGATCATCTCTTTATCTACTCTGCAACTACACATTGGCCTGTGATCATTTGCAGTAGCCATTAGCTGTGTCAGGTGATGAGGGCTCATTTAGCCTGCATCAGAGAGGAGAGCCATGGAGTAACCTGGCTCAGTTCCTCATTAGCCCTGATGCTAGGTTGGCTATGCTAAGCAGAGCCTGGATCTGAGAGTTCAGGCACTAGGGCATATCACTTTGTAGCACAGTTGCATTATTGTTGTGCTAGGACATATTTTAGTATTTTCATATAAATGTATCCCCTTAGTAATTAAGTTTGATGCTAATAGTCACACCAAAAATCCTTGCACTTCCTTATAGTCTGGTCTAATGAATCATTTTAACATTTTAGCATACATTACTAGTGGTAAGAGACTAGAATAATCTAAAGTTGGGATTTTTAAATGTTTTATATATATTGGGAAAGTATTTAATCATTTATCATTTCTATATATGGTTTGTGGAATAATACTTTTTGAAAATGATGTAACATTAAATCCATACTGATGATCAGCCAGGTTTAAAGTACAGTGCAGGAATAAATTAAGCTAGGGTGGCAAGCTATTATTCCCACAACACAAGCTGAGCTCATCAGGAGTCAGATTCAGCTTATTCAGTCTGTCAGTCTTGTCACATTGCATCCTTCTATTGCTTTATTACTGGGATTTAGTTAGTCCAACTGCAAAATCTGTTTGTGACACCCGCCCCTTTACTGTTGATAACTTATATTTTTGTGGATATTTATCTCGTAAAGTACATTATTTCACTGATGTTTATTGGGTTGATTGATATAATTTAATTTACAGTAATGATATAT
The DNA here is from genome assembly GCF_046630095.1 of Trachinotus anak. NCBI lineage: Eukaryota > Metazoa > Chordata > Actinopteri > Carangiformes > Carangidae > Trachinotus > Trachinotus anak. The sequence goes on along the minus strand of NW_027273876.1, from coordinate 17,676,231 downwards.
TTCATAGTTTAAAATTCACTTATTTTGTGCATTATTTGATCAGGCAAAATAGAGGAAGCGGGTCAGTTAAGGCAAATGGGGCACAGCCCCACCTGCTGGCAGAAGAAATGAATAAAATTCTGGATAATACATGACATTAAAATCCAATAATGCAGCTGTCTACAATTTATGGTCAGTGGGTGGATATTTTTAAAATTATATAAAGTGCCCAGAGTGTGGGAAAACCACAATACACATGCCCAAAACGTTTGGTAATGAAAGCAGATGGCATAAATTTTATGTCAGGTCTGTCTGTTGCCCCACTGCAATTTGATTGGCTCTTTGTCAAGTATATTGTTGTGGTCATTTGCTTGCATTTAGCAGAAGTTATGATTTCTTTTAGAGAGCAGAGGAACTGTAGTCACGATGAATGAAATGCATTACGCAGGACAAATTTGAAAGTCTGCCTCTTGAACATCATAGTGTGCATGCGCACTTCCATAATCACACACGAGACAACCTGTATACCTCACATCCCTTTGTTCTTTTTCACTGTCATGTAGTCATTCTGTTGTTTTTTCCATTGTATCCTGTTAATGTCCTGTCCTTTTCATCTAAAAACCACAGCTGGAGCAGTGTGTTTCATTTGTTTGTTGTTGTTTTTCAAGTTAATTAATTAAAGTGGACCTGTTTACACTGAAGAAGCCCTCCCCTTGCTATTGCTTTTACCCAGGTCCTGCAAGTAGTCATAATGCACTAAGTGGCTACAGTAGTGGACACCCCTGTTAGAATGAGACCACGATAAATAATTTCAAAACTGTTTCCACCTTTACTGTGACTAATAACCTGTACAATTCAACGGAAAAACAAACAAATCTGTCAGAGGGGAAAACATAAACAATAAAAAACGTACAATAAGCTGGTTGAATAAGTGTGCACACCCTTAAACTAATACTTTGTTGAAGAACCTTTTGATTTAATTACAGCATTCAGTATTTTTGGGTACACACCTGCCATCAATTAAAATGTCTCTGATTAAGACCAAAAATAAAGTTCAGCTGTCCTCGTAGGATTTTCCTGACATTTACTCAGTTTCATCCTCCAGCAAAAGCCATGGTTTGCAGAAAGCGTACAAAGCATCAAAGGGATCTCATTGTTGAAAGGTATCAGTCAGGAGAAGGGTACAAAAAAATTTCCACAGCATCACATATACCATGGAGCACAGTGAAGACAGTCATCAAGAAGTTGAGAAAATATGGAACAATGATGAAAAGACAAGACGGAAACTGGTCAGGGAGGCTGCCAAGAGGCCTAGAGCAACACTAAAGGAGCTGCAGGAATTTCTGGCAAGTGCTGGTTGTGTACTACATGTGACAACAATCTCCTGTATTTTCTATGTGAATTTTCCCACTGTGGGACTAATAAAGGCGATCTTATCTTATCTTATCTTATCTTATCGTATCTTATATGTCTGAGCTACAGGGTAAGGTTGCAAGACAGAAGCCTTTTCTTACAAAGAAAAACATCCAGGCCCAGCTAAATTTAGCAAAAAATACATCAACTCTCCGAAAAGCATGTGGGAAAATGTGTTATGGTCTGATGAAACCAAGGTTGAATTTTTTGGTCACAATTCTAAAAGGTATGTTTTGCGCAACAACAACACTGTACATCACCAAAAGAACATCATACCCACGGTTAAGCATGGTGGTGGCAGCATGGTTATTTTTCTTCAGCTGGAACAGGGGCTTTAGTCAAGGTGAAGAGAATTATGAACAGTTCTAAATACCAGTCAATTTTGGCCCAAAACCTTCAGGTGTCTGCTAGAAAGCTGAAGATGAAGAGGAATTTCATCTTTCAGCACGACAATGACCCCAAGCATACATCGAAATCAACAAAAGAATGGCTTCACCATAAGAAAATTCAAGTTTTTGAATGGCCCAGCGAGAGCCCAGACCTAAATCCAATTGAAAATCTGTAGGGTAACCTGAAGAGGGCTGTCCACAAGTGATGCCCTCTCAATCTGTCAGATTTGGAGCGCTTTTCCAAGGAAGAGTGGGCAAATATTGCCAAGTCTAGATGTGACAGGCTGATTCCTACCCAAAAAGACTGAATGCTGTTAGTTTAAGGGTGTGCACACTTATTGTACGTTTTTTTTTCATGTTTTTCCCCCTGACAGATTTGTTTGTTTTTCCATCGAATTGTACAGGTTATTGGTCACATTAAAGGTAGGAAAAGTTTTGAAATTATTTATCATGGTCTCATTTTTTTTACATAATTTTAACAGGGGTGTGTACACTTTTTATATCCACTGTAGTTAACACTAAGCAAAGCCAGCGTTAGACTATGCTGAACAACTTTAAGTCAAGCTACCTACTTAAAGTTTGTTTTAAATTTTGGAGATGGAATAAAGTCTACATTGTCACAAAATCAGTATACCAAGAGTGGCTGCTAACATAATGACCAGGCACATGAAAGTGTCACACATAGTTGTAATAGAAAAATGACTACTATTTTATCAAAATTCATCATGCATTGAGGTAAATATTTTACTTGAGAAGGTTGTGAAGTCAAGCCAAGTTCCTTCTAAAGAAGAAAAAGATGAGAAGTGAGGAGGGACTGAGGCAACAGAATGTCAGGATGTGAAAGTGTGAAAAAGAAAGAGAGTGAGAACATGTGAATAGTGAGAAAACTGGAGAGTCAGTATGTTCCGGACAGTGTGAGCTGGATCAAAGACAGACATGAACACAAAAGTGTGCAGGTCATATGCCTTTACAATCTCGTAACATATCAATTGGAAAGGAATGGGTAGATTGAAATGCAGGAAGCGCGGAATTTATGACAATGCCATTTAACCTCTAGGCTCTACATTTGCTCCAGACAGGACAGCCACTGAATTAAATCACATCTCATATTGTTGAACAGAGAAGATGGGGGTAGTTGATGGGCACATATTGCCCTAGCAATGGCAGACTCAAAACTCAAATGTCCTTTGCTCTTATTTCCTTTTCTTTTTGATCCATCTCCTCTCCTCGTTTTCCTACAATTGCTTCCCTTTTCCATTCCATGTGTTTCCCTATTTAATTTAACTTCTTTTAATGTTCTCTGCTTTCCTTTTCTCATATTTCCTGTCCTTTTTATTCCTTTTCTGCCACCTTTCCTTTCTTTACTTCTCCTCATCTTTATTTTCCTTTCATTTTGTCTCCATTCCTTCTTGCCTGCCTTTCCGGGTCCAAGAGTCTGAGACCACTTTCAGACTTTTGGACCCTATTGTATCTCATTTTGGAACAAATCTGTTCAATTTCACTGAGTCAGTGGACAAGAAAATAAGAGGACTTTGTTCTGATTCAATTTATTCGGAACCACTTTGCAAGCACATTATCCCTTCCCCGCACAAGGTGAGTAGATCTATTCTACTGCGCCTCACTCACACAATTTCCTCAGCAAACACAGAAAATAAATGTGTTTTCTATCCTCTGTTTTTTACAACAAGAACAACAATACTCTACCATTAGTGTTTGCTAGGTTAAAGGCAGTCTATAAATTAATGTAAACACCTCCACACAATGTTGTTTATTTTCCATCTTAGATAATGCAAATGGGGGAGCTGCAAAGACCAGATATTATGGAAATATTGTTCCTGTAGCTCTCTCTGAGACTCTTTCATTTATGTATAAATTATTTCAGTGTTTCAGTGCCCCTGCTCTATGTATCTAGTCTGCCATGCAAATAGTGATTTTGCTTTGCACTAATGTCTGCTGTTTTCTAGCCATTACTCTGCATTTGTTGTCCTTATCTACTAGTGTCACATCTATGTGTTTGAATGTTGTGTCTAAATTGTCTAATTGTCTAAATTTTTTCCCTCTTGATCATCCCTCTTGAAACAAATATCAAGAGAGATAAATGGATGCCACTGATTGACTGTACTGAGTGTGTGTGTATGTATGTATGATGTGTGAGCTAAAAGGAAATGGGTCCTTTTCATCTGTGTATGTAAAACTGAGCACAGAGGCTGTGAAGACAAACAACCTGTCCATCTTTTAATCACATTAACTGCCACTTGCTCATTTATCTAGCTGCACAAAATGCAGGTGGCTCAGCATGGTCACAAAAAAATAAATAAAGAAAGAAAATGAGTGCAAGAGGAACAGCAACGCTGAAATCCAGAATCCAGTTTTATGCTGGTTTAAAACAGCCAAAGGAGGTTGGTGTTTTTTTTTTTTTTTTTTTTTTTTTTTTTTTTATTATTTTTTTGGGGCTTTTTGTGCTTTTATGATAGATCAGTGGAGACTGAGAGGAAAGGGGGTAGAGAGAGAGGAATGACATGCAGGAAAGAGTCAGACCGATCGGGAGTCGAAGCGGTGACTGCCTGCTAAGAGCGTCTTGCGCTCACACATGGTACGCGCCCTAACAACTCGACTACCGGGCCGCCCCGAGGTTGGTGTTTTAAAGCAGATAACCAGACAATCTCATAAAAGCTGTTGTTTCTGTTGTCATTCTGCCTTTAAGTGTGGCCGTTCTTGCCAAACTAACGCATTCCAGACCAGGTACCCCACTGAATACACACAGACCTGATATCAACCCTCCCATCCAAGTCCTGGTCAGTGAAAGTTAAGGAACGTTCCTGTAATTCAATTTTATTCAATTTTATTTGTATAGAGCCAAATCATAATATACATTATCTTGAGGCACTTTACAGGGTAAGGTAGAGACCTTACTGTAATTCAATCACTGAATTTCAAATTATATATCCTTACACTGCTCATTACTAAAAAAAATATACTATAATATTTCACTAAGTATTGCATTACTGCCTAACACTTCAAGTAAGTTATTATTTTCATGCATCAGGACACCTGATTGTGTGTTATCATGTACATATTGCCTCTCCTTTAGGTTAATACTTACATATATCCCCGCTGGATTTGGAAAATATTCACTGATTTTCTGTATTAGGCAAAATATGAAAGGAAACACTTTATCCACCACAATCAAGCCAAAGATGCTCTTACCTGCAGGATCCTGCACCTCTCAGAGTCACAGTTGCTGTCCTCGCAGGGATGAAACATGCCCAGTGTCACACAGTTCAGTAGGATCACCAGCATGGACGCTCGCTCAAACCATGTGGACAACAGTTAAGGAATATAACACAGGCTGAAAACAATGTCTTACAAGCTAATGACAAGAATAAGCTAGCAGTAACAACTAGCAAAAAAAAGTGCATTTCTCTAGGCTTTCTCCAGTGACCTCAACACCCATTCAAATTTATAAACTGCACTGACAAAGTACATCACTTTGTCAGAGCAGTTTATACATCTCTTCAAGCCCAATTCACTATCAAAACCAACTTTTGAGAGGAAAATTAGCCACACAGGAATCCAGGAAGTAGGAACCCCCAGCAATGCCTGATTGGAGTAGAAGTCACTGTTCCCATTTCACCCTGTTAACCAATGATCTGTTTGCATGGTCTGTTGGTAAATGTTCAGATTGTTTGCAACGTTGCAAGAGGCACTTTAAAGAGATTGTGTGAGGCAAAAAAGACAACAGAGGCAAAGAGAGACAGAGAGTTAGTGAATGTGAAGACATCTTGATGCATGGGGCATGACTTCTATTGACTGCAGGTTTGAAGTGGGCATTTCTAATTTGGGCTAAACACCAGCCTGAGCCACGTGACACCAATCTGTAATGAGACTAAACAGACATTACATACATAAGCACTATGACACAGATATGTTGGCTTCATGCAAACACATAATCACACACCCACATATATTATAAATTGCTACTGCATCCATGGTTGACACCCTGTAGCCAGGCTGGTAAACAATGTTAAACAGAACAGACTGTCATCCAGTGTGTGTGTGTGTGTGTGTGTGTGTGTGTGTGTGAACTAAAAGGAAATGGATGCTTTTCATCTGTGTATGAATGTAAAACTGAGCACAGAGGCTGTGAAGACAAACAACCTGTCCATCTTTTAATCGCATTAACTGCCACTTGCTCATTTATCCCACTGACCCAGGTGGTCAGCATGGTCCCACAGGCGCCCCAAAAAACAAGGAAAAAAAAGAAAGGAGTGCAAGACAAAGAGCTACACTAAAATCTAGAATTTTAACTTTTCTCTTTCATGCTGGTTTAAAAACAGCCAAAGGAGGCCGGGATTTTAAAGCAGATTACCAGAAAATCTAATAAAAGCTGTGAAAGCAGAGAGCAAATCATAGAATCTCTAATATCTCAGCTCCATATCTGTACCTTAGTGTTCATATTAGTCCTTTAGGTGAATTAATAATGTACAGCAAGAATGTTTTTATTTATTTGTGGGTCACCCTGATGGATTAGTGGTGAAGGTGGCAACCATAAATCACGAAGCAATCCTGCTCCATGTCAGGCATGGCATCCTCCCTCAGCTCTCTCTCTCCCCCTAATTTCCTGTCATCTCTGTTGTCCCTCTAATAAAGACATAAAATGCCTAAAAATACCATTAAAAATTATTTATTATTCACTCAGTTACTGTCTCTGCTGTGAAAGTCAGTGCTCATCCACCATCCCAACCTCCACCTCACTAAATAAAGGCCATACTGGTTCCTGAACACTGGCACTAGACATATATCATGTGCTACAGAATCATCCAATTTGACTGTAATGCCATGAGACAGAATGTGATGCTCTGTGGTAGTTCCAATACAATATTGAACAGGAGTAATGAATAATAGATGCAGGCTGTAGGGATATTTGAATCTGTGACCAGAGGGAACCTCAGCAGCATCATTTGGGTAAAGATGGTTGCATCTGGAAGGCAGCACAGGATGACAACACACACTGGAGGATGCACACAAACTTCTGTGAGTCCAAAGGGATGCAATTAAAAAGATCAATCAGCATAGAGAGTGGGATCATTAAACAGGAAACAAAAACCCAGACACTCAGGTCTATAGTTTGAGAGTGGTGGGACTAAAAGTTGTAGGGGGTAAAAAACTGTTGTTGACACTAACATCTGCAAAAGCTCACAGTAAAGGGCTGAGGAAGTTGGGCTAATTAAAAATAATGAGCTGCAGGGGTTGTCTTTGTAAGTTACTGACATCAACCATCAGAGAGCATCATTTAAGTTAAGTAAACTTTCAGTTCATCAATGAGATCCGCAGGCTGTAGACAATGAAAACCACACACCTGATCACACAGCTCTCAGACAGAAATGTGACAGGAAACATTGGGTCAACTGACAAAAAGGAAATATTTCTCCTACACCTGTTCATTGACTGATTGCATTGTTCCTGAATTATCTAAACTAACTTTATTTTTTCCTCTACCAGAAATAATAAAAAATAGGTTGTTTGTGTTACAAAAAGAGCAAAATATATTTTCTACTATACAATATACTATATTCTGCATGTAAAATGCATACCAGTGCTCCGTACCTTCACTGCTATCTGTGCAACAGTCTGCATAGGTCAGCATGGAAATTTTCACAACAACATAAAAAGTAAATAACACAACAACAATGTAGCTTCAACCAAAACTACAGCACCTAGGAAATAGAACAGAAACCATGTAAAGCCAAGTCTACTGTGGTGTAGAGTCAGACTATACAAGGTATGGTATGCGACAGCCAATTGCACTAAGCTTTTCCCTGCCTTCTCAATATTCTACACTTACAGCAAGACAGGAGCTGGTATATAAGATAAGCGTTGTATGGGGAGATACTATATATAGTATAGTATAGTATGGACATCTGTGAGATTAGGTGCTGGCAGGCCACTTGTGTGCATCAGGGAAGTATTCAGACCCCTTCAATTTTTTCACATTTCATCATATTGCAACCTTTTGCTAGAAAACTGAATTTTAAAAATGTTTGAATTTATTTGAAAGGAACAAAATGAAATATCACTTTGTAAAGTATTAAGACAGTGCTGTGACATTTTGCTCAGGCCCCTTCCATTTCCCTTCACCATCTTTATGACATTTCCACACCTTGATTTGAGTATAAATTGATGAGTTTTAAATGTTTTTTATTTTATTTTAGCATAAGGCTACATAGTCGAGGGTTGTGAATGTTTTCAGATTCCCTGGGCACTACATTTTTGAGGCTGAGAGGAGAGAGTAGAAAGAGATAAGTCGTATAACAACATGATTTTTGTACAAAAGCTCATAATCACAGTGAACAGTGAAAATCCCAGTCAACATAAATATTGTTGATAAGCATTAGTGTGTGATGCAGAGCAGTTTACTGAAGGAATTACATGATCTGTTATTTAGTAAGTAAATAAGCAACTGTTCACTAACATATGGACTTGAAAGATGATAATTTATCAGGCTTGTGTTTCCATCTTATTTCTACTGTTATTGTAAGTTTTACTACCCATACAGAAATGTAATAGGCTATATGACATACACTCACCAACCACCTCATTAGGTGCATCTGTTAAACTGCTTGTTTACACAAATATCTAATTAGCCAATCACATGCAACTCAATGCATTTAGGCATGTAGACATGGTCAAGACGACCTGCTGAAGTTCAAACCGAGCATCAGAATGGGGAAGAAATGTGATTTGAGTGACTGACACTGAATGTGGCATGGTTGTTGGTGCCAGACAGGCTGGTCTGAGTATTTCAGAAACTGCTGATCTGCTGGAATTTTCCCACACAATCATCTCTAGGGTTTACAAAGAATGGTCTGAAAAAGAGAAAATATCCAGTGAGTGGCAGTTCTCTTGGTGAAAATGCCTTGTTGATGCCAGAGGTCAGAGGAGAATGGCCAGACTGCTTTGAACTGATAGGAAGGCAACAGTAACTCAAATAACCAGTCGTTACAACCAAGGTATGCAGAAGAGCATCTCTGAACACATAACACGTCGAACTTTAAAGCAGATGTGCTACAGCAGCAGAAGACCAAACTGGGTGCCACTCCTGTCAGCTAAGAACAGGAAACTGAGGATAACACACCATGTCACAAAGCTCAAATCATCTCAAACTGGTTTCTTGAACATGACAATGAGTTCACTGTACTCAAATGGCCTCCACAGTCACCAGATCTCAAGCCAATAGAGGACCTTTGGGATGTGGTGGAGCAGGAAATTCATCATGGATGTGCAGCCAACAAATCTGCAGCAATTGCGTGATGCTGGATACCAAAATCTCTGAGGAATGTTTCCAGCACCTTGTTGAATCTATGCCATGAAGAATTAAGGCAGTTCTGAAGGTAAAAGGGGGTCCTACCCGGTACTAGCAAGGTGTAAGATTTAATAAAGTGGCTATAAGGATGATGCTGCCATATATGTTAACTATAACCTACTAACTAACTATAATATATTCACATATATACATTTATTAAGATATAAGTTTATGACATACCAGTAGTAAAATTTGTATGTGAGCATATATTAAAAATATGATAAATTTGGGGACGTATAAGATGTTGCAACCATATATGTGAGCAATATATATTTAATTTATCTGTTCAAGTTTATTAAAACAACATATTAAATGTATATATGCTTGATTTTTTTTCTTATTTCATTAACTTTAAACATGGAAAAGTGGTCTCAGACTTTTTGAACTCTAGTATATATATATATATATATATATATATATATATATATATATACACATTAACATTGATATTTATATGGGCGAGAAAAATATGTCATTATATGAAATTGTTTTTTAAATGGTTTTGCTGTTACAACCTTATTTGGTCAGGTATGATCAGTAGATTTGGTGACTAACATGAGCTAATTGGTTAACTGATGTAAGCAAACATTTGATACATGTTGCTATGTATCTAATATTTCTGACTCTTCTCTACTTGTGCTCCTGTTAGACAACATATTAGCATATAGCATTATTTTATTACTGCTACTTGTTGCCACACTGGTTCATGCTAATGTTATTGCACAATTCACATAATTACTAAACTGTACAAGATAAGTCATTAACTGTAATAATTGCTCTGAGAAATCATGGAATATAGAAATTTGGATATGAATAAATAATCTTAAAAAAAGCTGAGAAACAACATTGGAAATCAGGTCACAGAGAGAACTCAGACCTACAAAGAAAATAATTCTTAATCTCTTGCTTCAACTGACAAGGCAAGGAGACATTTTTTAAAGACAGTTGAGTAAAGTCCTGAGAACACACTACTTGCCCTTGGCACTTGTGTAAAAGGCAGACAAGTTTTACTGGCGCACTTCAGACCCTGTCAACTGATGAAGTGTATGAAAAGTATTGTTTATTGGCGGTCCTTCAACAGAATATAGACAATTTAATAACAGAAACAAATCAAAGTGAGGTCAGAGGAGAGAGCTTGGACAGAAGGATGGAGACAAAGCAAAACATCAAATATGAATAATTGGACTAATCATATCAATAACTCTCTGTCCTTGATCTCTTCCTCAATCTCTCCAGCTGTTGGGCTATAATTAAACAATAAGGAGAGAGTGTTCGCATTGTTCATTGTGAATATAACACGCACACACACACACCTTCATGGTGTCAGCATATAAACAAGTGGTGATGCCCTGAGGGATGGATTCAATTAGAGGAAAGATACACAAGGATATGCTCTGTCAAAACTCTGAAAGCAAGAAGACTGCTCTACACCACACACACACATGCAAGTACACACACACACACACACACACACACACACACACACACGCATGTACACACACATGCACACACTCACACTGCAATGCACAAAATTATCTGTGTTCTGCTCTCAGGGGATCTTTTCACTTTTCCATCTCATATGCAAACATGCACATACACATTTAAAGTCCCTTTCTTCTCGCCTAATGAAGGGAAAACAATATGCAAGCTTTATGTCCTCCCCTGCCTCCCTGCATCACACTGCTGATTCACTCTGATCCTGTCCTCTAATGATCTGACACCAGACACTGGGACACAATCAACAACAACAACAACAAAACATTGTGTGTATATGCATATGTGAGTGTATGTGTGTGAGAGAGAGATGGGAGAAGAAAGGAGAAATAGGGTAAAAGATTAAAAACAGCAAAGTTTGGTGCAAAACAGTTTTAACTTATTTCATCAAGTTCCCTCCAACTCTTATTTCTTTGACAAAGATGAACTGTGCATTACAAAGGAGAGAGAAATTAATTCTCAGCAGAAAAAGATGGGGTGCACACACAGTCTGAGGGTGATCAATACAGACAAGCCTCTCTGAATAGATATTATTCATTGAGTTTACTATAACTCACACAGAACGTGATTCTGCATCTATCTCTGCTCTGTCCATGTCCATACATATCAATAGTAGATAGTTGATAGTAGAAGATTGTTGCAGTCATATGAGGATACACAGTAGATCAGTCCAATAATTGTTGCACATTAGCCCCGTAAAGAGAAAAGGATCCCAGAAAATGTGATTTTAATACCAAATTTATGCGAAAATCTATTTCAGAATCATATTTTTTATGTGAGACACTGAAGGTAAATGGTGGATAGATTTAGTTAAATTTGACAGTGCTTCCAAAAAAGCTGTCATGTTTTTACAGATTGAAAATACAAACAAAGATTATTAACTTTCTGCTGTGTGAGAAGAACTGTCAATCAATAATCCCCCCAAAGCAGCATGTCATCTAAGCTTTGGCATGCTGTCAGGGCAAGCAGTGCTTGACAAGTTAAACCTAAAAATAGACATCAATTAGAACAATACCGAAGGGGAACTGATATCTCTCCTTCCATCTGATCTCAAAACAGCGTTCTGTCCCATAGAGGATTGCCTGTTTGCATCCATCATGTACTTTACTGCCCACTTGTGGCAGCAGCAGGCTATTGTCTGTGGAAGCTAGCTTCACCACTAGCAGTTCTATCTATCTTTTCTGTCTTTTCTGTCAAAGGGTGTAACCGTGTCCTGCTGACAAAATCAGTCAAGCAGAAAGGGGAGCAGAATTTTTTGATTGTTTGCACATGCATATAATCCTGGGATCTTTGACAGGTGACAGCTATAGTGTCCTTGTAAAGGTGTCTGTGACTCAGCTTCCACCGTTCTGAAATCAGTTATGATATTGCAGGCGTTATACACATGTGCAAAAGTGTTAAGAGGTAGTAGTAGCAAGTAAACAGGCAAATTAAACTGTGATTTATCATCATTGTGCAAGATCTGCAGTAAGTTTGAGAAGTTTGAGGCATCACATTGTTACACAACTATAACAGCTGCTTTCAGGAGCAGCTCAGTACATAGGTTGTATATAGTGGGTGAAAGAGAGCGGGATTTGGTGACATTTACCATTTTTCAATGGTATATACTATGACTTAAGAATTGGCAGCTTCAATTCACAAAAATACTCATTAGAATTCAAAAACACGTATGAGCAGTTAAAAAGGCATGAATATTGCTTACTTTGTACAGTATGTGACCGAGACTATCTGCTTGATGCAACTTGGTGAAATTTTGGTTTCACAACTCCCCATTATGTTCATGAAAGGAATCCAGATCAAAGCACAGAGGAGTCTTACAGAAGATGTGCACAGACATCTTTCCTTGATTGAAACTCACACTGGCATGAAGTTCACACCTTGCAAAGGCCAAGTCCTGCACCATTCAATGCAAGGTGTCCTGGCTCGGGAAACAGTTGGGAAACTGAGCTGGAGGTGGGACAGGTGCAGTGACATTTAACTATACATCACAGCATGTCCGTGCTCCCTTATTAAAAACTGTCAGTGGGACTAGAGAAAGCTGAACTGCATCAGCAGGAGGCAATGGACTAATGAAAGCTGAAAGCAGCGCAATTGGACATGAGAAGCAGGGATACAGAAAGAGAATGGGTTTAGGTGTGAAATGTAGGCTTTTGACAGGTTTACTGTATAAAGATAGAGAGGCCCAAAACAAAATATGGAGTCTAGTATCCAGATGTGAATATGGCCTTTGCAGACTTCCTTCATACATACCTTGACATGTTAGATATTTATGAGGGTGCTGGTGCAATAAGACAGGACTGAGGATTCAAGTCTTTGCCACTGTTATGACCAATACCATGAACCAGGGCCAAATAAACCTGTCAAGTTAAAAATAAGCTGTAGGCTCCTACTGATAGCAATTTACATTTACATTTACATTTACTCATTTGGCAGACACTTTTATCCAAAGCGGCATACAAGTGAAGGACATCAGTAAAGCTCCAGTGCAATGGGAAACCTTGGTGTAAGTAGTACGTAATACATCTATTTAATAAGTGCAAGGAGATTGTATAAAGAGGTGCACCAAAAGTGGGACACGGGCAGTGATATTCAACCATACATCACAAGATGTGCGTGTTCCCTTATTAAAAGCTGTCAGTGGGACTAGCAGGAAAGAGCAGACTGATGAAAGCTGAGACAAACAACCACCAAGTGCACCAAGTGGTAGTAAGTGGTAGTTAGAGATGTTAAGGTCTTAGGAAAGGAGGTGCTCTCGGAAGAGATGAGTTTTCAAGAGATTTTTGAAAATAGAATCTGGTTGTCTAGTTGAATGTAACTGCTACAAACACACATCCAGTGGCTAATCATGAGGCATGGGAAGATTCCCAGTGGGATGGGCTGGTTATCGGTGCTGCAAGGGCCAGTGACAGAGTCAGTATACACAATAATCGTACAAATAGATCATTTAGGTCGTGGCATTAGGTTCTTTAAATAAACTCTGACAACTACTGTGAGTAAGTTTATGACTTTGGACTTCTGACACCAACTTCACATGACAGCTTTTGGCAGTAGGCTATTGGGCTTGCATGGCTGTGCATATAGAGATACTTTTTAAGTCCGAGGGCAGGACTCTTAGTTCTACTTCTACTGAGTGGCCTCACTATTTGACAATTCTTTTGCCTCTTTTACCACTCATGACAGCCTCCCCTCACTTTGTTTTTGTTTTCTCAGGAGTGCAATACCTTCCCCTCAAAGAGAAAACTTTACAAAGACAAAAACACAGAAACTATATGTGAAGGTGTGCAAAACAGGAAAGATAGCTTAGGGTGAAAAGTGAGGTTTATCTCTCAAGTTGGAGACATATGCTGCTGCTTCACCTTTGCTGCTCATCTCCCATCCATCCCACCTTTCACAAATCCTGTCAAAGCCTTTTTTCTCTCTCTGATCACTTTCTTTTCTCTCTCCTTTCACTTTGCTGTCTGTTCTGTCTTACCCCAGCTATTTTCTGGGAGGTGACTGACAAGAATGAAACTTTTTTTCAGAGAAAGAGTGCTGAACATGCCAGAATAAAATAAAAAGGAGAGAGAAAACTAAAAGAGGAAGGATATTCATGAAATATTGAGGGTGACTGCTGCAGCCCTTTGTAATGCACAATTCATCTTTGTCATTGTGCATAAATGTGTGCATGTGTACTCATGCACGAGTGCGCAGTCAGGTTTACATTTATTTATCTAGGTTTGTGAACCCCCTCATGATGAACATCATGATGCCATTTTTATCAGAAAAATAGATGACAGTTGTGTGACTGTCTTCCTGTTCCTCTTCTGAACAGGTGAGCATTAAATTTCTATTCAGGCTGTGTGTCTTTTACTGTCTCTCTTTTACTTAATCTTTCTACTTTTCAGCATATGCCTTAATGGACAGCATCTTGGCTTAATGGACTCTGATTTTGGCATGTGGAAATATAGTCCAGCCAAGTTGAGATTGACTACCTTTGGGTAACAGAGTGGGGCAAGTATAGAGGACCTACTAAACCACAAAGCAGCACCTGAACCCAGTTAGCTTCATTACTGTACACCTGGTGTTTGCCAGTTAGTGGAAAAGACATATATTAGGGGGTGTCAGACTACTAGAGAGAACACGTTGCACAAAGATTTGAAAAAAGTCATCCAATATGTTCAACAATTGACAGAATTACCTGAAAGGCAAATTCTTTGCAAGTCCTCATGTATATCAAGCACAAAATATGTACTATACTTACTATAGTTAAGGTTATGTATTGATTATAGTCATGGTCAAAAGCAGTCGGTGCTGACTGTTTAGAGGATATTCCCAGCTACCTAAAGTCACCCAACCTCCTCTCTAATGTTTAGTTGAGTGGGATCACATATCCTCATGATTTGCCTGAATGATTAAAGATCCAGCTTTTGGACAATCATATGGATTTCTGGTATGTCAGAAGATCTGATTCCCACCATGCTGTCAAATAAGCTGCATAAACTTGTTCAAATACAGGTAATATTTATATGTTGTACTGTTATAGAAATATACCAATAAACTTTATGATGAAACAGACCATATTCTTCACATGTGCTGGTTTACATTTTCTTGGAAAGTAAAATTGCATAATTAACACAGCCTTTCCTCTCCGTCCACTCCATCTCCGTTCACATTTTTGAAAAATGTGAACGGAGAGATAATCTTTTACTTTACTTTATAAAACTTTTGGAGTTGTCCAATAAAATTGTCCAGTTGCACAAAATCTATCAGGGTTTTCTATCTTGTGTTTATGTTCAGTGTCAGCACCCACATTGTGTCTGTTCATCTGATCCAAGATAGTTGGACATATGGGACATACAAGATTAATAAAAGTGTACAGTGTCTGCCCACTTTAATATGTTTTGCAACGCTACAACAAAAGCACGCTACTTCAGTTTTTTGCTTCTGGATGAGGACAGTCATTAATAACACAACCACAGAAGGTTGCTTGTCAGCATCACAACATAGATCTTTTTAAGCATTGGAAAAACACACAAAGTTGTTGCTTGTATGATGAACACAACTTCAAAACACTGGGCTGGTTGTAGATTCAAAAAGCATGCTTGTGATCTCCTTTTTGTGGCTGACTGCATTAATTTGAAGCTGCTAAAACAGTCCTGATTGACTGATTTCCCTTCAATAAATGTATTTTAAAAGAAATATGATTTTAGATCTCCTTTTTACTCTGTGTCTATACACTGCTGCAATGTTCGGATAAGTCGGAAAGTGAAAACAAAGATGATAAGGAGAGATCCACAAAGACCTAGAAGGCCTGAAATATACTGGCTATCTTGCTCTCACACATATAAACACAATAACTGTAGCGAGTTTAATACATTTTTTTTTACACTAAAATAAGCATTAAGCATGTAAATAAACTGCCTCAGCAACATACCGAAAGGTGCAACTCTTAGCAAAAGGCTGCTGTGTTACAGTAGAGCATCTGCACTTGTGGCGTGGAAAATCCTGCTGGTATAACACTGCATATCCCTACTGCTCATTGACATGGCTTATCAGAAGACTGAGTCAGGAGGCAGGGAGTTAGGAGGTTGAGAGAAATAGTAGCATATTGTCATCCCAGCTATATCAGTGCCTATGCGGGGGTTAGTTATAACTAACGGGCTAAAACCAAGCGGAGTGGAGGGATAGGAGAGAGACAGTGGAAGGGAGGGAGGAGGTGCAAGATAGAAAAAGAGGAATATGTGAGAGACAGAGCATGTGTGAGAGATGACATAAAGGAAAGGGGTGACAGGAGAAATGTGAAAAAGTAAAAGATGGGGGTGGAAGAAACACGTGAGAGATAGAGCTAAACACACATCCATATCAGCTTAATGTCCTGACAAAACACTTTAGCACAGTGACTGTGTGTGAATATGTGTATGTGTAAGAAAAGAGATGTTATAAGAAAATGCTGATTTCATGATCCAGTTGCCTCATCAATTTTCAAAACAAAACCAGCTCATTCTCCTGTCATCCAGCATCATTTCAGTTGCAGATGCAGTCAGGTCATGAACTGCTGCCTTGTGCTTTCACAACTGAGTTTTACATATGAAATGTATGCACCAAGGAGGGTTGTGGGTTCCTGATAGGCTCAAACACTTCTTTCACATACATACACAACAAACATCTCTCTCATCAGTTAGGAAACTCCCCTGTATTTTGCCACTGCAGAATGTGAGTTGCTAAGCAACGCAGGCTTTTATTGGGAAGTATTGTGGAGTCACATCTCTATTGCTGTGGTGTCTATAGCTGAGGTGATGGGGGAGAGTTGTCACAGCTACACAGCAGAAGTTTGAGTAATGCTTTTGAAAGTCTGTGATGTGTGACATTTATTCCAACAAAATCATCAACCACAGAAACCATTCAGAACGTGAAGAATTCTCTTTTTCTACCCTTAGCCATCAGACTGAACTCCTGCTTTGTCATTTCAGCTTTCTTATAGATGATCCTTTATTATGGTGTGAAAAGATTCTCAAAACTATTTAAAAACAAATGTTGAGTTATGTAACTTATGAAACACAACGCACAAATAAATGCAGTGTGATTTGTATCTGTAAATGTGTATCCACATCTATGCTTCTAATTTACAACTTGTTTATCATTATTTTTCAATGGAATTATATTTGTGGTTCTCCACCTATTCGTGTAGATACTTTTGAGGCTGAACTACCACGTTGTTTTCTGTCACACAGATGGTGGCAATGCTACATTTATGGATGCCAACCACTGTTTAAGTAAACAGAAGAGGTAAAAGAAGAAGAAGAAGAAGAAGAAGAAGAAGAAGACGACCCAATCCCAATACCCCCCTAAGGCCTAAGTCCTGAACCCTCACTGACTTAATTGACATTACCTAGTAAGTGACTGAGATTGAGAGGCTGCAAGGGCTCAAATTGGTATAAAAAGAGATATGGGACAACACTTTGTGACATATCCCATTACTTACAACATGTTGCGTACAACTGTGGGTTTGGGACTTTTGATTTAGAATTTTTTATTTCCTCCCCTCACTCCCTGTTTATAAACAAAAAATTGGAATTTGGAATTCATCATGATGCCATGTAGGACATATAAATACACAAAATTCAGGCCAGGAATGACCAGTGAATTGTTTATACTATGGAAAGCCAGACAAAACTATACTTAGGCCTAAACTTCTTTTTTCTTGAAATAGTATTTGGTTAATCTCTATCAACCTTGTTTGTTAACCGTCTTCTTCTATCGTCTTCTTTTTTTCCCCATTTCATGGCAGTTCTCTTAACACCTCCCATTGTAACCATGGTAACAGTCTTTAACATCACAATGTTGTGAACTGTGGGTAATTCCCTCAGGCAACGTCTGCAGAAATTTGGACTAACGGAAAGTGTGCATGAAGGGCCCTCATGCACTTAATGGTTTTACAGTGGGACAGCCCTAAGCCCTCATGGATTTAGCCAGAGCGCTACTCAAAGAAGAAGCTTTGATCACAGAACATCATCTCCATATTGGACCGGGTAAGCCTGGACTGTAAACAAACACAATTAAATGGGAGAGCTATAGTTTTCTGGATAAAAAGTACTACATAACGTTTACATTTCTCAAATGATTTCAATGAGTTTTATTTATATTAAATTGTTAACTTTCAATGTGGAGTAAAAGAGTGCAACAAACTGTATACTCTGGCTCACAAATCAAATGTGCTGCACATATTCCACAACATATTCCACCACTCTGCCTGAACCTGTCATCAGGCATTATGGACGTTGCACAGAGTGTAATTCATGTTTCCACAAAACATGTTATGTGTAATCAAACATGCATTGAATGAATGTCAGAGTACCATTGTTTGCAGCTAAAACAGGACAGTCATTCGTGTTCGAATGTGAGAAACAAACAATAATGTAATATTTGTCAAGGGACAGTTTCATATAGAAAAGTAAAAAATCTCAACTATTTGTTTTTACACCTGCAAAAAAAGTGATATGGAAACACCATTAAAATGCAAGGAAGCATAGACACACACACACAGAAAGAGAGAGAGAGAAAGTGAGAGAGAGAGAAAGAGAAACACCTGCCATGCTCTCAATGCTGTGAATTTGCAAATGTGTGTCTGTCAGTCAGGATACAGCACCATATCTGTCATCCTAATTGAGAGAGATGTACTGGCCGGTGGGTGCATGCATGGGTGTGTGTGTGTGTGTGTGTGTGTGTGTGTGTGTGTGTGTGTGAGTGTGTGTGTCTGTACAGGTGCTTGGCTCTAAAGTATGTGTGAGTGAGAGCACTGATAGTCCAGGGGAAAAGAAAAAAAAGGTTTTATGTTTGAAGAGAAGTTGACTACAGATATCACTCCAACACGTGTGCATGTTTTTTTGAGTGCACACACACTCACGTCTCATATTGAACGTCCAGTGCTATGCAGACTTAGAAAAAAAAGAAAAAGAACTATCCAAAGAAAGAGGTGAGTGAAGAGCAAATTAAATGGGCAAAAGTGAGGGAACGAAAGAGACATGAGGGATGAATAATTGATCTGAAGTGTTGTAAGGCTTTGATCCCCAGCAGTGATTTTTACCAAACACACATCCAAATGCAGACAGTGATGATATCAGCCGTATGACTGCTAGTGGCTAATAGACCTGATATATACATTATATATACAAGTCTCAGGTGCAACTCGTGTGTGTGATGGATGATAGAGAGAGAGTTAAGCAGGGGCGGTGGTCAGGCAGTGCTTCAATTCCCCGTTTTGACTGAATCTGTCTCTTGCTGTTTCTGTCTCTTTCAGTCTATCTCTCTCACCCAGTCTTGAGTCTGCCACTGTTGCAATTTCATTCATAATTCAAACATTTCCTTTCATTCAGTGGAATTAGCATTGAATGCACAGACGCACTGAGAAATACACACAGGAGTGTCTGAGGAAATTCAGTTAAATGCCACATCAAACAAATAGGAAGAGAAAAGAGAAAAACACACCTCATGTTGCATTAACATGTTAGCAAGAGGTCAGCTGGCTAGAATGAGAAAATGAAGAAAAGCTTTAGAAAAAAATAAAGTCGAAGTGAAAAGAATGAATGAACAAGAAATTATGCAAATTACGATGAGTAAAATGTGGCACAGCACCACTATCAGCAAGAGGTCAGTTTTATCAATGCAGTTAATCTGACCCCAGAACAGAACCCAGGCTAATATTTGGGGAGTTAGTGGAGCCATGCTCCTGTAGTCTGCACATACACACACACACACACACACACACACACACACACATGCACTCATGTGAGATACAGTTCAGATATTTAAGCACTCAGAAAAGCTAATTAGTGATCAGCGCCAACAATGGGAAAGCACTTTGAACTCTAGCAATGACAAAATATTCATGTACGCACACAGAATGAAGTACGGTGGTCCTGAGAGCTCAATACACTGCAACTTAAGAAAACACATGCAATTAGACAAAATGCAAACAAATTCAGAAAACATAGTCAATTTGACACCACATGTGCTGCAAACATTCACATCACAACACATGAAGCCCCAAATTCTCACAACACACAATGGAAGTGTTTCCGGGGACATTGAAATGTGATGAACCTGACTGGGATGCACTTGTTCAACATCTTGACTTCAATTATTTTTTAAGTTAAAAGCATTGAACAAGTGTGCATGTATTATAATATATTAATTACAAAACATCCATGCAAGTGTGTTCCTGCACTTCCGGGTTCATTGTTTGTCTTTTTTGTTTGTCTTTATTCAGATAGCAGCAGTGAGAGAGAGTGACAGGGAACTCAGGAAGAGAGAGCAAGATCACCACAGGATGGACTCAAACCCAGGCCACACACTAAGTTAAGATTTTGGCAAACTGAAGTAAAATATATAGTACATAAGGAATGAGTATGTTATTGTGCAAATATGAATGTTATGCTGTTGCACTGCACTAGTTTTCTCAATTTCCTGGGCTGAACTTGACAAAAAATAAGATTTATAGATAAATCCGGGGTTACTGTGACAAGGCACTCTAGCTTTAATCTTTCTTTCTGTGGCTTTTTCTCATCTGAACATTTTTAAAAGAACACAGACCAGTGTTTTTTTCTGGCTATGCTGGAAGTGATGTCCATGAGAGGTAAAGGCTGATTGGCTAGTGTAGCAAGGAGACATTTCAGACTGCAGACACTAGGGAGAGATAGTGAAGAGGTTTGTTTTTATTACTAGTACTAAAATGTATTTAAAATATTGAGAGAGCCACAAAATCTAGTTTGGGGTGGTAGGGACATTCCCACAGAGCACACTTATTGTAGATTGACATCTTTGTCTCTAAGTATCTTGGTATATGTGATTACATTACTTTTCTAGTCTTATCTACCACTCAAAACACTTTACACCACACATTCACCCTAGAGTGTTTTCTACCACATGCATGCATTCTCGTGTTTGTTAACAATTTAGGGTTCATTATCTTGCCCAAAGACACTTTAACATGTGGACAGGACAAATCAGGAACCCAACCGCTAACCTTATGTTTAGTGTATGTCCCACTCTACCTCCTGAACTACAGGATTATATTTCATAGTACAAGAACCACCTGTCCACTTGTAGGCTACCTTT